>NW_024037058.1:5799805-6367486 GCF_015706575.1 Patiria miniata
TAACCAAGAATTACTTTACATTTCTGAATGGCTTAAAGCAAATAAGTTATCCCTTAATATCAAGAAAACAACTTGCTGTTATTTGTTATTGGGATTATATCAATGAATATTCATTTAGCGTGCACATGGTGACCTGATTTAACTGCATGCATACGCAGTTAACAAATGACGATTAATAGCCAATCTGGACGGCAGTACCTACATGTAATATTCACTAGAGTTGACAGCATCTACCTGTGCAGTTACGTTATGAATAAACTTTGTGGGTGACAGGCAAATAGACCGCCCTGCAGGGCCATCAGGCCAAGCGTCTCTTTGAAATTGTGGAAAATCCACAATTTGGAGCGCAAACTTGACAGATTTATCAACAAACTTTTAAATTTTTCATCGTATAGGCCTATTAAAGGTTACTGTGCTGTGAATCTGGAAAAAAAGTTCAGTGTGCCCTAAATTGACGATACCTTTTGGAGTGTTTTCAAAGACATTAGGTCTGTTTTGTAATATTCAACTATTTAAAGTCTGAAAGCAACAAATTTGCGCCAAAAATGCAAAATAAAAGAAATTAAGTCATTTTTTTTGGTTACTTGCCACTGTGATTGAACTCAGGCCATGAAGCAATAACATATTGAATACAGGGCAATTCCTACGCGAGCCAACTCGTACACGACCAACTTGTACGCAGGACAACTCGTATGCTGACCAATCCGTACGCGGTCCAACTTGTACACATGCCAACTTGTACGCAAGCCAACTCGTACGTGTGAATATAGACTAGCGTAGTACAAGTGATATACTGAAACTTTTGGTTTGGGTCACATGGATAGAAGAAGTTAGGGAAAAAATTTCATACATGGACATTACTAACTTTTCCCCTGCAGTGATTCGCCCATACTGTATGGCTGCACGCTATAATACTATCGGTTGAGATTGTACAAGCATCGCTTTAAGGCCAAATGCACCCGAAAATTGTCTGTTGATGTCGAAGTTTCAACGACCGTGAAGTGTAGGGCATGGTTCTAGTATAAGGGAACAAAATCCACATTAAAATTATTGGTTCTACCAAACTAGTTGGCGACATTCTCAATAACCAGGTACAATGTATGTCGTAGATAGAGGGCAAGGTTTTGATTTTTGAGGGAAATTTGGGGGTAAAATGATGACAGCGCAGCGACAACACGCCACCCAAAAGTAAAGATGTCGATCACTGCGCGATGTACCGTGAGCACGCGTGGCACGCTGAATCACAAGGCATAAACCAAGCAGGAAAATCGTGATTTCTACCCCAAGAATCTATTCAAAATTGCAAAATGGGTGTCATTAGAATTGAGAAGAGTCTGCTTTCGATTGTAAGGTGATTTTTGAGCAATAAGAAAACATTTTTGACTCTAATTTGATCAAAACAAAACAGGGGCCCTTCACCTGTACTTCACGATCGCCAAAATTACGGTATTGGGGTTTACATTTCTGTGGAAATGACCATAACTGTTTGGTTTAGAGAATTAAATAAACCAAGGTTTTACTCACCTTTATATGGTGATATTCACATGCAGACTGCAGATTTAGCTCAAGTCAAGCAGCAATCCTCCAAATTGTCACAAAAGTCTTAACTCGATCTTTGCAGTTCATTTATTTGATTTAAATTCAAGCTCATGAGGAATGAACCAGCGGCAAACAACTCATGGGCAACTAAGTTCGAGTTCTAAGTGACCAGTCAAAACTTAGTTCATTGGTTTTCCCGTGCATCACTTGATATGCTGAAGTGCGGCCTCAGCAGGCTCGTCATGCAGACTCCGCTGGGCCTGTCCCGGGAGGAATCCGTGCTGACTCGGTGGTCGGTGGTGAGGCTGCTCTCTTTACCCGGAGTTACATATAATCCTTTCGAGATTAGTTTTTGTAGCTCACAACAATTTCCACTCGCCAAGCTGGTGCAGAACACTCACCCAACACTCAGTAAAATGCTGAAAAGGATGTAAACATGTAGCTAGCTCTGCACAGAAGTTGAAGTTTGAAGCACTCACAGAGTAAATATATCCACGGCGCGACGGAGGTACGGATGAACGGTGCAAGAAGTCCCAGCCAGAGTACAGCGACGTGTTTTTGCACGTACATCATGGTAGTCTGGTCCCCAGACCAAATGATTCTGACTATTTCTTAAGGTAGCCCATACAAAATGGCGCCAATGTTTACAAGCAAAAGAAAGGCCGATTGTTAATCGGAATGTTTACACGACTTGCATTTGTACTTTTGCACGTCGCCTAGAAACTTTGAATCAATTCAACAGCGCCCCCTGTTGAGCACTTCGGCATAATTTTGGCGCGCGCCACGTGCATATTAAGTAATTTCAAATTACAGGCAACAACGCCCCCATCCCTTGATTGAATTTTGTTTTAAGATATAGCGCCCTCTAACGATCTGAGGCGGTGGACAACAAAAAGCAATTGAGTGCCCTCTATCTATTGTGCAGAATGAACTTTGCTAACTAGAAGTGAATATTTAATAATAATGTAACGGACAGTCTAGCACTAGTGCTCCGGCGGAGCGGGCTCCGGCGGCGCGCACCTGACCTGGTTTTGAGTGTGGCTAGCGCGCGCTCCGGATATAGGCTCTAAAGAAGGTTGCTTAATAAGTGGGGTTTCTTTTGTTGGGGGACGCGGGAAAGGTTTGGCAAGGTGCCGGGGTCATTGCAAGTTGTTACAATTGTAAACATTTGTTCAGACTGAGTGTATTTCTATGCTGGGAATCAGCAGTCGTGGTACTGGTAGCAGTGTGGCAGGTTGACCACAGAGTTGTTGTACAGTATACACAAATAGACATGCAAAAAGTACATCTAGGCGTGTCGCCTTTTTCTGTGGTCGATCCCTATATGTTTGTGTTCTTTAAAAAAAAAAATATCAAATTTTGTGCATTTTTAAATGACCTCAAATGACCCCTAGATCACATTTTACCTCCAATTTCAGAAAGGTTTTGATGAACCCCCACCCAAGGATAACTCCAAGTTACATTAAAATCCATCAAATTCTGTTAACAAACTTTGAAGCATATTAAAACAATTACCTCTAATGACCCCTACATGACCTCTGACCTCAGTAATCTGATGAAAAATTGTGTCTTCCCACCCATGGGTCACTGCATCCAAGTTTCATCAAAATCTGTAAAAGCATGTAGAAGTTACTCCATACATACAGGGCGAGTAAAAAAAAAAAGCGGAACCCAAACCCCCGAAAATTATATCTCATATTTAAAACAATATTTAGCAAAAAAATAATAACGACTGGAAAGCCAATTTCATAAACGACTTTAAGATGAGAAAAAAATACTGAAATTGCTCAGTTTCATCAAAGAATATCACCATTTAAACGCAATGACCCTAAAACCCTCAAGTGAATATTTAATAATAATGTAACGGAGAGTCTATGCAGTACTTTTAATGTCATTGCTTTCTAGCACTAGTGCTCCGCGATCCGGCGGAGGGGCTCCGGCGGCGCGCACCTGACCTGGTTTTGATTCTGGCTAGCGCGCGCTCCGGCCAGTAGGTTGCTTAATAAGTGGGTTTTCTTTTGTTGGGGGACACGGGAAAGGTTTGGCAAGATGCCGGGGTCATTGCAAGTTGTTACAATTGTACACATTTGTTCAGACTGTGTGTATTTCTATGCTGGGAATCAGCAGTCGTGGTACTGGTAGCAGTGTGGCAGGTTGACCACAGAGTTGTTGTGCTGAATAAATAAAAGTTTCTTCAGAAGTTGGAAATCCTGTGTGTTTGTCCCCTTTTCTTGCGTTTGGCCGGACTAGGAGGACAAGAACCCAATAAGTTCCCGTTACAATAACAAAGATCATGAAACAGAGCAAACATTGTGAACTGATTACAATTTTTAACAATTGGATGAGTTTTTCCTTATATTTCATTTAAACTAGAACGGCGAAGCCGCCATGGCTCGCTGTCCAAGGCAGGAAGGGAGGCTGAAGGTAGGGTTGGGGATGGGCATGATGGAAGGGGATCAGCATTCTTGTTGATGTGCCTAGGTGTAGGGGTCAGTTTTTAAATGTCAACATAAAAAGTCAACAGATTACCTAATAAATACATGTGTATATAGGTTAGCCCTCACTGTATTATAGGGGAGTTTTCCATTGTTAGGGTAATTAGGACCCAGTTGTGGATTTTTGCAGCCCCAACAGTGTTTTCTGCTCCCCATACTTGTATTACCCTGGGAAAAATCTTGTGTAGTCGCCACAAATGCAGAACAAGAATGGGTATACATGTACATGTAGACACAGCACCATCACCACCTCCCCCAAACCTTACCCCATCCAAAAACCTTACCCCATCCCCAAACCGCCCCCTCCCCCTCCCAACCCCCTACCCACACCCATTCCATCCTCCCCTAACCATCCCCACCCTATCACCTACACATCCCAACCCCACCCAAACTCCAATCCCTATCTCCTTCCCCCTCCCCTGACCCGTACCCTCCCCTACCCCAACCCCCTACACCCACCTACCCTATCTTACCCTATCTTCCCCTATCTGTCCTTACCCACCCTACACATCCCCACCCTAACCCTTACTCAAATTCCCATATCCCGCCCACCCCATTCCCCCACCCATACATCCCCACCTGACCCCATGCAACCCCCACTCTGATCCCTATATATTGCCCCCTCCCCTTATCCAACCCCTACAACAACCCATCCCTACACATCCCCAACCCAACCCCTACTCCGATCCTATATCCCGCCCCCTGCCCAACCCCCTCCTAACCCAACCCCTACATCCATGCCCATCCTCTCCCTACCTGTCCCACCCCACCCCTACAAGTTCCCACCCCACCCCTACAAATCCCCACCCAACCCAAACCCAGTATTCCAACCCCTCTCCCCACCCCACCCCAACCCACCCCACCCCACCCATCCTAGCTCCCCTACTCATCCTACTCACACAAACCCTAACTCCAACCCCTATCCCCCAACCCACCCCACCCTCCCCTACCCCATCCCTACTCCAATCCCATAAAACTAAAAGATCAAACCAGAAGCTCATGCACATCCCCAAAATGCATAGTGTACATGTACATGTTATACCGGTATACACACATGTACATGTTATACCAGTATACATGTACATGTAACAATTAAAAACTTTAACATTTCCTTGAATTAAAGTTCCTCAATAAAATCATAAAATTTACTGCAATGATATGAACCTAACTGAAGTTATAGGCCTAGAGATGATACATGACAACTGCATTTAATTTTTTTCCCCAAGTTAACTAAAACCAAAAACTTCAACATTTTTATCTGAACGCGGACGGACGGACAGACGGGCGCCCGGACAGACGGACGGAAATTGGTATTACATAGGCTCGCATCTGCTTCGCAGCTCGCCAAAAAGGCTAATGCTGACGTATTTCAGAGAAAACCCAAACAACCGTTTCTATTATATTTGGCTTATTATAACACTATAAAACATCTAGTCAGCCAAGAATTTTCGTGTTTTTTCTCTGAGGTGGTGTTCAAAGACTCTGTTTATTCCGATTCATCTTTGCATTTCACAACAAAGAACAGATAACAAACAAACGTAATTAACAAAATAAAGCCAAAAAAACAACCCTCTAACAATTAAGAGCTAATAGAAAAAAAATAGAAAACAATTAATATACCAATATAAATCCAATAAAACTGGAAACATAAACAGAAAACGTTAAGGCATTACATTAATAAGTAAACTGAATTCAAAACAAAAACAAAAGTCAATTTAGCAAATATAGAAACACCAAAGTACAATATACACAGATGACAGACATGCAAAAAGTACATCTAGGCGTGTCACCTTTTTCTGTGGTCGATCCCTATATGTTTGTGTTCTTAATTTTGTGCTTTCTTTGAATGACCTCAAACGACCCCTAAATCACCTTTGACATCCAATTTCAGACGAGTTGTGATGAACCCCCACCCAAGGATCACTCCAAGTTACATTAAAATCCATTACACAGTGTAGACAAACAAATTTCGAAGCAATATCTTATGACCCCTACATGACCTTTGACCTCAGTAATCCGATGAAGAATTAAGCTTTCTAACCTAAGGGTCACTGCAGCTAAGTTTCATCAAAATCCGTTACAGCATGTAGAAGTTACCCCATATACAGTAAAAAATGGCGGACCCCCTCCCCCCCAAAAAAAATTAAATCTCATATTTAAAACAATATTTAGCAAAAAAAATAAAATAATGACTGGAAAGCCAATTTCATAAGCAAAAACAAATACTGAAATTGCTCAGTCTCTTCAAAGAATACACACAATGACCCTAAAACTGGTTTCATCCAAAATAAAAAAGCAATTTATTGTGTAGTCTTGACTGTTTGGAGCAACAAAGAATGGGGGGTGGGGGGGGGGGTCAAAGTACCAACTTGGGGGGCCCACTACCATACAAATACAAAAATACATATGTATGGGTTTTGCCGTGGGGGAGGCAGGGGATGGGGCAATTGCTCGCCAAAGGCCCCCCCCCCCCCCCCCCCCCGGCGATGAGCCTGATTTCCAGTCTTGTTTGAAGTACTGTTACTGATTCATTCTGTGTTGAACACTAGCATTTACAATTCTGCTTCAAAGCAATACAAACATTATAATTAGATAAGGCAGATGCTGTAATATGTTAATAGTTTTATGATGATGATCCTCATTAAATTACAAACAATATATAATTTTTTTAGGCATTAGACAGTAATTCACATCCAGAAAGAATTGGAGCTATTTCTGGTATAGCAGCTGCATTGTAGCCATAGACAAGCCAAGTTTATAATAAACTTATGACGACTAGAATTAAGCCTAAGGGCCAAATCTTCTTGATATTTCATTGAAATGTTCAGATATTTCTTGAGAAAGGTAAATGATGATTATGAACATTTAGCCCTATAATTCCACATGTTTTTATCCAGAATGGCTTAAGAAGCAATTTAACAAAACTAAATAACGAACATTTATAAAGCGCCAAAATCCGCGTAAACAGACTCTCAAGGCGCTTTACTAAATTAAAAAATAAACCATTATTATAACAATTAATTAAAAAAACAAAATTGTTATTGTAACGTAACAAGGTGTGCAAATATCAATACAAAGAATTAACATGTCAAAGATAAATATAGTAAACAAAATGCTAAATAAATACACACATCAATGAAACAGAACATGAAATATGCACTAAATCAAAATCAAAATACAACCCCCCCCTTAAAATGTGTTGCATCCTGTCCATGGCTTCCTGCAATGTTAAGAAAGAAAAGCATACATAAAAGATCAACTTCTCTGATAAAGCAACGTTGGCAATCAAACCACCATACTAGCTGCACCACACAGACAACTTGTGGCAATTCTTGAAAGGACATTTGTGATGAAATTAGTTTATGAACACATTTTGTGCAACTTTCTACTCCTCTTCAATGAATTATCTATTTCGCTTCCATTTTTATTGAAAAATGCACTTACAAGCATTTCACAAAATTCCTTGCTCAGTGAAAACATTTGTGGGAAAGGTTTGCTCATTTGGCTTACTGCCATGTACTGACACAACAAATCACTACAGAAATCACGAAAGAAATGAAAATTTACGCAAGCAAACTTTCCAAAATTCCAGTAACATTTTGTGCTGAAATAGACGTAACATTGAGGTTTCCGCCCATGAATGAGATCACAGTTTTGCTAATGAATATGGAAATTTGCATTTGCATCAAAGCACAAAGCACCAAAATACCCTTGGAAATATCCTGGCATAGTGAAAATGGAAAAAGGTTAAATGGGACACAAATGAAGCTGCATTTTCAATGATTGCATTAAAAAAAAATTAATTGATTGGGCCCTTTAAAAAAAAATTATTTGCAAAGGATTATGTGCATTGTACTACTACCCTCACAATGATTACACTCATGCTATAAGCCAAGCAGCCAAATGAATCTTATGGACATTCAAATGAAAAGGAGTTAGCATGCTCTGTGTGAGGACCAGTGCGTAAATTTCATACCGTGTGAGGACTACAGACTATGTATTAAAGTCCTCAATCTGTTGTCGAGAACAGTACTCGCATGTACATGTATGTTTGTGTGCTTCGTCTATGGGGGAATTAAAGGTAGAGTAGATCATTTGCAGCTATCCAAACAAGAAACTGACCAAATTATTGTTGAAAGCTTACTTGGTTTAAATAAAGTAATGGCAATAAACTCCCTGTGAAAATATTCTTTCTTGCATGCTGTCATTTTCAGAAAAATGACAGCAAAAGAAGGCAATTTCCAAGATACATCAAGTGAGTAGTAAGGTTTGTAATTTGAAGAATCTGTAAACGGGTGCGTGCAAGCACTGACATGACACACAAGCACACGCCATTGCTAACTATCATTTATCGGTTCGTTGCGTGGCATAGTGTAGCTGCAATGGGCTGAATGAGAACATGTCCCGGATGCTGATTTTGGGCGCAATTCAAAACATGACTCTGCAACTTTGGATTTGAAATCGAGATCCCAGTATATTGGGTTCTTGGAATGTACAGCAATTACTGAGCTAAAATGTTTTCAGGTTAGTTGTTAAACATCTGCAGATTTTGAACAGTTTTGTAGCATCAAGCAAAAAAAATGCCTCAATGACAGGACCTCTCTTACCCTTATGACTCTACGCCCCGCCCTTTTTGAGCACCCATATACTGATTTCAAATAGACTGACACCACTTTATTGCTGAACATACCTGTTCATCAGTCTGTGATGTGTAGAGGTAGGTGTGGCTCTCCCCAATCTCAGCATTCATCTCAGCAATGGACCAATCAGCCTATGGAGGGCACAAAAGATGAATGAATATTCAAAAATAGTGCTGCATGAACTGAACTGGGATGCAATAAAAGAGAAAGCCTTAAAAATGTGTGTTTTGAAAGTTGTGTAACAAAGCACTGCTGATGCTGAATCACTGAAAGAAATAACAAGTTTTGTTATGATGAATATAATTTGAATGAACTACACTGTATGCAAGCGTAGTGCTGTTGAATGCTATACATACATGTAAAATACCAACTGCACACGAGCTAAAATGTAGATAAATAAAAAGAAAGTGACAGAAAATAAAACCCACAACAAAACAAAACTACGTTCCAAAACCAATTACTGTCGGTTCATTTTTTACCTCTTTTTATATGTTTATTTTGTCTACACAACAGACTTGAGTATCCATGGGCATCAATCAGAGGGGATGGGGGGACAAGTCCCCCCTTCCCACTTTTTAAAGTCGGGGGATATCATATCATTTGTGTCCCCCCCCCCCACTTTTTTGTCCCCGAATTGAAATTGTTGCCAACATAATGATTCTATAGCTCACAATAGCTGATGACTCCAAACTCAAAAATAGATGATTATTTTGCTCACAACAATTTGAAGTGGTCAGAAATTGCCTCAGATCACACCACAGAGCGTCTAGAATACAACATTTTCCGGGGGCCTTAAGCTGGCTCTAGACCCCATGCTGTTAGGGCTTCGCGCTCGCATTAACTCTGTTGAAGAAATGCCCCTCCCCCTACTTTTGAGAATCTGGAAATTCCACAAGCGATAGACACCTGTGTGAGTATCCCGACTGGAAACATATCAAAGGATATTAAAACAGGTGTCATCTGCAATAAGAGTCAGCTCAGAATAACTGCATCAGGTAATTGACCCTGTGGCTTCTTTATGTTTACCTTTCTGATAAAACTGTCCATAATCTTGCTAATTACAAGCTCTGGACTCTTGGATCCATTAGATATAAAACACAGTCAGCATGCTGTATTTGATTTCACTATGAGCACGTACCAATTAAAGCTCTACGTAAGTGGAAAAGTGGGGACTGCAAATATTACCAGCCAAACACCTTTGGATCCATTTGATATAAAACATTGCATTTGATTTTACTGTGAGCACGTACCAAAGTGCTATGTTATCAGAATTTGGGTACTGGTACTGCAAATATTACCAGCCCAACACCTTTGGATCCATTTGATATAAAACACTGTATTTGATTTTACTATGAGCACGTACCAAAGCTCTACAGAAGTGGAATCCAGGGACTGCAAATGACTGAACTCAAAATCAGGTGACATGGTCTGTGTTGATACAGAGGGGCGTATACATAGAACGCCATCTTTGTTCATTTCAACCATTGCCGTAAGTGACATCAGAATGGGCAGATAGCAGTGGTTCATTTCATGTGTACCTTAAGGTAAGATTTTGTGGGTCTACCTGTAAGTCTGTCTATACATCTGATATAAATCACCAGCATCACATTATCTCATATGAAGTACATGTACGTAATAACTCAGTATTTGCCAATTACAAGTGTATACGTATTTACTGGAAATTCAGGTGGATCCATCAAACCTGTTAGAATACAGACATGTGGAATACATGAATATCCTTATATTTATGACAGAAATAAGTGATGTATTGTTTGTACATTTACATGTAGTCTTACAAAACAAGTGTTGGACCTTTAAGAAGATTCGGCACAGACGTAGCTTAGTGAATCACAAAATAATAATAAAACAAACAAAAAAATAAAACTGATGTGAAGGTAAATGTTTTTTTAATGAAATTTCTTAAACCTAAAAGGGCTGGGGGGGGGGAATCCCTCAACATTTTCAGCGATAGCCTCTAAAAAAAATTTTTGTCAGGACCCGAGCTGTTATGACTTTTAAGCCTCAAGCTTTGCGCATCTTTTGATACCAAAAACATACAAATCGGACCACAGGCTGCCGCGTTGCGAAAAATTTTCCAGCGCTATGCGCCATGAAAACTGAATTTTCCCATATTCATGATGTACACAGAGCAGAATTGCCATTCGTACATATGAATAATTAATTAGCCATAATTCTAAAACCCTTTGATCTATAGTCATGAAATTTCTTGGGTATGTTTAAGAAGAGTTGCTCTATGCATGTACTGAGTTTCAAAAATTTTCGTCCCTCGATGGTTGAGCTGAGAGATGGTCAAAATAACCCGGCCCTTTCAGGGTTAAAGGAAAGTGGACTTTGAGTCTACGATTTAAAATATGGGCCAGTAAAAGTACTTGAAATATGTTTGTTTTTTGGGGTGCAGACAATATTTGGTTGCAGACTCCTGCCCACCTCGACTCAAACCACCCAGCTGACCCAGGCAAGCTCAAAGGTGGAGTGATAAGACTGCCCTTTTGTATTACAAGTGCCCTTTTTACACCAATATTTGTAAAGAGTGCCCTTTTTAAAAAACAAGTGCCTTTTTTGTTACCAGCAACCTTTTACGAGTGCCCTTTTTGGAATTTCACGCGACAATCACCAATTGTTCCACCCTGAAAAGTGCCACATATTGTCTATGATCATGCGGTTTGAAAAGCACCCTTAACCTTAATTTTCTATTTTATGGAGGTCATTTTTACGGAGGGATGTGCGACTGCTATTTTTACAAACTTTTTACATTGAGTACACAGTGTTTAGGGCAAAACCCAGTTATAGAAAAAAAAATCTAAATTTTGTTGTGAACTGTTTCATTCAGACCTGTAGCCATGTCCTCATCAAGTCAATGAAAAGTCATTCTTTGTCAGGTCAGCTCACAAACTATTTATCAAACAAACTGTACTTGCCACCAACTTTTGTTTTGACTGGTTATGAACTTTATTACAACTTACATTAGGTGCAGAAAATGTCCCAGATAACAGCTGAAAGGAATTCTTTAATGTTACATTTTCAGGACAAAGTATGCTCTTTCATAAACATGGCCACCCTATTATACAAATTGCTATTTTCTTTTGGAAAAAAATAACTACATGTAACATCAGGTTTGAATCAAGCATATAGTACGTGAATAAACCTTCAAGTTTATGAATACTCTACTTGAAAAAATGTTTTAAACTTTACATGTAGCTTATTTCAACCAAATGATCATTTGAAGTTGAAATACAAGTAATTCCAAAACCTTTTACTTAATGTGCTTCATTTGTAGGTTAAAGGTCTATCCTATCGCACCAAGCCCAACAGTGAGGATGGCATCTAATGTTACAGCTCAATCAGTGTTGGAGAAGATTAGTGTGGATCATCTGGAATGCTCAATCTGCACCAACCGTTTCAGGCAGCCCAAACTGCTGGACTGTTTGCATAGTTTTTGCCTGCAATGCCTCCAAGAGCTCAGACATAGCCAAGATCCTAGCGCTACAAAGCTGACATGTCCTCTGTGCAGACGTGAAACCATGTTGAAAGGGTCTGGGGTTGCTGATCTCCCTAATAACTTTGCATTCAGTGCCCTGGTGGAGGAAGTTATAATGCAGGAAAAGCTACTGGAAGGTCAAGGGTCAGACATCAAATGCCAAGCCTGTGATGAGAAGAATCAGGCTATTTCAAGATGCATGGACTGTGATCATTTCCTCTGTCAAGAATGTCAAAAGGCACATGGACGTATGACTGTCATGAAATCTCATAAAATCTACACACTGGCTCAACTTCGTTCAGGACAGATCGTCTACAAGAGTAAACTAAGAGAAGAAGTTCCCAAATGCGGCAAGCATCCAGAGCAGAATCTCAATGTCTACTGCGACGAATGTGAGAAAGTTGTATGCACAACTTGCTCTGTTGTTGATCATGTGAAACACCCCCTTATCACTGTTCCTGAGGCCTCAGGGAGAAGCAAGAAAAAAGTTGAAGAAATGGTTGCAAATACTGAGATGACTACCAAAACAATGACAGCCACAATACAAGAGACACACAAATCCCAGAAGAAACTGGACACCATGTTTACTAAAACTAAACAGAAAATTACCAAAAAGGCTGATCAGGAGGTTGCCAAGATTCAACAAAAAGTTCTCAAGATCCGACAGGAGGAGTGCAAATTGTTGAAAAAAACAGAGAAGATTTATCAAGAGAGAGTCTCAACAATTGAAGCTGTTAAAGTCAGAAACAGCGAAGTAGTAACTAACACAATGCACACGCTGGATGAGGTGAAACAACTTGCAATTCAAGCAAGTTGCTATGATATTCTTGAACTTCAGCAGAAGCTCTTGCATAACCTCAGTGAATTGACAAGCAAACAACCAGAGAAAGTTCCTGACAGCTTGATCTTCATGGACTTTAAAGAAGGTAAGAAGTCACTTGGGAGACTCATTCTGGAGGACGAGCAAAAGGCTGCTGCAAGACAATCACCAAGATATGAAAAATCAAGTGAGAAGGTGAAGTGGGAACCAAAGACTGAAGTTAAGAATGCATGCGAGTCACTTGGGAAACTTACTCTGGAGGAACAGGGGCAGGCTGCATCAGAGCAATCACCAAGACCTGGAAGATCGTGTGTGAAGGAGAAATGGGAACTGAAGACTGAAGTCACAAACCTCGGATTGACAAATGCATATCTAACACATGTTGCAGCACTCTCTAACAATCAAATAATTGCAGTATCTACATTTACACATGCATGTAAGGTATTTATAGTCACAATGCCTAATAGTCAACATGCATCACTCCTTTTCACACAATGGCCACAATTGCCACAAATCAATGGCTTCACTGCTGCTGTAAGGGATACTGCAGTAAGCAAAGATGACATGCTCCTTGTTTTAGATGGTGCAGTAGTCAAGGTCTTCAACAAGCAACATCAGCTCCTCAATCAGTTCACACCAGGTAGAGGGTCAGACAGCCAACCAACATGCCTTGCAGTGAATGACAGCAATTTGATAGCAGTGGGTTACAGAGGCAAGAATGAGATATCTCTACACAACCCAGAAGGATCCCTCATCAGGAGACTGCCTGCTCCTATGATTGGAAGTTATCTGACAATGTACAATCACCGCCTTTTCTATACAACACGCCTGAACCAAAGGTTTGTATGTGTAAATTACTATGGTACCACTGTATTCACAGTAGGCGTGACCAGCAACATGCAGGGGCGTTGGTACCCTACTGGTGTGTGCTGTGACAGTGATGGCAGCATCTATGTTGCTGTGTGCGGACATCCAGGTGAAATTCTGCATTACAGTCCTGATGGCAAGTACATTGGATGTGTGATCAAGGACTGTGATCCTCCATGTGGCATCACATTCACATCGGATGGTGATCTGGTAGTGGCTGCAGTAAAGTCAGTGAAAATCTATCACCAAGTGTAAGGACAGATTGACACCCAGGGAAAACACTTTGCAAGCAAATGAACCACATATAGCAGAAACAAAAACTTAAACAATAAAATCAAAGAAGCTCATGTCTCTCAGCAATAAATCCAAATTAATGAATGCCTATTCCCATACCACAAATAGTCTGTACTTGTGGAAATGTATTTTTTTAAAATTATTTTCAGTTCATTACACTTGAAACATGCAACAGAATTTGTAAATATAGGTATCAAAACACATACAATATTAATAGTAAATATAAATGTAGGAAATTAATCAGTTTAAACCCAAGCCAGTGCATGGAAAGGAGGAACTGTCGACCAACACCTCTACAAGGCCATCCTACCACAAAGACTAAAGACTGATACCCACAGGACCACCCCCACCCTATACAAAAGAAAACAGGAGAGACAGCCGCTGCCTGTTACTACAGGAGACAATTTGAAAACAATTGCGAGTGCACAATAAGCTCTGGCCGTCTCGCATGCAAGTAAAAAATGCAACGCCCCAGAATGCGACGTCGATGGCACATATGGAACACCATGCTTTACTGTATGCCTAGATTGATAACGATTTGTGGTAAATACCACGTGACTATAACATTGCTGCACATATTTTGCCCCCATTCACAAACTTTTCATAAACTTCTTTCCAAATGGTTACAAAGAATTTTTGTTAAAATTTGATAGTTTTATTTTGTGGGAAACTTATATTTTGTGGGAAACTTAGGGGGGGGGGGGGGCTTATTTTGGTCAATTTTCCAAAATTTCACCAAAAGAATATTATTACTCCACTTCACTATTTCATGTCATTTACAATACAGTAACTCCAGTTGTAAATACAGTTGTTTGTGTACAACTTTCTTCGTACTGGAGGCATCTTTAGTATTTTCCATAAATTCTCTCCAGTTCGACATCATTGAGCTTTGAAAAATTATCATTTACGCGTACCGTGCAACCATCACTTCGTGTGTAGCTCGTTTGAGCGATGTTCGCACGTGCCTACTACAACTGTGCGACAGTTCCACGATTGGCTTTGTAAAGCGCATGCGTAGTACCTGTGCAGTAGTCTACTACTCATGCGTATTTACCCTGTGCATGAATCCTCGCGCGCGCTTGGTAAACAGCAAAAATAACATCTGGCACATGATGGTGAATTGACCAGTGAGAGTTCGGCTCTCGATCATGAATATGTATGAGGTATAGTATAGTAACAATGGATAGCTGCCTTCATACTAGCAGGTAAAAAAATATTTGTTTGGAGGAAATTCCAAGCTTCACAACACTGTATATATATATATTGTACATATAGTTTTTTCTCTCAAATAATGGCATAAGTGTGAAGTGAAAAAAGAGGAAATCAGCTGATCGGAAGAAAAGTTGCAAGCCAGTGATAACTAAAGATTCCATGCTAATTACTTGGTTAGTGCATTGTTTTTTAGAAGCACTGTTAGCACATTAACCCATTGTTAGCAGGATCACAAAACTGGGCCCTCATCTTAAAGACAAGAAAAAAAAAAACACCGTGCATTTGTAAATATATATGTAATTTTCTGCTACCACTGTAACTTATGTTTTTTTTCCGTAGCAGACCTGGATTCATTAAAAAAAAAGTATAAATGAATTTGTTGATTTTACTTTAATTGGGGAAAAAGGAATCAGTGGGAGGTAGAGTATCGTCTAAAGATACTATTTTTTAGATAAGATGACATTTTACAGCAATTTTAATTGAGATAAGGACATGTTGTTTGTGATTGATATAAGTTTTATGTATTTATATTTACTCGACTTGTAATTTACTAAGTGTCTTATAATGAGCTGTCCAACCATATGTAATTGCCTTTTTCAGGATAAATAAGGTATTTTTGAATTGAATTGAATTAAATTGAATTGAATTGTACAGTACATTCTAATAATCAAAAAGCGACCAATATTAACCATCTGAAATGAAGGATATAAAGAGCCAGCGACCTGTTGCCATCATTTATAACTTTGATTTTACAACCGACCCCTGTAACTTTCAAATTCATTCAATTTACAGTAGGTTTTTCTTTCTCAATTTTAATTCATGTTATCAAATGGTTATAACTCAAACTGCTCCATTTATAATGTGAACATGTAATTTACTGTAAATTAATCAAATCAGACAATTAGCCAGGCCTTGCTAGTTTAAATGCAGTAAAATTTTACAGCAAGTTGTCCAATGAGTGGTAAAAAAAGAACATTAAGTTTAAACTCTGTAAATAGCAATATTTGTGATTTGACTAGTGGGAAAGATTTCCAAATATACGAAGTTCACTCAACACCCTGTGTTCAAACCCTATGAGATTGGACTGAAAAATTCTAAGTGTTTTCTAAGAAAATGCTTGTATTTTTTCACTGCTCAAATCGACTTTGATGACATGAAATTATTAAGCTATCTGGGGGCTTGTTAGTCAATACTGAGGAAAATTAGTGAACTTCGCATATGGTAATCTTGCCGACTAATATAAGATCTTTAAGTATCGATGTACAGGCTTAAAATATGGACTCAGTTTTTGTATTCCTAGAGCTAGCTAGTATCATCATTCTGATTGCTTTTTACCACCTGTGTAAAGTATCACATGTATCAGTAATGTTAAACCATAATGTGTCTCATCCAGTTGCAGCGCCAGACTCTAAAGATTTTTTTTTTGGGGGGGGGGGGGGAAAGGAAATATTTGGGGGGGGGGGGCAGTCAAAACAAAATCTTAAGCCTGTGTACATGTGCGCCCATGCCCATTGTCAATGGTCTGGAAATAAGGAACAAAAGCAACTTAGAGTAGTCGTTTTTAATGAGAAATGTATCAAACCGCAGAATGGTGTATACAAAGACGTTTGCTGCATACTATCTACGGCTGTATATATGCATGTGTAGTGTGTTTCGCCTTAACTACCAATGTTTATAATGCTTTCATTGGTTCAAAATGTGTCCACATTTTATAAATTTTAACAGCGAAGACAATAAACAAAATTTGTTGGGAGAAATCAGCGCTGCCACTGATCTCATCAGACACATTATGGTGGCTGCCAATTTTTTTTTAATATACCAGACTAATAATATGAATAAGAATTACAAGAACAATAAAATATGTATTCTTTGAGCTTGCTACTATCATCACTGTGATTGCTTTTCATCAAGTTTTTATATCTCATTCCTAAATGTCTATTAGGTGAATCTACATGTTGGCTAAGGGGCCGTTCACAATTATCAACATTTTCACGAGCGTACAAACCGTACGCTGGGGGGGAGGGGGTTAATGGCGGCCGTACATTTTTTTTTTTTTTAAATATTGAGATGTTTTCTCGCCCATTAATGCCCGCCTAACACTTTTTTTTTAAAATGACGATCCGTTTTCTCGCCCGTCGTCACAGCCGACAGCCGCAACCGATGCCGAATCGAGCACTTGCCGAGCCGGTTGTGCCTCGCGCCAGGCCCCGCATTGCATCCCATGAACGTACATGTATTGTGTACAGCATGCGCAGCATTGTCCTACACACGTACATGAAAATGTAGTACATGTACATAGTCCGTATCCACTGCGTGTTTTTAACGGCTGGTGTCACATGAAAATCCAACTCCTATGAAAATCGGACCCCTTTTTTCCTTTTATTGGTTAATCCCTCGCACGTGACAGGTCACTCTCCCCAAACGATCCTAAGAATGGCATAGTATCGTACTCACGTGTGCGCACTACTACCAATGAGTCCACATTTCATGGAGTCGGATATTTATGCTACACCGGTTGAACAACACCGGCACTGGCAATGGCGGACAATAAATATTCTAGCTGCGCTGTTGACTTGGATCTTGAATCAATTGTTGAAATTCCTCATTCGACAAGGATGTATTGTCCACAAGAATCCGACCAACAAATACATGGAGTTTGTAAATGCTTTTGTGTTTGTGAATGATCAACGCAAACAAGCAGATGTCGTAATCGTATGTGAGGGCCAGAGATTGTGGCAGAATGCAGACCGTGAAAAGCTGTTCGACGAACATTTGACGAAGTCATATGCAAGTGTTTATAGACTTGTGTGAAAAAAATCAACATTTTTTTTCATACACTTTTAGGGGGGAGGGGGGTCTTGAAAAAGTGTACGCTTTGTACACTTGTGAAAATGTTGATAATTGTGAACGGCCCCTTAGCTAATTAATGCTGATAGACCAAGAAGTCTAAATGGAGCAATGAGCATTTGCTTTAATTACAGAATATCTCTCCAAGAGAACGCAGCTTCCATGACAACAATGGCATTTCAGCAAAGATCCAAAGTCTGTTATTTTACCAATCAGCATCTCACATACGTTTTAGCTGCATTTTCCACTGGGAATGTGTGACTGCTAGTGTTATTTGCATACATAATGAGGGCTGCCTATTTTACAGCAATTATTCAACTCAAAAAGATGTATTTTTATTTCATCATTTATAGACCACTTAATTTGGGAGCAGTTGTTATTGTATCACTAGTTAGTTAATTCACTGTTTATTTTACGGAAGACATTTTTAAAAACCGTCTCTGAGAATGTAGAAACGGCAGCTTTGTGAAACATCTGTCTTTTCTGAGGTGTCATTTGTTTACATTTAGGACCATATTGTTTTCGACAAAAACATAATTTCAGAGGTTTCCCCAACATTTATACTTGTACATAACGGTGGAGGGGATTATCAAGTAATCAAATTTGTGAACATATTTTTGCTTGATTTTTGTTATCTCTTGATTGACCGCATTTGAATATTGTCCAAGTGCTGTGAAAATATATTGCGTACATCACTACAATCTTGGAAAACTAGTCAGGTTTGTTGATGTCTGGTGCCATGTATCGCGATAAGAAAAATAAACATTGAAACAATACCGTTCAGTCAGCTTTCAAAATTGCTAATTTTTATTAAAACAAAAAAATGTAGCTAAAAGAAATCGATTGTACGATAAAGATCGCCTCATGGGGTTTTATGAAACTTCAAATGTCTTGGAAAAGTGACACATGAACGATCGAAACTCAGAATTTTTTGGTACCTTAGCAACCACTTGTGACAAGGGAAAAATCACCACTTGGAATTTTTCCCCCAGAAATAAATTCATAGCAATAGCATGTTTAGGGCATACTTATTAAAAATATATATTTAAAGTAAATATTTCTTTAAATTACATGCATAGAAACAGTTAAACTTAACATCTACCAAGAGGACACCCCTAGATGTCAGGAACGACATCGTATGGTTTCTGAGTGCACAGTCAAGTTTCCGCCGCACCAATACATAACTTACAAGTATCACACATTCTATGGGAGTGAAACGTATGTGATCTGGAACTTTCTAAAGGTACCAGCAGCATAACTAGGATTAAGAAATTAAGCTTCAAGGGGGCAGCTGGAGGTTCACCAATTGTTTTAAGGGGGGGGGAGGGGCTCTTCTGGTATTAAATGTATCTATTGTGTGTAATTCAAAAATTTTAAGGGTGAGAACGGACACGTTTTTGAATGAAATGAAATACAAAATGGTTTTGTAGTAATGAAGCCTTAACACCAGTCTGACTATTACCCATTGTATCACCCTCTCTGTCTCTGGCCCAACGTCTGATATATCTACGCATGCAAATTTATGCGACCCTGCATGCCATGACGTCATTTTGTCATTTCATTCTGAAATCTGGACTAAGTTGTTGACTGGTAAATTCTGATGCCATGTTTTTGTAATACAACGGGCATAGAGATTGAATCAAACCCAACATTGGCTTTCAAATCTGTTAGCAGGGAACGCTCATTGAGGGCGAGAAGTTAATGTCCAAGAGGGCATTCTCATTACGCACGTTATTTATGCGATGTTCACTGAAAGTCACAGGATGTTCACTCATCATGTAACATATCATTACAGGCCGCTTTAGCACGATTTACATGTACATGTACATGACAACAGGTTACCAAAGACCCAATATAGAATGTGCCTGCTGAATGGTCAGAATCTCGAGATCAAGAAGCAGTCTTGTTTTGCATAATTAACCACCGAGTCTGCTCGGACATGACAGACCCTTGCTACCTAAGGGGATATTCCATAGACTACCTTAGCCCCCACCCCCCTACAATTAAGAACAATTCACAATGCAGTGTGAGTGAGCCAACAAGGTTTTGCTTCAAGAGGCCACTTTTCAACTTAACAGTCTATTTCAAAGTACATGTATACTTCAACAAAACGAACTTACCTGTTCATGGAAGTACATTGGGGAATCTGTTCTTGTTTTTGCAGACAGGTTTCTTGGCTTCCTCACAGTTGACTGCCACTGACATTTCATATAGCACCTACATTTCCAAGTGAACAAATTGACAGACAACATAGTATTACATGGTTTTTTTTCCTCTCTAGCTCGGACTTCAATTACCAATCAAGTTATCTTTGGCTGACTTAATCGTTTGCATATTCATTCTTCAGCAAGTGCATGGAAAACATAGCCATACACCAGTATGGCAGAAATATAGAACCGAGTCTGTGACTCGGATTTGAGTTTGACTTGCGCGGCAAATTCTCAGTCTTAATTTCAAGTTACACTGGATGATGACTCAAACTTGGCTCTCATGGCTCAACTCATGACCCAGACTAGACATCAGGGACATGTCACTGGTGAGTCAAATTTCACTAACTCAACGAAACATTTTCAGCACAACTGTCTGGTAATAAATTTAGCTTTTGCTGATCGAGTGTCAAATTTAGTTTGTTGACAGTAACAATTGGTTGAACAAGTATTCTGACACATTATGCTTTGTAGATACGAAAATGGGAAGATCTGATAACATCACTTGAAGTTCTATAGACTACAGAAATTCATGCAATTTTGTTGACGCTTTTAAAGTTGTGAGTTCTTGAAATATCACTGAGCCAAACCTTTACACCAAAGTCACCTTGAATTCCTCCACAGTGTCTTGCTTGTCCATCTGTTTTTGCAGTGTGGTAATGGTGTTCAGTAGTGACTGACCCAATAAGCACCAACCTTAGCTGGTCTGGTGAGCGTCATCTGTCACATCTCGGCGTCGCTGACCACGCGGTCTTGGTCCTTCTAGAGGGGATGTTGGTGTCAGAACCCCAGGAGCTAGAATTATCATCATCGCTTTCAGGGACATGGGCCTGACCTGGGGGGAAGGATAAAACATCACATTTTACTAATATAATACTGTAATAATGGTCATGCATGTTTATTTTTGTAAGCATTTTTTGCAGAGCTTTTAATGCAGTGTTCACATGTTTAAACATTTAGCCAACATTATACAAAGGCTGCTGCTGACAATGCCAAGGACTCATTTTATTATCTCCTGGATTGGAATCTCCTTGTCTTTCCTCGGCAGAGTTGTAATGAGTAACTGTTTTTTGCGACTCGAGTCGAGTTCAGTCATTTGAAGAAGTGACTCGAGTCGAGTCAAGCCATTTTAAAGAAGTGACTCGAGTCGAGTCCAGTCATAGGTCCAGAGGGTTGAGGCGAGTCATTTTAAAAAAGGGACTCGAGTCTAGTTGAGTCAAGTTATTAGATCAAGAAGGTCGAGTTGAGTCGAATTGAGTCGAGTTGAGTTAAATATTTAGCTCAAGTCAATTTGAGTCATGAATATTTGAACACTATGTAACAAATAAATACAAGAGAGAAAGTAATTTGTATCATAACAGTTTCAAGAAGTGAAACTTTGATCCCATATGGTTCGGCTTCGGGTCTAAATTTCTTTTCGCTGATTGCTGACATCACAACCAAATTGCGTTTTACAAAACTGTTTTTCATTAGATAAGAATGAAAAGTTTGCATGCTGAGGATAACAGCCCGGTAAGTTTGTGGTGGCACCGTGTGGAATTAATCTCTTTTGTGAGTATGTGATGGTTCTGAGGAGAACGGGTATTAACTCAACGCTTCGGCCAGCATGCTCTGTCCGATGTCAGGAGACTTTTACAGAGTTAACCCCAGATTTCCCTTCCAAAAAACCTGCAATCTGATATGTCTTATGGCTGTTTGTTCTGAATGTGACACAACAAAGTATCATCACAATCGCAACAAATTATAAAAACAATGGCTGTTTTGGTAAGAAAACTTCTTCATGTTCTTGCAAGCAAAAGCCGACTTTTATCAATGTGTCTTGAAAACCAAAAATCTATGCCGTTAACGCAACATCTGTAATGGTTGTTTACAGCAGTGAATTCAACGACATGACAACCATGCTGAAATGGATCTTCTTGTAATTTTATAGTTGGCTTTGCATTTTATGTTTTCCTGAAATTGTAAACAGATATTGTGAAACAGAAAGTGGGTCTATATAGTCACTGACTGGGCAAATTCTACTAAGGTTTTAATCTGAGGCTTGATTTTCATTGTGGATTTTTTTGGAGACATTTTAATCTCTTTGGAATTGAACAGTTTAATTAAATCAAATATTGAATCAAGAATTATTTAATCATTCCGCAGTCCAACCTACTCATTTCTTTTGCCCTTCTGTCAATTGGGTGCTTGTCTTTTGTTGTAAAGGGAAACCACGTTTGAATGAATTTTCAACACGGCACATAAAATTTGTGCTAATTTTTTACGTGAAATTTCTATTTTAGGGCAGCTGCAACCTTTTTTAAAAGGCTTTTATTCTGATGGGGATGTTGGTGTCGGAACCCCAGGAGCTGGAATTATCATCATCGCCTTCGGGGACATGGGCTTGACCTGGGGGAAGGATCAAACGTCACATTTTACTAATGTAATACTGTAATAATGGTCATGCATGTTTATTTTTGTAAGCATTTTTTGCAGAGCTTTTAATGCAGTGTTCACATGTTTAAACATTTAGCCAACATCATACAAAGGCTGCTGCTGACAATGCCAAGGACTCATTTTATTATCTCCTGGATTGGAATCTCCTTGTCATTCCTCGGCTGAGTTGTAATGAGTAACTGTTTTTTGCGACTCGAGTCCAGTTGAGTCATTTGAAGAAGTGACTCGAGTCGAGTCAAATCATTTTAAAGAGGGGACTCAAGTCTAGTTGAGTCAAGTTATTAGATCAAGAAGGTCGAGTTGAGTCGAATCGAGTCGAGTCGAGTTAAATATTTAGCTTTAGCCAATTTGAGTCATGAATATTTGAACACTACATGTATATAACAAATAAAGACAATAGAGAAAGTAATTTGTGTCATAACAGTTTCAAGAAGTGAAACTTTGATCCCATCTGGTTTGGCTCTGGGTCTAGAATTGTTTTCGCTGATCGCTGACATCAAAACCAAATTTTGTTTTACAAAGCTGTTTCCAAAAAATGGAGAGTTTCCATGGTAAGGAATCATTAAGGTCAAGAAGGTAGAGTCGAGTCGAGTCGAGTCAAATATTTAGCTCGAGTTAATTCCAGTCACCAATATTTGAACATTATGAACCCAATAAAGACAAGAGAGAAAGTCATGTGTCTCACTGATAGTTTCAAGAAGTGAAACTTTGATCCCATCTGGTTTGGCTTCGGGTCTAAATTTCTTTTCGCTGATTGCTGACATCACAACCAAATTGCGTTTTACAAAACTGTTTTTCATTAGATAAGCATGATAAGTTTGTATGGTGAGGATAACAGCAAGGTAAGTTTGCGGTGGCACCATGTGAAATTAATCTCTTTTGTGAGTATGTGATGGTTCTGAAGAGACAGGTATTAACCTCAATGCTACGGCCAGCATGCTCTGTCCGATGTCAGGAGACTTTTACAGAGTTAACCCCAGATTTCCCTTCCAAAAAACCTGCAATCTGATATGTCTTATGGCTGTTTGTTCTGAATGTGACACAACAAACTATCATCACAATCGCAACAAAGAGAATAAAAACAATGGCTGCTTCGGTAAGAAAACTTCTTCATGTTCTTGCAAGAAACTGCAGACTTTTATCACTGAGTCTTGAAAATCAAAAATCTATGCCTTAAAACGTAACATCTGTAATGGTTGTTTATAGCAGTGAATTTCACTACATGACAACCGTGTTGAAATGGATCTTCTTGTAATTTTATAGTTGGCTTTGCATTGATGTTTTCCTGAAATTATAAACAGATATTGTAAAACCAGAAGTGGCTCGATATAGTCACTGACTGGGCAAATTCCACTCAGGTTTTAATCTGAGGCTTGATTTTCATTGTGGATTTTCTTGGAGACATTTTAATCTCTTTGGATTTGAAGAGTTTAATTAAATCAAATATGGAATCAAGAATTATTTAATCATTCTGTAGTCCAACCTACTCATTTCTTTTGCCCTTCTGTCAATTGGGCGCTTGTCTTTTGTTGTAAAGGGAAACCATATTTGAATGAATTTTCAACACGTCACTTCTAATCTTTATGTAAAATTTTTATTTTAGGGCAGCTGCAACCCTCTTTAAAAGGCTTTTATTTTGGATTAATTTTGTGCACAAACAAATGCACAATGCAAGGAGACTCCTTCCTAGCATTTACATTATTGATCGCGATAGGGACAGCTAGGAACCAGTTAAACATACGAGGAGCTAATCATGGTTTGATGGCAAATCATTCAAAATTTCTGGGGTAATTTTTTTAAAACTGAATGTTGGGGGAGCAATTTTCTCCATTTGATGTATCATTTAGAAGTGAATAAAAAAAAGAAATCCCCCCAAAAAAGTTTTGTTTCCTTGGTAAAACCTTTGATTTCAAGGTAAAACTCGAAAAAGAACACTAATTTAGTGATGAGTTTCACAAGATCACTTTCAGACCCTAAGACATGAGCTGAAAGTAATTTGATAACAAAGTTGCAATTCTTAAGAAGTACTGTACTCATGTCAAGTCTCCCCTTTTTTGTAGATATATTGTCTATTTTTTAGTGTCTCGAACTAGACAAGTGATGACATAAAGAAATATTCACATTAAAATAGCCCAACCAGCCTTAATATATATTTGAAGGCTCCTTGCCCTGGGAATTAAAAAAAAAAGATTTCTTTTCCTGACAAATCCCAATTTTGTGTATTGTATTCTTACTCCCACCCCCATCCCCTAAAAAACCACACCCTTTTATTTTGCATCTGCAACCCTCCTAGGAAAAGTTTTTTTTTTGATTACTTTTCAAGCTCTCATAATAGAAAAATAAAATATACATTCTTCCATGCTCTCATGAACCGGAATCACCATTGGGCAACAAGTGATTGAAACATATAATATATAATTAATAACAAAATGAGGCAAGTTTTGAGGGCAGTGCTTTATTCAAAAGTGAACAAAAAAAATGCTGTACATTTTTTTTTCAGGCTGAAATATGAAAATCACCAGGGCTGTTTAGTCCCAAAATAGCATCGGTGACTTCTGATTCCATTTTTGTGGGCTGGGGCACCAGGGTCATGGAAACTCTGGCTGCTATTTCTAAACAGGAAACCTGCATCGGATGTGAGCAGAAAGTATCCGGTACAGTACATGTATACACGGACTCCAATAGCTTCTTAAAATAGAACTGGGAATTTACGCACTATGTGCAATCATATGCATTCATGAACAAGTACAGTGTATTGTATACACATCAAACGTTGTAAACTGTCTATGTTGCGCGCCATCTTCCAGAAGGATAGTTTCAAATTTTCTTCTAAAACTAACAAAAAGACTTCAATTCAGGTAAGATACTTGATGTTGTACTGTGGTTGTGCCCATATTACATGGCATTTGTCAAGAATCTTGGAATAATTGCCAGTACCGGTATGTGCAGCAATGGTCTTACAAGAGGGAGTAGTTAATGCTCAAATACAATACTCTAGACAAAAATGTCCCTGTTTAGTCTACTGGCTTGAGAGGACTTAACATATCCTTGATCCTACATTTGAACCTCAAATAAAAGTTGAACAAAGAACTTGATCAAGTGGGGTTTGAACCTATAACCTGCAGATTACTTGTATAACACTCAATTGAGCTATTCCGGACCAGCCCTATGTTGGCGGTTCCCCAGTTTGAAATTGTCTTTGTTCAAGGGGCACTAGACAGAAGCTGTGAATGTGTTTATGCCATGCAGCTGGGGATCATGCCCAAAGTCACATTAGCACTGCTTTTTTGGTGTTTTTCTTATCTGTTTCTTCCCCTATAAATGCTTTATCGTGATTTTCCTCAATGCTATATTGTATTTTGGTTGTGGCTGACTAGATATAAATGTAAAATATTGTATTCAATGGAACCAAAAAAGGGGAGGGAGGGCCATGCACCTCAGTCAGCCCGCGCTCCCTTAATGCAACACAAAATTGGGGGTGGGGGGATTAAAAACTACAATTAGTTTCCCCTCCAGAGAGTGGGATCACCCAAAAGCCTCCCTGTACATTGGAGCTCATCATGTCAATGCTTTGAATTAATAAAATATAAGCCTATAAGCAAAAAGCATTTCACATCATTTTTTTCTAATACAGTATTAATTAAGAGTAGCTCAATATATTTTTTGTTGTTGTGGGGGGGGGGGGGATTTAAAGAGAGGGGCCGTCCAATTGCAAGTGCCTCTCTGCACATTGGAGTTATGTCAATCAACTGAATTAATTACACATTACAATTCATCACCGTTTGCATGAAGAGCCACAGATGTCAAAAATTACAATTTTTTCGATTTTCATTTTTTTCACTAGTTTGTTTTAAAACACTGTACTTAACCAAAGCAAAACATCATTAATTTCCAAGTTACATTAATGTTGCAAGGGGCAGAAAACTCAATCAATGCATTTTGCATTTTCACGAAGAGCCAAATTTTGGCCCCTTGACACGTACAAAACCTATTGCACTAATAGGTATCAAGGTGGGTCAACTGAGATTTTCATTTTCAAAAAAAGCCACACGTCTTCACTAATTAATTTTCACTAATTAACAACTGTTCTACATACTGAGTTCACATAAAAATTAAGCTTTCATAGAATCATAAGTAGTTTTTTTTTTGCAGTTTTAGAAGAGGAGAAAATTCTTCTGTGGTTATCTCGAAAACACATTGTCTTGGCTCGATCTTCGTGAACACGGTGATGAATTGATACCCATGAACTAAGGAAACAGAACATGTTGACAATGTTGCAGATGATTAATATAATCATTTTATATATTGAAGTCAACCTTTGACACTTTTATCCATTCTTAGGTTCAACTCAAAACTTGATTTTCAAGAAGTCAAGATGGCATCTAGTGTTACAGCTCAATCAGTGTTGGAGAAGATTAGTGTGGATCATCTGGAATGCTTCATCTGCACCAACCGTTTCAGGCAGCCCAAACTGCTGGACTGTTTGCATAGTTTTTGCCTGCAATGCCTCCACGATCTGAGACAGAGCCAAGATTCTAGTGGTACTGGTACAAAGCTGACATGTCCTTTGTGCAGACGTGAAACCATGTTGAAAGGGTCTGGGATTGCTGATCTCCCTAATAACTTTGCCTTCAGTGCCATGGTGGAGGAAGTTACAATGCAGGAAAAGCTACTGGAAGGTCAAGGGTCAGACATCAAATGTCAAGCCTGTGATGAGGAGAATCAGGCTATTTCAAGATGCATGGACTGTGATCATTTCCTCTGCCAAGAATGTCAAAAGGCACATGGACGAATGACTGCCATGAAATCTCACAAAATCTACACACTGGCTGAACTTCGTTCAGGAGAGATTGTCTACAAGAGTAAACTTAGAGAAGAAGTTCCCAAATGTGACGAGCATCCAGATCAGAATCTCAATGTCTACTGCAACTCATGTGAGCAAGTCATATGTACAACATGCTCTGTACTTGATCATGAAAAACACTCACTCACTGGATTACCTGAGGCAGTAGAGAAATGTAAGAAGAAGGTCACAGAAATGGTCCAAAACAGTGAGAGAAGAAAAACAGAATTGAGCACCACCATAGAAGAGATGTTAAAATCTCGCAAGGATCTGGACACCATGTTTGCCAACACTCAAAAGAAAATCTCCAAAAAGGCTCAACAGGAGATTACAAAGCTCAAACAGGAGGTTGCAAAGATCAAAAAGGAAGAACAGAAATTGTTGAAAGAGACAAACACGATTTATGAAGACAAACTCAAAGCTTTTGAAGCTGTTCAAGCAACCAACAGGAAAGAGGTGACACAGACAGAGCACAAGCTGGAGGAGGTGAACCAACTCATGAATCAAGCAAGTTGCTATGAGATTCTTGAACTTCAGCAGAAGCTCTTGCATAACCTCAGTGAATTGACAGGGAAACAGCCACAGCAAGTTCCTGACAAGTTGACCTTCATGGATTTTGAAGAAGGTGACAGGTCACTTGGGAGACTCATTTTGGAGGAAGAACCAAAGGCTGCAGAAAAGCCAACGCCAAGACCTCCAAGATCATGTGTGAAGGAGAAATGGGAACTGAAGAGTGAAGCCACGAACATTGGAGTAACACAAACATATATATCACATGTTGCAGCACTCTCTAACAATAAAATACTTGTACTATCTAAAAATTATTCTGGAAACAGTGGTGCACTATTCACAGCTTCAATTCCCAATAGTTACCAGGAACCCTTTCCTATCCCACAAAGGCTACACATCAATGGCCTCACTGATGATGTAAGGTGTATTGCAGTGAGGAAGGATGGCAAACTCCTTGCTCTAGATGGTCGAGTAGTCAAGGTCTTCAACAAGCAACATCAGCTCCTCCATCAGTTCTCACCAGGTAGAGGGTCAGACAGCCAACCAACATGCCTCGCAGTGGATGACTGTAATCTGATAGCAGTGGGTTACAGAGACGAGGATGAGATATCTATACACAACCCAGATGGATCCCTCATCAGGAGACTGCCTGCTCAAATGATTGAGGATTATCTAACAATGCATAATCACCACCTCATCTACACAAATTGGCCTAAGGAAAGATTGGTATGTGTAGGCTTTTATGGTGCCAGTCTATCCTCAGTAGACATGACCAGGAACATGCAGGGGGGTTGCCCTACTGGTGTGAGCTGTGACAGTGATGACAGCATCTATGTTGCTGTGGGCAGATATCAAAAAGGTGATATTCTGCATTACAGTCCTGATGGCAAGTACATTGGATGTGTGATCAAGGGATGTGGTTATCCACGTGGCATCACATTCACATCAAGTGGTGATCTGGTAGTGGCTGCAGGAGAGTCTGTACAGGTCTATCACCGAGTGTAAGGACAGAATAATTACACCAAGGGAATAGAAAAATAACCTTTCCTAAGAAAAAGTAACAAGAAATAGTGATACTCATGCATGCTTTGTTCAAACTCAAATTCTCAGGGAGTTTATCCAAAATATTGAAAAACTCCTTTCACATCACTAAACAGAACTGAAATTGGGAAATGTATAGGTATTCCCCTGCATATAAGCTCACATTAAAAAAGTGATGTGTTTATATGGTTGCTGATGAGTGAAGGATTCTGTGGTAATTACTTGGTTAGTAAACCATTTCTTGGCTATAATACCATTTAGCACAGATTGTAATCATAACATAGACTGAAGTGACTAGTTGCCAGTTAGATAAAATCGTGGGCCCTAATCTTGGAAGACAGGGCAAATCCTTGTACGTACATAATCTTGTTAGAACCATCTTGTTAACCATAATCTTGTTATAACCATTCACACCTCCGGTTTTTATAACAAGTAAAAATGATGATCTTACGCTATCTAAGCAGTGGTGCACTCAAGGGATGGGGAAGGCCTCGGGAGCTTGAGCCCCAAGAGCCCCCCAGAGGTTGTCATTTTTGGGGGAGGAGGGGGCCAAATTTTTTTCTAGTCCTACGGTTTGACCTGTATGTGGCCTATTTTAGAGTAGCATAATAGGGGTGCAATTGGCGCCACAAATGTAAAAATTGTCAGCCGCCCCCCCAAAAAAACCCTCAATTTTGTTCTGCGGCCAAACACATTTGATAAAAAAAAAGTGAGCTCCCCCCCAAAAAGCCAAATCCTTGGTGTGCCACTGTGTCTAAAGGGTAGGAACTTGAGGCTAGTTTGATGTTACTAAAAGCTTGGCAAATTTTGCTATTATACATCCAAACTTTGATTTTATTACTTGAAACAGGTATTATATCTTTCAAAATTATTGAAACTGCAGATTTCTTTGATTTTTTTCAAAAAACTCGTTAGGCCCCCAAAAAAAGTCTCCGGTTTCTGGTATGCGCGCGCATCGCCGTAGCCATGCGTGTCGGCAAAATGAAAAAGTTTTTTTTTTCAATGAAAGATGATGTCTCAAAACCGCCAAACTCACTGGTTTGACTGGAATTCTGCTGCTGCGCAATTTCAACGTGTTTTTAGATGGGGTTATGATCGAGAATAAGCTTTATGTGGCCTCTCTGGACTCCCATATATTTGCACTAAGTTTAGTCGGGCACCATTTGCAGTCATCAGCCGACATTTGAAGCAAATCGAAGCAAAAAAGTCGGGTAAAAAAAAAAAAAAAGCCGCGTCGCCGCACCACTTTTTGGACAAGCTCCATACCAGAAACCGGAGATAATTCTCACTATTTCTTTTGTACAAATGAAACAAGTCAAGCTCTTGTTGATTTGAATGCAAAGAATTGTGCAGCAAGGTATCCAATCAAAGCAAGCAGGGTTGAGTGGTGAAGATGAAAACCTGAAATGGTGAAAATGAAAACCTTTTAGTAGCAATGAACTTAAAATGTGTAAATACAATATTCCAGGACTCACTGGGAAGCAACACAGTGTTTAAACAAATTTGGCTGAATCTTTGTATTCTTAGAGCTTGTCAACATCATTCTTTTGTTTGCTATCAAATTTCTACCAAAGAATAATCCTATTTTTTTTTAATCTAGTCCAAGAAAATGATGCCACTTTCTTATCCAGTGAGAATTTAAGTTAGTTGCCAAGTGATTGATTTCATAAACAAGTGCTAATGCACAATAAGCTTGGGCCGTCTTATATGAAAGTCTTGCATGAAATCTATCAAAATGATCCCTGCCAGAGCAGAGATATACCTACAATCCCGGCCAAAATGGTTGGGACACTTGGAAATAACCTTAGCCCCCAAGGGTCACCCACTCCCCCGGTCAATGTTGTTCATTCCAGCAGATGGAGCACACACTGCGCAATGAGAGACAACATTGAGCGAAGGCCAGGAAGTTGGGGGCCCAGCGAGTTTTGGCCAGGATGGTAGATTGATGGCAATGTGTAATAAATACAGCACATAATTATTTTGCCTCCATTTACAAACTTACCATAAACATCTTTCCAAATTGTTACAAACAATTTCTTGAAGTATTTAATTTGTTTTGTTTGCAATTTCATCAATGTAAAATTTGGTGGTTATATTTTGTAGGAAACTTAGGGGGCTTATTTTTATTAATTTTTCGGGGACAGACAGATCGACCGACCACCGAGTGACATTAAGAAAGCTAGCTCCTGGCAGAGCTTAATAAATAAAATAAAAAAAATTTAAAAAAGACTGTCAAATTTGGTATAAAGCAACAACTGAGAAGTGCCTTAGATTGAGCAACGTGCATCATAAGAAGTCAGTCATTATCTTATAATTTTATTCATATAATCTAAGTAACAACTGGGATCCAAGAATAATTGAATTTTGACATGTGGCTCGGCCGATCAAAAGGATATCAGTCTCCATTGACAGGGAAGTTTATATTGTTTATAAAGAACCTATCAATGTAGCAACAGAATACTCTCTGACCTGGTTATTGGGTAACGAGGTGTATTTATAGTTGCTCTCATTTTACAGGATTTTAAATCAAACAACCATCTTGATGATTTATGAGGTTTTAGTTAAGACATGCCAATCTGAATAATTTCACAACATAGGCTAACAGGTTATAAATCTTCTTAGCAGAAACAATTTTTCATTCAAAACCTTCAGAAGAGTTCACCATTTCAAACAGTGTGACAGACAATGGTCTTCATCAGTGCATAGTGACTGTTTTTAAGAAATAATCATGTTATCACCATATAAACTATAAGGTACTAGTCATTTATCAGATTTTCATGATGTGAAATAAAAATGATTTTGTCTTCACATTTTTTGTTATCTAGACTGACTAATCATGTTTCCCCTTCATTCATGGAGCAAACGTGAATAGAATTAAATATCCAAAAAATTGATATCTGAAATGTGTAATGCTGGCCTAGTCTATGACATCAATTAAAGGGAATATACATCATTTGCTTTTGCTGTAATTTTCAGAAATGGATGGAATTGGGGTTTGGAAATATATAGCAAATATAGTTACACGGACTTTTTTGAGGTTTTGGGTTCGAAAATGCTATAAAAGCCAAGAAAAACGATCATTTTCCTGTAGTCTGGTTCCCTGACTCCATATAAGAAGAAACTGGGCAGTTTACATACATTGGGGAATTGTAAGGTCAGGGAACCAGTCTAGCTGGCTCGTACCCTTTCATAGGTTTGAAATCGATTGCAAACAAGTGCGATGGTCAATTGGGGCCAGTATTTGAAAAAAAGCCAGTTGTTTCCAACGCTGATCGGCCGATCAGCGTTGGAAATTGATACAAAAATACCACTTTTCTTGAAAATGACAGTATACCAGGTGCCATGATTTTACAGGATGCTTTACACTGTCATTCACTAACAGTCCAGCAAGGTATTTCAAAATGATTTGGTAGTTTTATTTTTGATGTTTGCAAATGTTGTATTTTCCCTTTAATGAATGGTTAAATTTGTAGAAATAGGGGTGTAAACATTTTTCATGATACAAATGTATAGGATTCGTTGGTGGCCATATGAACACAACTGGTGTAGTAAAATTATCAAAATACCTAGAATTTCAAATTATTTCTGTTGATTCTCATAGGATGTACAAGAAGTGCAGTTCATAATAATTAGCCAAATCAAAAACAATAACTGTGTTTTTAAATCATGTTATTCAAGTCAGGTGGCATATGGTAGGTAATATCTGCTGATATTTTACTCCTTTTCTGGACATTCCTCAGGCCTACTGCTTTGAAAAATGCATGTTTTCAGTATGAAATGCTGGATCACCAGAATTAAATCTCAATGAATGAATGTCAATGTGGAGTCAGAAAACCCTTTATTGACACAATCTCTGAAAAATGCCCAACAGTGCTACAAATGAATAAGCACTTTCTGCCGGGCAACTTAATTTGAGGCAAAATGACATGCGATACAATGGCATTTCAGCAAAGATCACAAGTCTGTTATTTTACCAATCAGCATCTGGAGCTTTCTAAAGATACAGCAGCGTAACTAGGCTTATAAACTTGTGGGACGGGGGCACCTGGGGGTTCACCAATTTTTTGAGGGGGGAACTGAAGCTAACATATAAATATATTGTGGTGTGCAATTCAATATTCCAAAGAGGGGTGGGGGAACCGGGGGGGGGGGGGCATGGAACTCCACTGTGGGGGGGGGGGGGGGGGGTTGTGGTGGAGGGGGGGCACGCACGTGCCCCATGAAATGTACAATATGAAATTCTAACATCATAATGATCAGGTTTCACAGCCCCTTTCATATTTACAACTGACATTAGTTACAGACATAACAAAGCAAGGTTTGAATGGTATCAACCCCCTTTTTGCCTAATGTTGCAGTCCACTCTTTTCTGAATAAATTGAAATACAAATTGGTTTTGTAAAAATGAAGCCTTAACACTAGTCTGAGTATCACTCGTTGTATCCCCCTCTGACTATGGCCAAACATCTGATACATTTACACATGCAAATTTACGCAACCCTGAGCGCCGGCCAATCATGAGTCAGCATGACATCATTTCATTTTGAAATTTGTCCTAAGCTGTTGACTGAGCAATTTTGATGCCATGTTGTTGTAATACATCAACAGGTATGGAGATGTTATCGACATTAGCTTTCAAAACTGTTATCATACGCAAGAGGGCATTCACATTACGCGCACTATTTCAAATATTATGTGATGATCATTTGAAGTCACAGGACGTTCATGCATCAAGTAACATATCAATACCAGCTGTTTGACACAGGCTGTTTTTGCTAACACAATTTATAACATAAAGTCATAATTTATGTCTTGTCTCCGTTTTATTAGATGTACATGACAGCAACTTCTTGAAGACTCGATATTCAAGAACAATTCACAATGCAGTGTGAGTGTGCCAACAAGTGTTTGCCTATCTGCTCCGTTCACAAGTACCCCCTCACCGGCAAAGGAAGTACAGTTGGGGGTGCGCAGCCACTGTGTGTACATAGAACAAATCCCCTGGTGTACGCGCGTCACACAAAAGGAACGGTGCGCGTCAACCAGCGAAATGTACCGCCCATGGGACGTCGTTGCTAGGTAAAAAAGGTGCCCTCTTTTGGTAGTGCACTGAGCTCATAGAGGCCACTTTTCAACTTAAAAGTCTATTTAAAAGTATACTAACTTCTACAAAATGAACTTACCTGTACATGGAAGTGCATTGGGGAATCTGTTCTTGTTTTTGCAGACAGGTTTCTTGGCTTCCTCACAGTTGACTGCCACTGACATTTCATATAGCACCTACATTTCAAAGTGAACAAATCGACAGACAACACACATTACATTGCTTGTTCTCTCTCTAGCTCGGACCTCAATGACGAATCAAGTTATCTTTGGCTGACTTAGTCGTTTCCATATTCATTCTTCAGCAAGCGCATGGACAACATAGCCATACACCAGTATGGCAGAAATATAGAACCTAGTCTGTGACTCGGATTTGAGTTTGACTTGAGTTGCAAATTCTCAAACTTAACTTCAAGTTACAATGGATGATGACTCAAACTTGGCTCTCATGACTCAACTCATGACTCAGACTAGACATCGGGGACATGTCACTGGTGAGTCAAATTTCACTGACTCAATGAAACATTGGCAAAACTGTCTGGTAACACATTAAGCTATTACTGATCGAGTGCAAAATTTGGTTTGTTGTCGGTAACAATTGGTTGAAAAAAAGCCTTTGTATTCTGATACATTCTGCTTTGCAGATACGAAAATGGGAAGATCTGATAATTTCACTTGAAGTTCTACAGACTACAGACATTCATGAAATTTTTTTGAGACTTTTAAAGTTGTGAGTTCTTGAAATATTCACTGAACCAAAGTTTTACCCCAAAGTCAGCTTGAATTCCTCCACAGGGTCTTGCTTGTCTATCTGTTTTTGCAGTGTGGTAATGGTGTTCGGTAGTGACTGACCCAATAAGCACCAACCTTAGCCGGTCTGGTGAGCGTCATGTGTCACATCTCAGCGTCGCTGACCACGCGGTCTTGGTCCTTCTAGAGGGGATGTTGGTGTCAGAACCCCAGGAGCTAGAATCGTCTCACCATGAGCCTAGGACCTGGGGAAGAAGGGAGGGGGAGAATACAACATCAAATTCCACTGATAAAATACTGTAACTATGGTCACCCATGGTTATTTTTGTAAACAGTTTTGCACATATTTCATGTTGCTCGAATGTTTAAACATTTAGTCAACATTATCAGGCTGCTGCTAACAATGCAAAGAATTCATTTTACATTCTCCTGGATCAGAATCTCCTTGTCATTCCTCTGTTGGATAAAATCATCCTCCTTAGCGACTTCATATAGGGATCTTGTACAGGGACCACATACACAGTCTGGATTGGCAACATCAACAAGCATCAGTTGTGACAACGGATTGCATCAAGTCAACCTGCACGCTGACTGAGCCCTCACGATCACCAATACATTATGTCAGATGTCTGATAAGTTTATCTTAATTTTTTTTATGAATACCTCAATATTTTCAATATTTTTAGCATCCTTAGAAAATATATAGTGAAAAAATCCATCTAGATTTCAAATTCAGGAAAAACAACTTCTTGGGAAATTTTGCATGCATGTGTAGCTCACGACGGAAGAAGTCCAGTATTTCAGACATTTATGGGGATATATAACCCCATCAGATTTCTTTAACTCTTTCAGGAATCTGGATCTTAATCTGGCAGAATCCTATTTAATTTCTATTTAAGATTTTATGCAAGAAAAGTGGTAAAATATATATTTTTTATCCTATTCAAAATAAGTAAGCACAGCTGCACTATTTTATCCCTATTTTTCTGGTGGCCATCCTATTTTGTTTCTTTTTTCAAACTGCATACTATTCGTCTATTTTATTTCAATTATCCTTTCTTAAATTAATTCAGTTGGTTCTTTTTTGCTTATTTCATGTATGTATACTGCTAAAGATGCTCATTTATCAAATGTATGCAAATGATTTTGCATTACCGCCATGTGCGCACATTTCCAACATGAGAGATCATCTGCCATATGGATTTCTGTGCTCTACATGTACATGCATATTAAGTTGTAACCATTGTTTGGGCAGTATTTAAAAAAAAAGCATCCTAATTTTTAATAGCAACCTATTTTACCACTGTATATTTTTTTTATTTTTAAGATGTCCCCTTTTTTTTTGGGGGGGGGGGGTGAAATACAATTGTGGAACAAAATAGATTCAAAAAATATATATTTTTTCATTAGCTATTTAATAAAAAAAAAATTCTATTTGTTTTTCAACCCAAGTGAGCAAATAGATTGCTATTGGAACAAAACTAAATTAACACTAAAACATTATTTTCAGGCTGAAATTTGAAAATCACCAGGGCTGCTTACTGCACAAATAGCATTTGTCTTCTGATTCTATATTTGTGGGGTCACCGGGGTCATGGAAACACTGACTGATATTGATACACAGGAAACCTGCACCGGATGTGAGCAAGAAAGCATCCGGTACAGTACATGTATACACGGACTCCAACAGCTTCTTAAAATAGAACTGGGAGTTTACGTCCTGTGTGTAATGATAGTTCAACATTCATGTTCATGTACAGTGTATTGCATTCACATCAAACTGTGTAAACTACAGATACTGCGTCATCTTTCAGAAGGATAAGTTTGAATTTCTTTCTAAAACTAACTTCAATTCAGGTAAGTGTATTTTATGTTGTTCACGTATTTAATGACATTTGTTAAGAATCTTGGAATAACATGCCAGTTTGTGCAGCACTCATCTTACCAAAGACAGAGTCAATGCTCGAATGCATAAAACTCTTACATGTAGATTCGCACAAAAATTTCCCTGTTCAGTCTACCTTGAGAGGACTAAAACTATCCTTGATCCTATATTTGAACCTGAAATGAAAGTTCAAAAGTTGAACAAAGAACTTGATCAAGTGGAGTTTAAAACCTATGACCTGCAGATTACTGTACTGACACTCTACTAACTGAGCTATCGCGGACCAGCCCTATGGTGGCGGTTCCTCAAATTGAAATTGTTTTGTTCAAGGGGCACTAGTCAGAAGTTGTGGATAGGTTGATGCCATGTAGCCAGGGATCATGCCCAAACTCACATTCGCAAGGGTGCAAACCCTGGCAATAGCAAACAAATATTATTCATAGATGGCTCTTTGTTTCAAACTTTCAAATAAACTAAACAGTTGGGAAACTGTGTAGGTACGTTGAAATGAATTAAAATTGTTGAACATTTTAAACCAGGAGCTGTGATGAACATAATGCTAATTTGTGCTAATAAACCTAATTGTAACTAAAATGTCCAAAAATCATTTTACCTCCACTTTTACCTCCACTTAGTTATTCAGGGGAATAACTAAGGTATACTTTTAGGGGAGGTAAAAACAATTTTGGGGGGTTAAAGACATGGGTGTCCCCAAGATTTTTTTTTCCGAAAAGGGGGGGGGGGGGGGCAAAGCAAATATTTCCCCAAAATTCCTTAACTTTTACATTATATTCTCAATTTATCATTTTTCAAGGCATGAGCAGGGGAGCATTTGCCCTCGCCCCCCCCCCCATCAAAATAACAACAATATGGCTTCGCACCTCTTTTTTCCTCCCCCCCCTTTTTTTCCTTTCTCCTTTTCCCCCCCATTTTCCAGGGGGGGGGGCCATTATGGTTAAAGAGTGGGGCCACCAATCGCAAGTGCCTCCCTGCACATTGAAGTTATGTCAATGTATTGAATTAATTACATATTAATACGTAAACCCAAGAACTAAGGCAACAAAACATGTTGACAATGTTTGAGATGATTAATAGGATAATTTTACAGGTTGTATCATGCTTATAGTAGGGGAATAATCTTTCAACTTCCTTAGTACTCAATTTGATATAATTATTTTACTTACATATACATGTAACTCATTATTAAAACTATGTGATCATTTTAAGATTAAATACATGTAATTTCAAAAACATTTACTCAACGTGCTTCATTTGCAGGTTCAAGTTCCGTCTACATGTAGGCCTACCCCTATCACATCAAATCAACCAGTGAAGATGGCATCTAGTGTTACAGCGCAATCAGTGTTGGAGAAGATTAGTGTGGATCATCTGGAATGCTCCATCTGCACCAACCGTTTCAGGCAGCCCAAACTGCTGGACTGTTTGCATAGTTTTTGCCTGCAATGCCTCCAAGAGCTCAGACAGAGCCAAGATCCTAGTGGTACAAAGCTGACATGTCCTCTGTGCAGGTGTGAAACCATGTTGAAAGGGTCTGGGGTTGCTGATCTCCCTAATAACTTTGCATTCAGCGCCCTGGTGGAGGAAGTTACAATGCAGGAAAAGCTACTGGAAGGTCAAGGGTCAGACATCAAATGTCATAATTGTGATGAGGAGAATCAGGCTATTTCAAGATGCATGGACTGTGATCATTTCCTCTGTCAAGAATGTCAAAAGGCTCATGAACGTATGACTTTCATGAAATCTCATAAAATCTACACACTGGCTCAACTTCGATCAGGAGAGATTGTCTACAAGAGTAAACTAAGAGAAGACATTCCAAAATGTGGTAATCATCCAGATCAGAATCTCAATGTCTACTGCAACACATGTCAGCAAGTCATATGTACAACTTGCTCGGTACTTGACCATGCAAAACACTCCCTCATTGGATTACCTGTGGCTTTTGAGAAATGTAAGAAAAAAGTTAAAGAACTTGTTGCAAGTGTTAGTAAGAGTAAAACAAAACTGAACAACATCATTGAGAAGACTTGCAAATCTCGCAAGAAACTCAATACCATGTTTGCAAACACCAAAAAGAAAATCACAGAGAAAGCTGACCAAGAGGTTGCCAAGATCCGACAGGAGGAGCAGAAACTGTTAAAAGAGACTGACAGGATTTATCAAAAAAGAGTAACAACATTTGATGCAGCTCAAGCCAATAACAGCAAAGATGTGACCCAGACAGAGCACAAGCTGGAGGAGGTGAAACAACTCATGAATCAAGCAAGTTGCTATGAGATTCTTGAACTTCAGCAGAAGCTCTTGCATAACCTCAGTGAACTGACAGGGAAACAGCCACAGCAAGTTCCTAACAAATTGACTTTCATGGACTTTGAAGAAGGTGAGAGGTCACTTGGGAGACTCATTCCAGAAGAAGAGCCAAAGGTTGCAGCAAAGCAATCACCAAGACCTGCAAGATCATGTGTGAAGGAGAAATGGGAACGGAAGACTGAATTCAAGAACTTTGAATTAGGAAATACACAGATACATAATTTGTCAGCACTCTCTGACAATAAAATAGTATTAACCAATTGGAATAATACATTATTCACAGTATCACTGACCAATACTCAACAAACACCATCTCCTATCCCACAAAGGCTACAAATCAATGGCCTCACTGATGCAATGTGTATTGCAGTGAGCAAGGATGACAAGCTCCTTGCTCTAGATGGTCCAGTAGTCAAGGTCTTCAACAAGCAACATCAGCTCCTCCATCAGTTCACACCAGGTAGAGGGTCAGACAGCCAACCAACATGCCTTGCAGTGGATGACAGCAATCTGATAGCAGTGGGTTATGCAGGCAAGGAGGAGATATCTCTACACAACCCAGATGGATCCCGCATCAGGAGACTGCCTGCTCCAATGATGGGATATTATCTAACAATGCACAATCACCGCCTTATCTACATAAACGGGCCTAATAAAAGGTTGGTATGTGTAGAGTACTTTGGTGCCAGTGTATTCTCAGTAGACATGACCAGCAACATGCAGAGGGGTTGGGGCCCTACTGGTGTGTGCTGTGACAGTGATGGCAGCATCTATGTTGCCGTGTATGGAGATCCAACAGGTGATATTCTGCATTACAGTCCTGATGGCAAGTACATTGGATGTGTGATCAAGGAATGTGGTTCTCTACTGGGCATCACATTCACATCGGATGGTGAGCTGGTAGTGGCTGCACAACGGTCTGTACAGGTCTATCACCGAGTGTAAGGACAGAATTAATTAAACTGGGGCTATCCAGCGTATCCACCAAACACTTCCATCAGACATCGAACATTGTTTTGAAAAAGAACATTAAAGTTCATTCCCTCAATACAACATTCGATAATACTGTATATTTGGTTTATTTCTAAGGTCTTTGGTGTTTGTATACATGACTCTTATACTTTAAGCCTACTTCCTATAAAATGCTAGATCTGGTGGTCCAATAATGAGAGCAAAGGAATGACCCTTCACATTGTTTGCAAATAACGCATTGTACATCTTGAAAGTATTATCAATGAGGGGGAAGGTATTACCACGAAAGGCAATTTAGTTCAATTTTCTCAGATTTGTCTCAGCGAATACAAAGTCAATGCATGATGTGTATTCCAAGTATAAGATACAACCCTACTCCTGTATAAAATGTAAATATTTCCTTAAATTTTGTTATTCGATTTTTCAATTATTGGGAAAATTGTTGAGTTTAAATTAATGCAACTTATTTTTGAATGAAAAAGATTTTGCACCTCCATGTACTCAAAAGCAACTGGATGAAATATGTGTGATTTTGAACTCAAGCGATAGTTTAAAAGTAAATCATATGCAATCCCTTGGTTGTCTCTTTCACAGTGCTTTCCAAGTGCCTCATCAAATTAATATTAGTTTCATTACATTTACAACCAAGTTGAAATGAAAACCTTGTGCATTCTACTGCAATGATACATGGCTGTTTGTAACTGTGGTTAGTATGATGGATGTACATTTGTAAAGTTAAATCTTGGTTGTTGTTTTTTCTTAAATGTGATTTTTTTTAAATTCTACAATTCAAGATGCATTTGGAACATTCTATAACTTTGGGGTCCACTTTTTCCTGTCCCTGTGCGTCTGACATCTACGATTTTGTAATAGAAGATGCACTCCTTTGTGTGTGTACTCTTCCTCCAAGAATGCTTCTGTGAATCAAATGACCTACCCAACAAATATTAATTAGTTTGAAGTCATTTTTAATTGCAGTGAATGGCAAATGATAAATTTCGGATGTGCAGAGACAGGAAAAATGTCCGACTTTGGACCCTAAATGTGAAGAATGACCTACTTGTGAGAGGTTCCCTATCACTACAATAATAGTTTAGTTTATTCCATAAATGAATGAGGCTTTTGCTTCTTCGACTAAACATTGGTTTGCTACATGCTGATAGACCAAGTAGTCTAAATGAAGCAATGAGCATTTGCTTTAATTACAGAATATCTCTCCAAGGGAATGCAGCTTACATGACAACAATGGCATTTCGGCAAAGATCCAAAGTCTGTTATTTTACCAATCAGCATCTGGAACTTTCTAAAGATACCAGCGGCATAACTAGGGTTAGAAGGTTCTTGTAAGTAAAGTGATAATTTTATTTTCATGGGCTTTTGTTTTTTCAAAGATTTTAGAAAAGTAGTTTCTATTGAAAAGGTGGATACAATGAAAATGGAATGTCATCGGCATTTCCTTGTGTGGAAAAGGTCAAGACACACTCAGATTTACAGTATTTTAGGGGGAACACTGGAGCATTGAAAACATCTCAATAGTAAACTGTTTATATTGTATATGATTGGCCAAATAGATTATAGCAGGCAGCTATTGAAAACATACATTTGTACATGTACAAACTCAACTACCCAGAATGAAATCAAGTTGTGCGGTTCTTCTAATACTTTGTAGATTAAATGAGATTAAAAACACTGTTAATTTGTGAAATAAATGTGTACAAGTCAAAGGCAGATTACATAAACGAAGGTCATTTTTTTCATATTTCAGGTTTCTTTATACATGTTTTGGAAAATATGCAAACAGATTTACAATTTTTTTCTGTTGAACACGTCAACATCACATCCTTAGCATCACGTAACATATCGTTACAGCCCATGTGACACAGCCTAATTTGCTTACATAATACACAACGTAAAAGCATAATAAATGTTGTGTCTAGGTTTTACTAGATGTACATGACAACGGGTTTAAGAACCAATATAGAAGGCGCCTGCTGAATGGTCTCGAGGTCAATTAGACGCAGTCTTGTTTTGTATAATAATCGTCGAATCTCTCGGATATCACAAACCCTTGCTGTACAAGGGGATATTACATAGACTACCTTAGTACCCATCCCCCTACAATTAAGAACAATTCACAATGCAGTGTGAGTGTGCCAACAAGGGTTTGCCTCAAGAGGCCACTTTTCAACTTAACAGTCTATTTAAAAGTATACTAACTTCTACAAAATGAACTTACCTGTACATGGAAGTACATTGGGAAATCTGTTCTTGTTTTTGCAGACAGGTTTCTTGGCTTCCTCACAGTTGACTGCCACTGACATTTCATAGAGTACCTACATTTCAAAGTAAACAAATTGACAGACAACACACATTACATTGTTTGTTCTCACTCTAGCTTGGACTTCAATTACGAATCAAGTTAACTTTGGCTGACTTAATTGTTTGCATATTCATTCTTCAGTAAATGCATGGACAACATAACCATACACCAGTATGGCAGAAATATAAAACCTAGTCTGTGACTCGGACTTGAGTTTGACTTGAGTTGCAAATTCTCAGACTTCACTTCAAGTTACAATGGATGATGACTCAAACTCGGCTCTCATTACTCAACTCATGACTCAGACTAGACATCGGGGACATGTTACTGGTGAGTCACATTTCACTGACTCAACGAAACATTTTTGGCAAAACTGTCTGGTAATACATTTAGCTATTGCTGGTTGAGTGCAAAATTAGGTGGTTGTCAGTAACAATAGTTGAAATAAAGCCCTTGTATTCTGATACATTCTGCTTTGCAAAAATGGGAAGATCTGATAATCTCACCTGAAATTCTATAGACTACAGAAATTCATGCAATTTTTTTGAGACTTTTAAAGTTGTGAGTTCTTGAAATATCACTGAGCCAAACTTTTACCCCAAAGTCAGCTTGAATTCCTCCACAGGGTCTTGCTTGTCTATCTGTTTTTGCAGTGTGGTAATGGTGTTAGGTAGCGACTGACCCAATAAGCACCAACCTTAATAGCCGGTCTGGTGAGCATCATGTGTCATATCTCGGCGTCGCTGACCACGCAGTTTTGGTCCTTCTAGAGGGGGTGTTGGTGTCAGAACCCCAGGGGCTAGAATCGTCGTTCTAATGGGCCTGGGACCTGGGGGAGAAGGGAGGGGGAGAATACAACATCAAATTTTACTAATAAAATACTGCAAAAATAGTCAACCGTGGTTATTTTTGTAAACAATTTTGCCCATATATCACGCTGTTCGAATGTTTAAACATCTGGCCAAAATTATCAGGCTGCTGCTGAAAATGCCAAGAACTCATTTTACATTCTCCTGGATCAGAATCTCCTTGTCATTCCTCTGTTGGATAAAATCTTCCTCCTTGGCGACTTCATATAAGGATCTTGTACAGGGACCACATTCAGTCTGGAGTGCATGGCATCATCAACAAGCATCAGTTGTGACAACGGATTGCATCAAAAAAATTGTACGCAGACTGAAACCTCATGATCACCAATACATTTTGCCAGATGTCCGACATGTGACAGTGATTTGTGAGTGGAATGATATTTTCAAGATTTTGGGCTGGAGAAAATATGTCTGTGTTCATGTGTTCAGAAAGGAAAATAATGGTTTCAATGAGCTCTTTAAATAATGAAACTAAAAAAGAAACTGATTTTTAGCTCCCTCGTTTTGAGCACCCATATACTGATTTCAAATAGACTGACACCACATTATTGCTTAACATACCTGTTCATCAGTCTGTGATGTGAAGAGGTAGGCGTGGCTCTCCCAAATCTCAGCATTCATCTCAGCAATGGACCAATCAGCCTATGGAGGGCACAAAATATAAATGAATATTCAAAAATAGTGCTGAATGAACTGAACTGGGATGCAATAGAAGAGTAAGCATTAAAAATGTGAGTTTTGGAAATTGTGTAACAAAGCACTGCTGATGCTGAATCACTGAAAGAAATAAGTTTTGTTATGATGAATATAATTTAAATGAACTATGCAAGCATTGGGCTGTTGAATGCTATATTTTCTGTGTTTAAAACACCAACCGCACACTAGCTACAAAATGTTGATAAATATAAAGAGAGTGAAGGAAAATAAAACCGACAACAAAACAAAAGTACGTTCCAAAACTAATTACTGTCAGTTCATTTTTCACCTCTTTTTGTTTATTTGTGTTCTACACAACAGACTTGAGTATCCATGGGGGTCAATCAGAGGGGATGGCGGGACAAGTCCCCCCTCCCAACTTTTTTAAAGTCGGGGGATATCATATCGTTTGTGTCCCCCCCCCCCACTTTTTTAGCCTCCGAATTAAAACTGTTGCCAACATAATGATTCTATAGCTCACAATAGCTGATGACTCCAAACTCAAAAATAGATGATTATTTTGCTCACAACAATTTGAAGTGGTCAGAAATTGCCTCAGATCACACCACAGAGCATCTAGAATACAACATTTTCCGGGGCCCTTAAGCGGGCTCTAGACCCCATGCTGTTAGGACTTCGCGCTCGCATGAACTCTGTTCAAGATATGCCCCTCCCCCTACTTTCGAGAATCAGGAAATTCCACAAGCGATAGACACCTGTGTGAGTATCCTGACTGGAAACATATCAAAGGATATTAAAACAGGTGTCATCTGCAATAAGAGTCAGCTCAGAATAACTGCATCAGGTAATTGACCCTGAGGCTTCTTTATGTTTACCTTTCTGATAAACCTGTCCATAATCTTGCTAATTACAAGCTCTAGACTCTTGGATCCATTTGATATAAAACACAGTCAGCATGCTGTATTTGATTTCACTATGAGCACGTACCAATTAAAGCTCTACATAAGTGGAATCTGGGGACTGCAAATATTACCAGCCCAGAACCTTTGGATCCATTTGAAATAAAACACTGTATTTGATTTTACTATGAGCACGTACCAAAGTTCTACGTTATCAGAATTTGGGTAGTGGTACTGCAAATATTACCAGCCGAACACCTTTGGATCCATTAGATATAAAACACTGTATTTGATTTTACTATGAGCACATACCACATCGCTACATAAGTGGAACCAGGGACTGCAAATGAGTGTACTCAAAATCAGGTGACATGGGCTGTGTTGATACAGAGGGGCGTATACATAGATCGCCATCTTTGTTCATTTCAACCACTGCCGTAAGTGACATCAGAATGGGCAGATAGAAATGGCTCATTTCATGTGTACCTGAAGGTAAGATTCTTATTTAATGGGTCTACCTGTAAGTCTGTCTATACATCTGATATAAATCAACAGCATCACATTATCTCATATGAAGTTAACTCAGTATTTGCCAATTACAAGTGTATACGTATTTAGTGGAAATTCAGGTGGATCCGTCAAACCTGTTAGAATACAGACATGTGGAATACATGAATCTCCTTATATTCATGACAGAAATAAGTGACATGCATTGTTTGTACTTTACAAACAAGTGTTAGACCAATAATAAAACAACAAAAAATAAAACCGATGTGAAGGTCAATGTATTTTTGATGAAATTTCTTAAAGGAAAGTGGACTTTGAGTCTACGATTTGAAATATGGGCCAGTTAAAGTACATGTAATATTTTTTTGGGGTACAGACAATATTTGGTTGCAGTAACTCCAGCTCACCTCAACTCAAACCAACCAGCTGACCCAGGCAAGCTCAAAGGTGGAGTGATAAGACGTCTGCACTAAACAGGAGGTACTTGGTTCGAGTCCCACCTGAGTAACAGTAAGACAGCCCTTTTGTATACAAGTGCCCTTTTAACTCTAGCGTAACACCCCCCCCCCCCCCACCCAATATTTGTAAAGAGTGCCCTTTTTTTTAAACAATGCCTTTTTTTTTAAACAGTGCCTATTTTGTTACCAGCAGCCTTTTACGAGTACCCTTTTGGGAATTTTGGGCGACTATCAGCAATTGTGCCACCCTGAAAAGTGCCACATATTGTCCATGATCGTCTGGTTTGAACAGCGCCCCAATACGAAGATGAGCCCCCCCCCCCCCTTTCACTTGTGACCTACTTTTGTTTGACTTGTTATGAATTTTATTACAATTTACCTTTTTGTATCGATTTCCAATGCTGGTCGACTGACCAGCATTGGACAAAACTGACACTTTTCAAACCCCCAAGTTAACAGATTTAGTTTGCAATTAATTACACTCCTATGAAAGGGTACAAGCAAGCTAGACTGGTTCCCTGATCCAATTCCCTGACGTCTATAAACTGCTCCATTTCATCATTTTGGGTCGGGGAACCAGTCTACAAGAACAGGATTGTTTTTTGTGGTTTTTCTAGTATCTACAAACACAAAACTTTAAACAAGTCAACATAACAATATTTGCTACAAAATACTAACCACAAAATACATCCATTTCTGAATATTATAGTAGAAACAAATGTTGTGTATTCCCTTTAACAAGGTAACCATATATTGTACATTTGTTGCAACTGATTGCTATTTTCTTTTGAACAAAACTAAACAACAGCAGTTTTAAAACAAGCATATACATGTAGCATGTGAATAGACCTTCAATTTGTGAATAATGTACTTGACAAAAAGTTTTCAACTTTACATCTGACCTATTACAACCATATAATCATTTGAAGTTTGAATACATGTAATTCTAAACCTTTTATTTGTAGGTTAAACGTCCATCCTATCACACAAAGCCCAACAGTGAGGATGGCATCTAATGTTACAGTGCAATCACTGTTGGAGAAGATTAGTGTGGATCATCTGGAATGCTCCATCTGCACCAACCGTTTCAGGCAGCCCAAACTGCTGGACTGTTTGCATAGTTTTTGCCTGCAATGCCTTCACGACCTCAGTCAGAGCCAATATCCTAGTGGTACAAAGCTGACATGTCCTCTGTGCAGACGAGAAACCATGTTGAAAGGGTCTGGGGTTGCTGATCTCCCTAATAACTTTGCATTCAGTGCCCTGGTGGAAGAAGTTGCAATGCAGGAAAAGCTACTGGAAGGTCAAGGGTCAGAAATCAAATGTCAAGACTGTGATGAGGAGAATCAGGCTGTGTCAAGATGCATGGACTGTGATCATTTCCTGTGTCAAGAATGTCAAAAGGCACATGGACGTATGACTTTGATGAAATCTCATAAAATCTACACATTGGCTCAACTTCGATCAGGAGAGATTGTCTACACGAGTAAACTAAGAGATGAAGTTCCCAAATGTGGCAAGCATCCAGATCAGAATCTCAATGTCTACTGCAACTCATGTGAGCAAGTCATATGCACAACATGCTCGCTACTTGATCATGCAAAACACTCACTCACTGGATTACCTGAGGCAGTAGAGAAATGTAAGAAGAAGGTCACAGAAATGGTCCAAAAAAGTGAGAGAAGAAAAACACAATTGAGCACCACCATGGAGGAGACGTGCAAATTTCGCAAGGAGCTGGACACCATGTTTGCCAACTCCAAAAAGAAACTCTCCAAAAAGGCTCAACAGGAGATTACAAAGGTCAAACAGGAGGTTGCAAAGATCCAAAAGGAAGAACACAAATTGATGAAAGAGATGGACAGGATTTATAAAGAAAGAGTAACAACGTTTGAAGCTGCTCAAGCTAAGAACAAGAAAGAGGTGACACAGACACAGCACAAGCTGGAGGAGGTAAAACAACTCATGAAAGAAGCAAGTTGCTATGAGATTCTTGAACTTCAGCAGAAGCTCTTGCATAACCTCAGTGAATTGACAGGGAAACAGCCACCGCAAGTTCCTGATAAGTTGACCTTCATGGACTTTAAAGAAGGCGAGAGGTCACTTGGGAGACTCATTCTGGAGGAAGAGTCAAAGACTGCAGCACAGCAATCACCAAGACCTGCAAGATCATGTGTGAAGGAGAAATGGGAACTAAAGACTGAAATCAAGATTACTGAATTAAGTGCAGTTTCATCCGTATCACTGATTGCAGCACCCTCCAACAATAAATTACTTGCACTATCCAAAACACTTCTTGTAAAAAGTGGAAAACTATTCATAGTATCACTGACCAATAGTCAACGTGGACCACCTCCTATCCCACAAAGGCTACAAATCAATGGCCTCACTGATGTAAGAAGCATTGCAGTGAGCAAGGATGACAACCTCCGAGTTCTAGATGGTCCAGTAGTCAAAGTCTTCAACAAGCAACATCAGCTCCTGCATCAGTTCACACCAGGTGGAGGGTCAGACAGCCAACCAACATGCCTTGCAGTGGATGACAGCAATCTGATAGCAGTGGGTTATGCTGGCAAGAAGGAGATATCTCTACACAACCCAGATGGATCCCTCATCAGGAGACTGCCTGCTCCAATGATTGGATATTATCTGACAATGTACAATCACCACCTTATCTACACAAACTATAGCAACAAAAGGTTGGTATGTGTAGACTACTATGGTACCAGTGTATTCTCAGTAGACATGACCAGCAACATGCAGGAGGATGGGGACCCTACTGGTGTGTGCTGTGACAGTGATGGCAGCATCTATGTTGTTGTGTGCAAGTATACAACAGGTGATATTCTGCATTACAGTCCTGATGGCAAGTACATTGGATGTGTGATCAAGGCATGTGATCATCCATGTGGCATCACATTCACATCGGATGGTGATCTGGTAGTGGCTGCAGGACAGTCTGTAAAGGTCTATCACCGAGTGTAAGGACAGATTAATTAAACTGGGGCTATCCATGCAGTGTATCCACCAACCACTTTCATCAGATATTGAACGTTGTTATCAATGAAAAATAACTTCAAAGTTCATTCCCTCAAAAAACATTCGACCATACTGTGTATTTGGTTTATTTCTAAGGTCTTTGGTCTCTGTATGTGTTGACTCTAATACCTCAACCACTTCCCCTTTGGAAAATCTTCGACTTCAACACCCAGCCTACTTCCCATAAAATCTTAGATCTGGTGGTCTAATAATGAAAGCAAAGGAATGACCCTTCACATTGTTTGCAAATAGCGCAGTGCACATTTTTAAAGAACTACAAATGAGAGGGAAAGTATTACCAATGAGAGGGAAAGTATTACCAATGAGAGGGAAAGTATTATCAATGAGATGGAAAGTATTACCAATGAGAGGGAAAGTATTATCAATGAGAGGGAAAGTATTACCAATGAGAGGGAAAGTATTACCAATGAGAGGGAAAGTATTACCAATGAGATGGAAAGTATTACCAATGAGAGGGAAAGTATTACCAATGAGAGGGAAAGTATTACCAATGAGAGGGAAAGTATTACCAATGAGAGGGAAAGTATTACCAATGAGAGGGAAAGTATTACCAATGAGAGGGAAAGTATTATCAATAAGAGGGAAAGTATTATCTATGAGAGGGAAAGTATTACCAATGAGAGGGAAAGTATTACCACGAAAGGCAATTTAGTTCAATTTTCTCAGATTTGTCTCAGCAAATACAATGTCAATGCATGATGTGTTGCCAAGTATAAGATATAACCCTACTCCTGTATACAATGTAAATATTTACTTAAATTTTTTTATTTGAATTTTCAATTATTGTGAAAACTGTTGAGTTTAAATGAATGGAACTGTTTTTCCAATGAGAAAGATTTAGCACATCCATGTACCTGTGACAAAGGTAAATTATCCCAAAGCAACTGGATGAAATGTGTGTGATTTTGAACTAAAGTGATACTTTTAAAGTAAATCATATGCAATCCCTTGATTGTCTCTTTCACAGTGCTTTCAGAGTGTCTCATCAAATTAATATTAGTTTCATTACATTTACAACCAAATTGAAAATGAAAACCTTGTGCATTCTACTGAAATGATACATGGATGTTTGTAAATGCAGTTAGTATGATGGATGTACATTTGTAAACTGACTTTTCTTAATTTTTTTATTATAATTTTTTTAATACTTCAATAGAAGATGCACTTGGAACATTCTATGAATTGGGGGTCCACTTTTTCCTGTCCCTATACGTCTGACATGTACGATTTTGTAATGGAAGATGCACTCCTTTATGTGTGTACTCTTTCGTCCAAGAATGCTTCTGTGAATCAAATGAACTACCCAACAAATATTAATTAGTTTGAAGTCATTTTTAATGCCACTTGAATGGCAAATTATACATTTCGGATGTGCAGGGACAGGAAAAATGTCAGCCTTTGGATCTTAATTGTATAGAATGACCTACTTTTGAGAGGTTCCGTATCATTACAATAATAGTTTAGTTAATTCCATAAATGATTGAGGCTTTTGCTTCTTTGAATAAGTATTGGTTTGCTAAATGCTGATAGACCAAGTAGTCTAAATGAAGCAATGAGCATTTGCTTCAATTACAGAATATCTTTCCAAGAGAACGCAGCTTCCATGACAACAATGGCATTTCAGCAAAGATCCAAAGTCTGTTACTTTACCAATCAGTATCTGGAACTTTCTAATGGTACCTGAGCGTCGTAACTAGGGTTAGATCCCATTGTGCAATTGTACATGTACATAATCCACTTACAATGGATGACACTTGTAACCAACCATACTTTCCTACCATTTTTCATGCCCAAATTTTCACAAATAAAAATGTAATAACACCGATGATGTAACTCTAAGAAGTAGGAAATAAGAGATAGAATATTCTCAGTTTTGAGAATTAAACAGTTATAGCCATCTCAAAAACAGAAAGGATGTACATTATGTACAAAGCTTGGTAGCTCTCACATTTATTTGATTTTGTTACTGACCTTTTAACTTTAAAAATCATTTAAATTGCAGAATTATTGGAAATAATTTGATAACTTATTATCAGTGGTCCATCAATATTCGATAAAGTCTTTGTAAAGAAATGTAGCAATTCATAGAATTTTGTTTTTACTTTCCCTGTAAAGACAGCCCCAGCTTTCTTTTAGGGAAAGCAAAAAGCCAAGCTGTTGTTGATTTGGATGCAGTAATACTGTGAACCAATTTATCTGAACATCTCGTCGCCATTTTGTCCATGTGATGAATCCACTGAAACCCAAATTTTAAGGAATTTCAGATTTTTTGATATTCTAACATTTTATGATACAACTCTACATAATTCCAAAATTTTGAAACACAAAACTGTATCGTTCATAATATTAAGACTAATTACACCACGAGGTGAATGTGTGACAACTTCATTTTATTTTCGTTTTTGACGAAGTGACGAATCTCTATTTGTCACTGAGTCTCAGTGATCTTACACGTGTACAATATTTAAATGTATGAAGCCTGTACAATTTGCATTTTGATAAAGTGAGAAATCTGCCTTTGAAAGTATATAACTTTTGTACTCATGCACACGACAGATCTGTGTACAAACACAATGTGTGTACATGTACATATGATCAAGTAACATTTCCGTTTTGAATAAGTCATGAACATCTTTTATGTCTCCTGATTATACTTTTATAAAAACAGAGACAACTGTTTGGCTATTTAACTAATGGGCTATTGCATCAGTTATATTTTTCAATTTTAGGGGAGAAATGTACATGTGTATACCAACATAGATAATATAGGTATGGTTTGAAAGATGCGCTTTTCCACTTTAAAATGAGACATCAAACGTCCAAATCTGATACTTTTTGACAGAGTTATGAGTAATTTTCCAAGAGAGGTCAAATTGACCGTGGGACCAACATTTCACTGTTAGGCATTGGGACAAAGGTAACATAACTGCCTCTGTGTGGATATTTGCCTGGCCTACCAAAAAATGTCTTAAGCGAGTTAGCACAATTCGAAATGCTTTCTTGCTATAACCTCATGCTAAAATGTTTAGCATGCAAACATATTTACAAACTGATGTAAAGAAAGTGCAAAGAAGAAAGAAAGTGTTTAGGATTGTGTTTACTAGGAAAACACATTTTTTTTTTTGGTCGGTCAGGCAATTTAAAAATTCCGCAGAACTTCTTTAATGCAACAGTGTGTTAAAAGTATATGCATATGTGTTTTCAATTTAGGTTAATGGTTGTATTTTTAGAGCTTGCTAATATCATTATCATTTTACTTGTTTGTTATTACGTTTCTACCAAATGTAAATATTTATTCAATTTGGATCTAGGCGAAGAAATTGTGCAGCAAACCTTGCACATTTCGTATCTAGTAATTTAAAGCTAAAACAACTTTTTTTGGAAATTTCTGAAATCAAGGGAAATCATTCATTGTCTTAGAATCCTGTTGGTATATTCTAAATTTCAACTTGGATCCAAGGCTAGTTAAATTTTGGCATTTGGCTCGGCCAATCAAAGGGACCCGTTTCAATTTACAGACAAGCTTAGAATGTTTATAGAGAGAAATGGAAGTAGCTCAAGCATACTGTATATACTAATTTTTGTGGAACATTTTTTGCTGCTCTAATTTTTTTAGTGAAATAGAACAGCCATCTTCATGACTTAAGAGACTTTAGTTAGTTTTGCTAATTTAACAGCGTAAAGGTTACTCTTGATAAAGTTTTTGTTTTCCAAAAACTTCAGAAGAGTTTGCTAATTTCATACAGTTTGAAAGACAATGGTTTTCGTATGTGCATATCATTTGTTGTTTCTAAGAAATAATCATCCATCACCATTTGCGATGCGATCAAGCTAAATGAGTCGTTTGTAGGGAATTTTTATTGGGAGATACAGGAAAAAATAGGACCACTTCATCCCATCTCTTGGTCACATCTGTTGATGTTCAAACTTCCATAATTTTTGATCTAAAGATGGATCAGCATGCAGTTTTTACAGCAGTAATGCTGAGATTGTGCTCTTTTCAAATCTGTATTAAAAAAAATGTGACCAGGGTTGACAAACGACTCATGCAGCTTGATAGCATCATGCATATATTTTAATGCATAAGTCACTGGTCCCTTATTCACGATGTAAAGGCAAAACTTTTTTGTCTTCACTTCTATGTAACTTAGACTGGCATAACCATGTGTCCCCTTCATTCTTTCAGCAAATGTTAATAAAGTAGATATCCAAAAATTTGACGTCTCAAGTGTGTACTGCTGGCTTAGTCTATGACATCATTAACAAACAGTTACATTAATAGGAATAGGGGTGTCAATATTTTTTATGATACAAATGTATTAGTTCGATCAAAACATGATCAAAACTGGTATAGTGAAATTGATAGACCAAAGAGTCAAAATGAAGCAATGAGCATTTGCTTTAATTACAGAATATCTCTCCAAGAGAACGCAGCTTCCATGACAACAATGCCATTTCAGCAAAGATCCAAAGTCTGTTATTTTACCAATCAGCATCTGCAACTTTCTAAAGGTACCAGCGGCACAACTAGGGATGGAAGGTTTTTGTAAGTACGAGGATAATATCATTTTTCATAGACTTTGGAATACCGGTAGTACTTTCTATTGAAAAGGTGCAAACAATGAAAATGGAATGTCATCAGCATTTTCTTGTGTTGAAAAGGCCAAGACACACTCAGATTTACAGTAGTTTAGGGGCAACACTGGGGCATTGAAAACATCAAAACAGTAAACTGTTTATATTGTGTATATAGAGAGAGAAAAAATGGAGGATGACGAGAAAATGGGAACAAGTTCTTTTTTAAGCAAATCTCAATAATGTTTGGAAGTTCCACAAGTGCAAACTCACTCCAAGATATTTATCATTGATTATATCTCATCCAGTGCTATTCGTTTGTGTTATTTCTATTCTGCAACCACATGCCCTCTTTAAGCTCAGATCAGATTAGTTCTGACCAAGATTTGATAGGTCATATAAGCCCAAGGCTTCAACTCGACCCTCAATTACAAGCAAGATTACAAGCAAGATCACATGTCCTTTTATTAGTAAATCACAAGTCCCTTTACAAGTTCAGTCACAGGTAACAGGAGTTGAACAATAACAAAGGAATGCCAACACATTGTAAACACATTGCAATACCACACATGTGTACATGATATGTATGTCTACTTTGAACTTACAATTCCTACAATCATGTATCGAGCTATAGCATGGCGTTGAGGATTTATATTTCTGGCCTGTGAAGGGACGGAATGCCTGAGTTTGTTTTTCCAAAATAAGAAAAAAGCCTGACTTCAGGCTATATCCTGAAAACTTGCATCACTGTCCTGCACCCGATTTCACGAAGCACTGCGACGCGTCGCAACTCGAGTTACGACGTGTAAAACTTTGCAACTCGCGATGCGTCGTATCATCCATTTCACGAAAGTTGCGATGTGTTGAACGCGTCGTAAGTTCCTTGACAACGGCTTAAAACACGTCGCAAGTTACGACATGTCTAGTTGTCATCGCAAAATAAGAAGAGTCCCTTTCTTAGCCATTTTCATGCCATAAATATTACAAAAACGACATTATAATACCGAGGCAATATGTGTAAAGTTGTAAATAGAACATTCATTGAAAATTTATGAATTACACTGGAATATTGCAGTTGAAATTTCAAAGTAGCTATACAGTCTACTGAGAGCTTGTTTTCCTTCAAAATTGCATCGCATGATCGCCATTTTGTTTTACGTTTTAACAAATTTTGAGCGGAGATCAGACGACTATTTACTGTACGCTGACTTAATACATAAAACAGTGACCGAGTTGTGCTAAAAATACACCTACGACGCGTCGCACTAACGACGTGTTTTGTGAAATCAATCTCAGGACGCGTCGCAGCTGCGATGCATCGTAAGGATACGATGCGTCGCAGCGCTGCGATGCTTCGTTAGTTATGAAGAGTTTGATGAAATCAGGTGCTGGCCTTCTTATGCAACCATATACAGATTTAAAATAGACTGACACCACATATTGATGTTGTGTTACCTGTTTATCAGTCTGTGATGTGTAGAGGTAGTCGTGGCTTGATCTCTCTAATCTCAGCATTCATCTCAGCAATGGACCAATCAGCCTACGGAAGGCAAAAAATATGAATGAATATTTAAATTTACTGCTGCATGAACTTAATAATTGGGATGCATGTAGCTTATTGATAAAAGAGAAAGCTTGAAAACTGTGAGTTTTGGAAATTTTGTAAAGAAGCACTGATGCCGAATCACTGAAAGAAATAACAACTTTAGTTATGATGAATATAACTTGGATAAACTATGCAAGCACAGTGCCATTGAGTGTAATGTAAAACACCAATAGCACACTTGCTAAAATGTGCATCAATATAAAGAAAGTAAACAAAAAACAACCAACAAAACAAAACTAGATTCCAAAACTATTTACTGTCGATTCATTTCATGTACCTCTTTCTTATTAGTTTACTTTTGTCTAGGCTATACTACTGACTTGAGTTTCCTGAATTGCGACATATCAAAAGATATTTTCAACAAATGTCATTTGCGATGAAATTCAGCTTGACCCTGTGGCTTCTTTATGTTTACTATTCTGATAAACCTGTCTGTCAAATTGTTAATATTAACAGCTTATAGACCTTTGGATCCGTTTGATGTAGAAAACAGTCGCATGCTGTGTTTGATTTTACTCGTACAGCACGTACCACAGCGCTACATAAGTGGACTCCAGGGATTGCAAATAACTGAACTCAAAATCATGTGACATGGTCCGTGTTGATACAGAGGGGCGTATATGTACAGTAGATCGCCATCTTTGTTCATTTCAACCATTGCCGTAGGTAAGATTTTTAATGGGTCTACCTGTAAGTCTATTTGTTACAAATCAACAGCATCACATTATCTCGTATGAAGTACATCTATGTACATGCAAACTCAGTATTTGCCAATTACAAGTGCACATATTTACTGGAAATTCAGGTGGATCCGTCAAATGTGTTGTGGAATACATAGGCCTAAAGCCTTCTTGAATTCACGACAGAAATAAGTGATGCGCATTGCTTGTTCAAGTTTACATGTAGTCTTACAAAACAAGTGTTAGACCTTTAAGAAGATTCTACACAGGTATAGCTTTGGCCAAACCAAAAAAAATGGTGTGTTTACGGTAACTCGACCGACCTGGAATTTTTTCGGCCAAATTACCGACCTCAAACTTTTTATTGCCATTTTGAAGGTTGATATTGATCATTTTAAATGAACAAATTTCAAACATTTCAAGTACTTTTAATTATTTGCCACGAACATAACCCATTTTCCACACTTGGAACTGACCATGATTTGACACAAACATACCTGTGTTAAACGTGCGTAAATCGAATCGCGACGATCTCAAACTTGAATTCTCAACTTACATGAAGTACGATTACTTTTGCACAAACGCATCGGGGTGAACTGGTACACCTGGCCGATGGCCGGCAAGGTTCTCCCCACGTACAAACGTGCGTACTGCAAATCGGCCCGACAAAAATGACGGTCTCATTTTTCAGCCCCCGATACACACAATACAATTATTATACACACCATTAAAATGCACAATATAATCTTTAAGTACACCATTGTTTCATCTTTACATGCAAATCTTGACAAAATCCTGTTTTTCTGATGCATGTGTGATCAAAATGCACACGATGACGGGTTCTGTCGACCGCCAGCTGACAGGCATGCAGCGCATACAGCATGGTACACTGGTTCCCTTCGCGTGCTAACGGAATCAATGCTATGATGAAGGACCAGAACCAGTGACTACTGCCTATACAAACGTCGTACCGATACCATGCATGATGATGATGTAGTGCCATCGACCGAAGTTGGATCGTAAAAATACCAAACAAACATCGATGGAGAAAGAGAATTTCTGCAAATTAATTCTAAGAACGTGATCTTTATTTTCTGTGTATGTGTTTTCCAATAAAATGACGAGACTGCAAAGCTTGAACTTGTGACGTAACATCATAGCGTGTTTCTGCAGTAGGGCAAGATTTTTGGCCACGTGGGATGGGCCGTACACAGAGCAGTAATGCATGTAATACTACGCTGTGAGCACGGCGCGATGTACGGCCGGCCAGACTGAAAGTCGGCGGCGCCAGCGGCCGTGATTAAGCGTAGAATCACCCACCTCAAAAATATTTTTAATTATTTGAGGCAAGTTTTAATCACTTTTGATGGCCGGTCTTGATCATTTTCATGGTGCAAATGAAAATAATCCAGGCACAAAATAAACATGATTCCTTGCTCTATACTAATATTATTATGACGCTCCATTAATCAGCACTCAAAAAAAATTGGCGAAATAAGTTTTCCGACCTATTGATGCTATTTTGAAAGGCATGTAATTGGAAGCAAAAAGATTTTTTTCTTCACCTTAATTTCTTAATTTGAAACTTACTTGTAAATGTAATCTATACTTTTCTAGTTCACGGGAAGCTTTAACACAGTTTGTGCAATGTAGATTTTTTATTAAAGTTAACAATTTTGATTTTTTTTTCTTTAATTACAAAAATAGGGGTATTCAAATATCTTGAATACTTGAATAATGTTTTTATAGAAATATTTTCGGAAAGAATACACATGAGCATGCAGAACTGAAATAACAAAAAATTAGAAAATAAAATTATTTCCCTACCTACCTACCTGGATTTTTTTCAGACCGTTACCGTAAACACACCATTTTTTTTTTTTGGCCTTAGTGAATCACAAAATAATAATACTAAAACAGCAAAAGGTAAAACTGATGTGAAGATAGGCCTTAAGTCTTTTTTATGAAATTAGGGCACTTTTCCTAAATAAAAGTGGACTTTTTGGGACAAGTCTATGCATTAAAATATTGGCCAGTTAAAGTACTTAAATATTTTTTTCTTCGGTGCACACAATATTTGGTTGCAGACTCCTGCTCACCTCGAGTCAAACCACCCAGCTGACCCAGGCAAGTTCAGAGGTTGAGTGATAAGACGTCTGTACACTAAACTGGAGCTACTGGGTTGGAGCCCCACCTGAGTAACAGTAAGACTGCCCTTTCATATACAAGTGCCCTTTTTACATCAGTGTTTACCCCCCCCCCCCCCCCCCCAAAAAAAAAATTTAATACACAAGTGGAATCCAGGGACTGCAAATAACTGAACTCAAAATCATGTGACATGGTCCGTGTTGATACAGAGGGGCGTATACATAGATCGCCATCTTTGTTCATTTCTGCCATTGCTGTAAGTGACATCAGAATGGGAAGATGGCAGTGGCTCATTTCATGTGTACCTGAAGGTAAGATTTTTATTTAGTGGGTCTACCTGTAAGTCTGTCTGTACATCTGATATAAATCAGCAGCATCACATTATCTCATATAAAGTTCATATATGTAAACTCGGCATTTGCCAATTTACAAGTGTGCGTATTTACTAGAAATTCAGATGGATCAATCAAACCTGTTAGAATAGACATGTGGAATACATGAATCTCCTTATATTCACGACGGAAATAAGTGACATGCATTGTTTGTACTTACCTGTTGTTTTACAAACAAGTGTTAGACCTCCAAGAAGATTCGTCACAGACGTAGCTTAGTCAATCACAAAATAATAATAAAACAGAAAAATATATAAACCGATGTGAAGGTAAATGTATTTTTTATGAAATTTCTTTGAGGAAAGTGGACTTTGAGTCTATGATTTGAAATATGAGCCAGTTAAAGTATTTGAAATTTTTTTTCTTTGGTGCAGACTATATTTGGTTGCATTAACTCCTGCTACCTAGAGTACTCAAACCACCCAGCTGACCCAAGCAAGCTTAGAGGTGGAGTGATAAAACGCCTGCACTAAACAGGAGGTACTGGGTTCGAGTCCCACCTGAGTAACAATAAGAGTGCCCTTTTGTATACAATCCCCCGTTTTACACCAGCGTTTACCCCCCCCCCCCCCCGTATTTGTAAAGAGTGCCCTTTTCTTTAAAACAAGTGCCCTTTTTGTTACCAGCGGCCTTTTATGAGTGCCCTTTTTGGAATTTCGCGCGACCATCGCCAATTGTTCCACCCTGAAAAGTGCCACATATTGTCTATGATCATGCAGTTTGAAAAGCACCCTTAACCTTAATTTTCTATTTTATGGAGGTCATTTTTACAGAGGGATGTGCGACTGCTATTTTTACAAACTTTTTACACTGAGTACACAGTTTTTAGGGCAAAACCCAGTGTTAGAAAAAATTTCAATTTTGTTGTGAAAGTTTCATTCAGACCTGTAGCCACGTCCTCATCAAGTCAATGAAAAGTCATTCTTTGTCAGGTCAACTCACAAACTATTCATAAAACAAACTGTGCCAAAAGCATTTTTTTGCCATTGAAAACCTTTTTACTTGCGACCTACTTTTGTTTGGACTTGTTATGAACTTTATTACAACTTACATTAGGTGCAGAAATTGTCCCAGATAACAGCTGAAAGGAATTCTTTAATGTTACATTTTCAGGACAAAGTATGCTCTTTCATAAACATGGCCACCCTATTATACAAATTGCTATTTTCTTTTGAAAAAAAATAACTACATGTAACATCAGCTTTGAATCAAGCGCATAGTATGTGAATAAACCTTCAAGTTTATGAATTCTGTACTTGACAAAATGTTTTAAACTTTACATGTAGCATATTTCAACCAAATGATCATTTGAAATACATGTAATTCCAAAACCTTTTACTTAATATGCTTCATTTGTAGGTTAAAGGTCATACTATCACACCAATCCCAACAGTGAAGATGGCATCTAATGTTACAGCTCAATCAGTGTTGGAGAAGATTAGTGTGGATCATTTGGAATGCTCCATCTGCACCAACCGTTTCAGGCAGCCCAAACTGCTGGACTGTTTGCATAGTTTTTGCCTGCAATGCCTTCAAGAGCTCAGACAGAGCCAAGATCCTAGTGGTACAAAGCTGACATGTCCTCTGTGCAGACGTGAAACCATGTTGAAAGGGTCTGGGGTTGCTGATCTCCCTAATAACTTTGCATTCAGTGCTCTGGTGGAGGAAGTTACAATGCAGGAAAAGCTACTGGAAGGTCAAGGGTCAGACATCAAATGTCAAAACTGTAAAGAGGAGAATCAGGCTATTTCAAGATGCATGGACTGTGATCATTTCCTCTGTCAAGAATGCCAAAAGGCCCATGAACGTATGACTGTCATCAATTCGCACAAAATCTACACACTGGCGCAACTTCGATCAGGAGAGATTGTCTACAAGAGTAAACTAAGAGAAGAAGTTCCCAAATGTGGCAAGCATCCAGATCAGAATCTCAATGTCTACTGCAACACATGTCAGCAAGTCATATGCACAACTTGCTCGGTACTTGATCATGCAAAACACTCACTCACTGGATTACCCGAGGCATTGGAGAAATGCAAGAAAAGGGTTGCAGAAATGGTCCAAAAAAGTGAGAGCAGAAAAACAGAATTGAGCACCATCATAGATGCGATGTGCAAATCTCGCAAGGATCTGGACACAATGTTTGCCAACGCTAAAAAAAAACTCTCCAATAAGTCTCATCGGGAGATTACAAAGATCCAACAGGAGCTTGCAAAGATCCAAAAGGAAGAACAGAAATTGATGAAAGAGATGGACAGGACTTATAATGACAGAGTCACATCATTTGAAGCTGCTCAAGCTACCAACAGAAAAGAGGTGACACAGATAGAGCACAAGCTGGAGGAGGTGAAACAACTCATGAATCAAGCAAGTTGCCATGAGATTCTTGAACTTCAGCAAAAGCTTTTGCATAACCTCAGTGAATTGACAGGGAAACAGCCAGAGAAATTTCCTGACAATTTAACCTTCATGGATTTTGAAGAAGGTGAGAGGTCACTTGGGAGACTCATTCTGGAGGAAGAGCCACAGGCTGCAGCAAAGCAATCACCAAGACCTGCAAGATCATGTGTGGAGGAGAAATGGAAACTGAAAACTGAAATCGAGAACTTTGGATTCACCCATGCAATTAAATCAGTTGTTGCTGGGCTATCTAACAATACAATACTTGCACTAGTCTCTAGTGCATTTGCTGGATATGCCCTATTCACAGTTTCAATGCTCAATAGTCACCAGAAACCATCTCCTATCCAACAAAAGTTGCAGATTAATGGCCTCACTGATGTAAGGTGTATTGCAGTGAGCAAGGATGACATGCTCCTTGCTGTAGATGGTCCAGTAGTCAAGGTCTTCAACAAGCAACATCAGCTCCTCCATCAGTTCACACCAGGTAGAGGATTAGACAGCCAACCAGCATGCCTTGCAGTGGATGACAGCAATCTGATAGCAGTGGGTTATGAAGGCAAGGATGAGATATCTCTACACAACCCAGATGGATCCCTCATCAGGAGACTGCCTGCTCCAATGATTGATGATTATCTGACAATGTACGAACACCGCCTAATCTACACATCATCCTACAGAAAAAGATTGACATGTGTAGACTACTATGGAGCCAGATTTTCAGCAGACATGACCAGCGACATGCCGGTGGATGGGTACCCTACGAATATGTGCTGTGACAGTGATGGCAGCATCTATGTTGCTGTGAGTGGATCAACAGGTGATATTCTGCATTACAGTCCTAATGGCAAGTACATTGGATGTGTGATCAAGGGATGTGGTCGTCCACGTGGCATCACATTCACATGGGACGGTGATCTGGTAGTGGCTGCAGGACTGTCTGTAAAGGTCTATCACAGAGTGTAAGGACAGATTAATTAAACTGGGGTTATCCAGTGTATCCACCAACCACTTCCATCAGACATTGAACACTGTTATCACTGAAAAAGAACATAATTCCCTCGAATGACATTCTACAATACTGTACATTTGGTTTATTTCTAAGGTCTATGGTCTCTGTATGCTTTGACTCTAACACTTTAACCACTTCCCCTTTAAAATCTTGGACTTCAACACCCAGCCTTACTCCTAATTTTTTTTAGATCTGGTGGCCCAATAATGAGAGCAATCAGGAATGACCCTTCACATTGCTTGCAAATAGGGCAGAGTGCACATTCTAAGAATATTACAATCAAGAGGAAGGTACCAACGGTCCGGAAGGTATTACCACGAGAGGAAATTCAATTTTCTCAGATTTGTCTCAGCAAATGCTAAGTCAATGCATGATGTGTTTTGCAAGTATAAGATACAACCCTGCTCCTGTATGAAATGTAAACATTTCTTTAAGTTTTCTTATTAAATTTTTCAATTCTTGGGAAAATTGTGGAGTTTAAATTAATGCAACAATTTTTGGCATGAAAAAGATTTTGCACCTCCGAGAACACGAGACAAAAGTAAATACTCAAAAGCAACCGGAGGTAATATGTGATTTTCAACTAAAGCGATAGTTTTAAAGTAAATCATATGCAATCCCTTGGTTGTCTCTTTCTCTGTGCTTTCTTAGTGCCTCATGAAATTAATATTAGTTTCATTACATATACAACCAAGTTGAAAATGAAAACCTTGTGCATTCTACTGCAATGATACATGGATGTTTGTAAATGTGGTTAATATAATGGATGTACATTTTTGTACTAAAATCTTTTTTGTTTGTCTTTCTTAATGTGATTTTTTTTTTAAATACTGCAATAGAAGATATGTACATTCTATGAATTTGGGGTTCATTTTTTTCCTGTCCCTATACATCTGGCATCTACGATTTTGTAATAGAAGATGCACCCCTTTATGTGTGTACTCTTCCTCCAAGAATGTTTCTGTGAACCAAATGACCTACCCAAGAAATATTAATTATTTTGAAGTCATTTTTAATGCCACTTGAATGGCAAATTATAAATTTCAGAGGTTACAGGGACAGGAAAAATGTCAGACCTTGGACCCTAAATGTATAGAATGACCTACTTGTGAGAGGTTCCGTATCATTACAATAATAGTTTAGTTTATTCCATAAATGATTGAGGCTTTTACTTCTTTAAATAAGTATTGGTTTGCTACATGCTGATAGACCAAGTAGTCTAAATGAAGCAATGAGCATCTGCATTAAATTACAGAATATCTCTCCAAGAGAACGCAGCTTCCATGACAACAATGGCATTTCAGCAAAGATCTCAAGTCTCATTGTACCAATCAGCACCTGGAACTTTCTAAAGGTACCGGCGGCATAACTAGCTAGGGTTAAGCTTCTAGGGGGCACCTGAGGGCTCACCAATTTTTTGAGGGATGCACTGAAGGTGACATATAGGTTTTGTGCATGGTGATGTTCGTGCATGCTTTGTTGAAACTAAAATTCTCAGGGTATCCAAAATATCCAAAACCTCCTTTCATATCTGAACTAAAATTGGGAAACAGGTATCCATCTGTATATTAGCTCACATACAAATCTATTTGTTTGTTTGCTGAAAACTAAATGATTCAGTAATCATTGGTTGGTTACTGCAGAATTTCTTTGCCAATTACATGTAATAGCTGTTAGCATAGAAAGCTAATCGTAAACATAGACATACTTTGTTATAAGTTGCCAGTGCCATAAATTGCAGCAGTCATCTTGGAAGTCAGGTCAAATCCCATTGTACAATAGTATACATAACCCACTTACATTGTATAACACTTGTAACGAACTATCATTGCCTACTACTGTTCATACACAAGTTGTCACAAATAAAACTATATTACAACCAATGATCTTACTCTAAGGAGAGGGAAATGGGAAGTAGTATACAAATAATGAATGTTTATGAGTGCAATGGTAAGACTAATTTCATGAGGTGACAGATCAAATGTTCCATTCCACGAGGCGAAGCCGAGTGGAATGGAACATTTCATCTGTCACCGAATGAAATTATTCTTTCTATTGCACGAACGTGAAACATTCATTATTTGTTTGATATAACACCTGAATAAATCCTCGTCATCTGATTGGTTGACTTTTAATAACCAAGTTATTCAAGTTAAACATTGTTTACAAGTTTGATGATTTCAGAGTTATCATATTCATTTTTTCTCAATTTAAAACTTGTCCATAAGTTTAGAACTCAAACAGTTCAATAAGTTCAGAACTTTTATTGCCAATTTAAACACCACAGTGCCACCATCGGCAACATGGGCAGTGACAGTGCAATTGTACTTCTAATCACAGTGCAATAGTACTTCCATTGCACTGTGCGCTGCGCGCCACACGCACGCTGTGCATTGGTACGAATAATTCATTGACATGTGATCAACGATCCACCAATCAAATGACGGGGATTTATTCAGGTGTTGTATAAAACATTCTATTTTTGAGAAATTAAACTGTGATAGACATTAAGCCATCCTAAACATAGAAAGGATGTGTATTGTGTACAAAGCTTGGTAACTCTTGCATTTAATTGATTTTGTTATGGACCTTTTATCCTAAAATATCAGTCAAATCGCAGATTTCTTTGAAATACAGTAATTTGATATACTGATTATCACTGGTTCATAAATCTTGGATAAATGCTCAGTAAAAAAAGTGCAGCAATTCATAGAATGGTTTTACTCTTCCTGTTTCAATTGAGACAGCCCCAGCTTTCTTTGAGGGGAAAAAAGTCAAGCTGTTGTTGATTTGAATGCAGTAAAATTGTAGCAATTCATCTGAACATATCTTGCCAATTTGACAAAGTGACAAATCCACCCAAAACTGAGATTTTAAGCAATTTCAGATTTTGGAATATTCTTTTGGATATTTTTGGATAACATTTTATGATATCTTCTGCATAATTACTAAATTTCAATACACAAAATTGCATTGTTTGTTATTTATGCTACTTACATAAAGTGGTGAATGTGCGTCAACTTATTTTTTTCTCGTTTTGATGAAGTGATGAATGTCTATTTGTCACTAAGTCTCGTTGAGTTTTGTATTACATTTCAATTTATGTAGCCTGTACAAATTTGTATTTTGATGAAATGACAAATCTGCGTTCTTAAAATTAAATGTATAACTTTTATACATGCGCACATGACAAATCTGTGTACACACACAATGCTACGTACGTGTGACCAAGTAACATTTCTGTTTTGACGAAGTGATGAATATCCTTTACGTCTTCAAATTTAATGTGCTTTTGTGAAAATGTGGACAATTTTGGGCTATTCAAGTAATGGGCTATCGCATCAGTTATATATTTTTCAGTTTTGGTAGAGAAATGTGTATGAAAATGCAATTTGAAAAAAAGTCGACCAACTTTCAATATGAATTTCAAAAACTCGGGTTTGCAGATCTGTGAACGCAGATAAGTCACAAAATGGTGACAATGTAAACAAGGGTTAAAGGTAAGGCCAAAAAAAAATGCTCAGGTTTCTGGTATGGAGCTTGCCCAAAAGGCGGTGCGGCGACGCAGCCTTTTTTTTTTTTTTACCTGTTTTTTTTGCTTCAAATGTCGGCTGATGACTGCAAATGGTGCCCGACTAAACTAAGTGCAAATATATGGGAGTCCAGAGAGGCCACATAAAGCTTATTCTCGATCATAACCCCCATCTAAAAACACGTTAAAATTGTGCAGCCCAGGATTCCATGGAAACCAGTGAGTTTGGCGGTTTTGAGACATCATCTTTCATTGAAAAAAATAACTTTTTCATTTTGCCGACGCACATGGCTACAAAAACCAGAGACTTTTTCTTGGCCCAAGAAACAGAAGACTTTTTGTATTAACTTGAAACCCATTCTGTAAATTATCATACATGTAACTTGACATTTCTTAAGAACTTCTTTGGATGCAACAATGTGTTAAAAGTACATACATATTCAATTTGGGTAAACAATTGTATTCTTAGAGCTTGCTAATGTCATCATCATTTTACTTGTTTGTTATTACGTTTCTACCAATAATAATCCCAAATTCTGACTTGGATCTACACCAAGAAAGTGATGTGACCGTCTTACTCAGTGAAACCTTACATTAATTATCTCACAGTGAGCAACTTCATTAAAAAAAAATGTGCAGCAAAACTTGGAACATTTCTTTTCTTGTAATTTAAGCAAAAAAACCCCCACTTTTTTTGGCAATTACTGAATTCAAAGAAAATCACTCATTGTCTTAGAATCCTGGTGGTGTATTCTAAATATCAACTTGGATCCAAGGCTAGTTGAATTTGGACATGTGGTTCGGCCAATCAAAGGGACCCGTCTCAATGTACAGAGAAGCTTAGAATGTTTATAGTGGCAAATGAAAGTAGCCATCTGTGAGATAAATGAAAGTAGCCAGAGCAAACTGTCTGAGAATACTGTCGGAACTTTTGTTTTTGTGAAACGTTTTTATTCCTCTCATTTTAAAGTGAAATAAAGCAACTATCATCATGACTTAGGAGACTTTAGTTAGGACAATTAAGTCAACCTGGATAATTGTACAACATGTGGGTTATAAACCCTCTTAATCCTTTACTTCCTAAAAACCAGAAAAGTTTGCCATTTGATACAGTGTGAGAGACAATGGTTTTCATAAGAGCATATAACTTGTTGTTTCTTAAGAAATAATAATTTTATCACCATATAAATGTTCATGTATTAGTCATTAATCAGATTTTCATGATGGGAAACTTTTGTCTTCACATTTTTTTTTTATGATTAGACTGACTGAATCATGTATCCCCTTCATTCCTTGAGCAAATGTTAATAAATTAGATATCCACAAAATTAATGTCTGAAATGTGTACTGCTGGCCTAGTCTATGACATCATTAATGAACGGTTGAATTTGTAGGAACAGGGGTGTAACCATTTGTCATGATATGTATTGGACACTTTTATCACAATATGATCACAAGTAGTATAGTGAAATTATAAAAAATACCTAAAATTGGAAATATTTATTCCTATTGAATCTGATAGGGTGTACAAGTAGCTATTAATCTGCCAAATTGAAAAATTGATTCTGTTTTTAAATCATCCATAATGAACTCATTTTAGACTCCAGAAACATTAACAAGGATCATTTGCAGTTTTTTATTTTCTTTGCAAGGTAGACACAAAAATGACAGCGTTGCTGTTGAAACCCCTCAGCCTAAATTTGTCGAAAAGGGAAAACTGACAATCCGAAATCAAATATCATGTCTAATGGAAATTATCATGCAGAAACCATTAACTCACCACAGTGACCTTGAACTTGACCTTTTGACCCATAAACCAATCCCAACTTGCCTGTACCCAAGGGCAACCCCCAACCTAAGTTAGACACCAAAACCTCATTTCCAACTCAAGTTATCATCCAGAAACCGTTTACCTTTAACTCACCACGGTGACCTTGACCTTTGACCTTTTGTCCCCAAAACCAATCCCAACTTGCCTATACTCTCAAGGGCAACCCCCTACTAAAGTTAAACACCAAAATCTCATTTCTAACTCAAGTTATCATCCAGAAACCATTTACATTTAACTCACCATGGTGACCTTGACCTTTGAACACTAAAACCAATCCCAACTTGCCTGTACCCAAGGGCAACCCCCTACCTAAGTTAGACACCAAAATCTCATTTCTAACTCAAGTTATCATCCAGAAATCATGTACCTTTAGCTCACCACAGTGACCTTGACCTTTGACCTTTTGACACCAAAACCAATCCCAACTTGCTTACTACCAAGGGCAACCCCCTACCAAAGTTAGACACCAAAATCTCATTTCTAACTCAAGTTATCATCCGGAAACCATTTACCTTTAACTCACCACGGTGACCTTGACCTTTGATCTTTTGACCTCAAAACCAATCCCAACTTGCCTTCTCCCAAGGGCAACCCCCTACCCAAGTTAAAATCCCAAACAACATTTCTAACTCAAGTTATCATCCGGAAACTAAGCTGCCCGGACGGACGGACGGACGGACGCCCTAGGCGATGATAATACCCCTCGAGCCTCTCGGCTGAGGGGTAAAAAAAGAGAAAGCCTTACAAATTGTCAGTTTTGGAAAGTTCGCAATGAAGTACTGCCAACACTGAGTCACTGAACGAAATGTATTTAGTTATGATGCAGGGATAGTACTGTTGAATGTTATACATGCATGTAAAACACCAAATGCACAATAGCTAAAATGTAGATAAATGTCAAGAAAGTGAAAAAATATATATAGATTCCATAACTATTTAATGTTGGTTCATTGTTTACTTCTTTTGTTTTTCTTTTTTTGGGGGAGAGAGGGGATTTATACGGTAGACTTGAGTACCTTGATTTAAAACATATCATCGCAGAGCTGACATGCTGACGAATAAGCGAAAAGCCTGTTTGGAGTGATTCGCGTATGAAGTTGGACATTTTTCTGGGCGTTGTATTTTACCCTTTATGTTTCGATACTAACCTATTTGCAATAAAATAGGAAACGTAGAATCAATCAGGTTACTTATTTAATCAGATAAGTTGTGCAATATATTTTTATTTGATCGTCAACGTATTCGACAGTTTGTCAAATTACAAAAATCTCTAATAGCAGGTTGTTCTTCATATTGTTTGTATGCTATTCATCAGTTTGTCGGATCACCCGTGCACAATCTGACAAACTGACGAATAACATTCGTTGGTACATTGAATGCATACCTTACATTAGCTGGTTACCAGCGCAATTCCGTATTTGTCAATATGTCATATTATGGATTTGTTATTGTGACTGATTCGCCAGGGGGGGGGGGGGATTCTGAATCTCAAAATCCAGACAAGAACCAAGAATTTTGCCATAAATACTTGAAGGAGCAACCTCTATAAACCCCCAAAATAACAAAATCTCCAAGATGGTCGATTCGCTGGTATGTCAGCTCTGCGACTTATAGATATTAAAACAAGCGCTATTTGCAATGATCAGTCAGCTTAGAATACTGTAATTTGTGACCCTGTGGCTTCTTTATGTTTACCTTTCTGATAAACTTGCCTGTCATATTGCTTATATTACCAGCTCTAGACCTTTGGATCAATTAGATATACAACACAGTCGACATGCTGTATTTGATTTTACTGTGAGCACGTACCGCAGTGCTACGTTATCGGAATTTGGGTACTAGTGCAAATATTACCAGCCCAAAACCTTTGGATCCATTTGATATAAAACACTGTATTTGAGTTTACTATGAGCACGTACCAAGGCGCTACAGAAATGGAATCTGGGGACTGCAAATGACTGTACTCAAAATCAGGTGACATGGTCTGTGTTGATACAGAGGGGCGTATACATAGATCGCCATCTTTGTTCATTTCAACCAGCATATAATCCGTTTTAGTGTAAGGGACATCAGAATTGGCAGAGCAGTGGCTAATTTCATAGATCCCCAAGGTAAGGTATTCTTAATTTGGTCTATTTGTAAGTCTGTCTTAATAATTATGGAAATATTAAGCAAACAATTGACTAACATCACCAACGACACAAAAATATGTATTGGAAATTAAGGCGGATTTGTTATGTAAAACCTGTCAGACTTAATGACACAGTGGAATAGTGAATCTGCTAACTGTATTCATGACAGAAAAAAACAAGTGACTCCATGTCTGTACTTAGTTTTACAAAAAAAAATGTAAAAAGTATTTGGCACAAGTGTTCCTTACTGATTAAACAAAATCAAAACTGACTGGAGGATGAGTTTTCTTTTACCAAAATAGTACACCTTTCTTTAATGTGCATGGACTTGTTCCGGCAAGTGTACACTTTAAAATTTTTAATCAGTTTCATTCAGAGCTGTAGCTACATGTCCACATGAAGTCAATCACAGGTCATCCTTTGTTAGGTCAACTCACAAACTAGTCAAACTATGCCAAAGACATTCTTTGTTGTGGACATTTTTGTTCAGGAATTATTTCAATAAATGGTTAGAGAGTTCTAATGTCTATCCCAAAAAAGAAGACCCACTCAAAAACCATTACAATGCGCCATGAAAATGGGCATATCATTTGCAGTATGCAAAAAATTGTCAGTTTTGAAGAGCGCCCCCCGTTGGGAAGTTGTACGTAACAGCCCCCCCCCCCCCTTGATTTTACGGATGCCAAGTGTCTGGAAGAAAAAACATGTCTACATTTCGGCGTGGATGTGCGATTGACATCCAAAGCTGGATACGCTACTGTCACCCATATGACTTTGGGCACTTGTGATGAATATTACATATTATAGGTTTGTATCATAATAGCTTAGAGGAGGGGAATAAACTTTCAACTTTCTAAATACTCAACTTGACATGGGTGACCTTTCTAAGGTTTCAACTTGACATAAGTGACCACTTACCAAGCCATCTTATGAAAGAGTTTATTCTTACATATATGTAACTTATTATTACAACAATATGATTATTTAAAGCTTAAACACATGTAATTTCAAAACCATTTTAACATGTTTCCTTTGCAGTTTCAAATTCTGTCTACATGTACCCCAATCACATCAAGTCAAACAGTGAAGATGGCATCTAATGTTACAGCTCAATCTGTGTTGGAGAAGATTAGTGTGGATCATCTGGAATGCTCCATCTGCACCAACCGTTTCAGGCAGCCCAAACTGCTGGACTGTTTGCATAGTTTTTGCCTGCAATGCCTCCATGACCTCAGACAGAGCCAAGATCCTAGTGGTACAAAGCTGACATGTCCCCTGTGCAGATGTGAAACCATGTTGAAAGTGTCTGGGGTTGCTGATCTCCCTAATAACTTTGCATTCAGTGCCCTGGTGGAGGAAGTTACAATGCAGGAAAAGCTATTGGAAGGTCAAGGGTCAGACATCAAATGTCAAGCCTGTGATGAGGAGAATCAAGCTATTTCAAGATGCATAGACTGTGATCATTTCCTGTGTCAAGAATGTCAAAAGGCTCATAAACGTATGACTGTCATGAAATCTCATAAAATCTACACACTGGCTCAACTTCGATCAGGAGAGATTGTCTACAAGAGTAAACTAAGAGAAGAAGTTCCCAAATGTGGCAAGCATCCAGATCAGAATCTCAATGTCTACTGTAATACATGTGAGGAAGTCATATGTCTCATGTGTACTGTTCTAGATCATGAAAAACCCAAACACTCTTTTATTGGCTTACCTGAGGCCTATGAGAAATGTAAGAAAAAAGTAGAAGAACTTGTTGCAAAGATTGGTAAAAGCAAAACCAAACTGAACAAAACCATAGATAAGACATGCCAATCTCGCAAGAAACTCAACAAAATGTTTGCAAACATCAAAAAGAAAATCTCAGAAAAAGCCGAGAGAGAGGTTGCCAAGATCCGACAGGAGGAGCAGAAATTGTTAGAAGAGACAGATAGGATTTACCAAGAGAGAATCACACCATTTGAAGCTGCTGAAGCTACCAACAGGAAAGAGGTGACCCAGACAGAGCACAAACTGGAGGAGGTGAAACAACTCATGAATCAAGCAAGTTGCTATGAGATTCTTGGACTTCGACAGAAGCTCTTGCATAACCTCAGTGAATTGACAGGGAAACAGCCACAGCAAGTTCCTGACAAGTTGACCTTCATGAACTTTGAAGAAGGTGAGAGGTCACTTGGGAGACTCATTCTGGAAGAAGAGCCAAAGGCTGCAGCAAAGCAATCACCAAGACGACGAAGATCCTTTGTGAAGGAGAAATGGGAACTGGAGACCAAAATCGAATACGTTGAATTAACAAATGCATTCATAACACATGTTGCAGCACTCTCTGACAATAAAATACTTGCACTATCTAGAAGATTTAATGGAAACAGTGATGCACTGTTTGAAGTTTCAATTCCATATAGTCATAAGAAAGGATCTCCTATCCCACAAAAGCTTCACAACTATTGCCTCACTGATGTCAGGTGTATTGCAGTGAGCAAGGATGACAAGCTCCTTGTTCTAGATGGTCCAGTAGTTAAGGTCTGCAACAAGCAACATCAGCTCCTCCATCAGTTCACACCAGGTAGAGGGTCAGACAGCCAACCAACATGCCTTGCAGTGGATGACAGCAATCTGATAGCAGTGGGTTATGAAGGCAAGAAGGAGATATCTCTACACAACCCAGATGGGTCCCTCATCAGGAGACTGCCTGCTCCAATGATTGAGGATTATCTGACAATGTACAATCACCACCTTATCTACACAACTGGCTTCAACAAACGGTTGGTGTGTTTAGACTACTATGGTGCCAGTGTATTCACAGTAGATATGACTAGCAAAATGCTGGGGGGTTTGTACCCTACTGGTGTGTGCTGTGACAGTGATGGCAGCATCTATGTTGCTGTGTACAGACATCCAACAGGTGATATTCTGCATTACAGTCCTGATGGCAAGTACATTGGATGTGTGATCAAGGGATGTGGTTGTCAACAGGGCATCACATTCACATCAGACAGTGATCTGGTTGTGGCTGCAGGAGATTCTGTACAGATTTATCACTGAGTGTAAGGACAAAATAATAAAATTGATAGTAAGAATAAAAATAAACCAACAACATAGCACATTATCCATGTTCTTTTCTTTCAAAACACCCAGAATTCATCCAACATATGGAGAACTTTTCCCCCCATATGTGCAGAAAATTAAAGTCCTGCATGCGCTGCGGTCACACACAACGGTGCACTGACCCAGTGACCCGCACAGCCCCACTGTGTTGACCGGACTATACATAAACAGCAGGTCGATCCTCATAACAAAAGTGATGTCTGATTTGACAAGAAAAGAGCCCCTCTTTCTTCTCAACCAATCAAAACGGTTGTTACATAAAAGGAAAGCTTATTGTGTTCTCTTTCAGAAACCATGCGAGGTAATTGTATGCGACCGGGTTTACACGTGTGCCGTTCGAAGAAGTAAACCCGCACCCTCAAAAATCGGGGAAATGTGCCGTGACCTCCATAGGAAACGCGAAATTTTCACTGAGATACCCATTTTTCAATGGGAAAGTGCACATAATTATTCGCCTTTAATCATGAAGAAATTAAATTCATGAGAAAGAGGAAAATCTGTATTTTGTGATGCGATGTGAGGAAGTAAGTTTAGCCAACACACTTTCGGTATATTAAGGAAAGTTTGCTCAGAGCGCCTAGACATGAGCCAGTCTTCCCACGTAAACAGAGCTGCACTAGTGGCGAGTGAGCAAATGCGCCCTAGTTCTCAATATGAATATCCTATGCTGATTTCCACATCACAAACAGAACTGTACTCTGGGGGAAATAGACAGGGTCTCAACATGCATGGAAGCAAATGGAATAATATGTTTGTCTCATTAAGGCACAGCATTATGAAATGCTGTATGTACAAGTTACATGCGCAAGTTAAACATTTTGATATTTTTAAATGTGAATAATCTCTTAAAAAGTATCAAGGCAATTTACTGTGATATTCTCAGAATCTCAAAAAAACTTAATGTTTGACAAGTTTTCAAAGTGTGAAATGTACCAATGAAAAAATAATCATTTTCTTACATTTTTCAATTCATGGAAAAACAGTTTAAAGTTTAAGTATAAAATTTGAATGAATGCAAATAATATTTCGATTTGAATAAACTTTAATGCTACATTAAACAAATGCAAATATTTAAAAGCAACTGAATAAAATGTACATACTATGTAAAAAAAATTTTTTAGCAACAATTCTAAGGTAAGTCACGTATGATTCCATGATTGTTTCTTGCAGTGTTTGTGAGTGCCGCATCAAATTAATATCAGTTTCTTTAAATTTACGTCTCAGCTAAGAAAATAAAAACCTTGGGTATTTCAACGCAAATTTGTATATTAACTTTTTGGTAATTCACTGATGTATTTGTACACTGAGCTAGGTTTAGCAATATGGTTGTATATTTGTAAATTGAAATCACCTTTCTTTGCCTTTCTTCAATGTGAATACTGCAATAAAAGATGCATTTAGGAACAATCTATAAATTTGGGGTCCGCTTTTTCATGTCCCTATACATCTGGCATCGACTACACTTTTGTGTTCTTCCTCCAAACTGCATCTACTATACTTTTGTGTTCTTCCTCCAAGAGTGCTTATTTGAATCAAACATAGAGCCTACTCAACAAATTAAAAAAAATATTTGGAATACTTGCAACTTGCAAGTAATTTTAATAATAATAATAATAATAAGTATAATAATAAAATATTAATTACCGGCAATGCGGTAATAGGGAGAATTTCCCATAGACTTGTGCACAAAAATTTTCTGAATTAAATGTGCCCTAACGAGCAACAAATATAACCCAATTTCGACAGCAAAATGTTTCCTCTAAAGGAGGGCTGCGCCAATAGGGAGACACCTAGGTGTCTCCCTATTAAGCCCGTGTCTCCCTACTATTGAAATTTCTATGCTAACGTGTCTCCCTAATAGTACATTTGTAGGAATAACTGTATTTATATAGCGCTTTTTGCCAGAGGATACAAAGTGCTGGGGGAGAATGCAACCAAAGCCAGGTAAATGAAGTATATGAACATTATGAGACCCATTATGTAGCACCTTTTTGCTAGGTGCTGCGGCGCATAATTGCTGCCACTGCCAGAAACACAAGGGCAAACCCCTCCTCTTAGCGACAAGTGTTACTGGGTTCTTTAACGTGCATTACACAACACACGGGACCTACGGCTTTACGTCCCATCCGAAGGACGAAGCAATAATGGTAAAGTGCCTTGCTCAAGAGCACAAGCACCATGTTCCCACAGTCAGGATTCGAACCCGTGTACCACGGCACAAGAGTTGAACACCGAAACTTAACAGGGACAGGAAAAATGACAGACTTTGGACCCGAAATGTATAGAATGACCTACTAGTGAGAGGTTCTGTATCATAACAGCTAATAGTTTGTTAATTCCATAAATGATTGAGTTGTTTTAACTTCTTTGATTTAGTAATATTTTCTCGGTCTGGTTTGTTTGTGAATAAAGATTGAGACAGGGTGTTTAAAGAGGGAATTGCATTTATGCAAATTATGTGTCTGGCACCTGGCCTATACACAGCTTTGCCAAATTAACACCTCTGGTGTCAGCACATATTGAATAATAGCTTGCAATATTTAATTGATGTAACATGGTTCTCAGAACTTTCTAAAGCGATCAATTCAAATGGTGTATCTTCAAACTTATAAGTTGAACTTCCACTTTGCAAGTCTCACATTGCAAAATCACACCTACACACACGCGTGTCATATTTAATACAGAGCCGTATACAGAGGGAGTTGCGACATGAATGGTATCATTTTCAGATGCCATTATAGGTCCAAGAATGAGTAAATATTCTGAAGTGAGATTGTGGGGTTATTTTCATATACAGAAAATTAGAGAAACTGGTGACTGAGAACAAAACTCCCATAACATTACTGACAATACGCAACCTGAGTTGGACCTAAAATGGTGTCCAAATTGCTAGTTGTCGCAACTCTTACTGTATATGACTCTGGTTTAATGGGGTGAGCGCGTTACCAAGTGTTTGCCAATGGACAGGCCACTGTTCAATTTACACTTGACATGTGTCATCTTTAATTTTTTTTTTTACATGAATCCTTTTTGAAAACTTTGTAAATAAACTCAACACTATGCCAACAACAAATTCCAATGGTGCCTTCACAAACTAACAGGCAGTTCTTTAAGCAGTTGTTGAAACTTTTCTTTAAGGTGCTACAAAAAAACTCGCTTAATTTCTAGAGACAGTCAATTCACATGGTGTATGAACCTCCACTGTGCAAGTCTCAAATCTCACCTACATGAACGTTTAACATGTACAATAGGGGTGAGTGCGCCACCAAGTATCTGACTATGGAGAGGCCACTGTTCAATTTTACAATTGGCATCCTTTCAGTTGAGATACTATCAAGCATTTATGTGTAATCATCCTTTTTCAGTTGTTTCATTTACATAAATCCATTTTGAAAACTTTGTAAATAAACTCAACATTATATATCAATTAAACATTCTAACGATGCCCATCAAAACCAAATAGATCAGACACTTCTGTAAGCATTTGTTGAAAGTTTTCTTTACTTTGCTTCCAAAAAAATTGACTCTCATCAAAATTCTTGACAATTTAACAATGGGTCATGAAAGTGTAGTAGATATGCAGACATATGATTTTAGCAACACTTTGAGATTGTAAACTTTCTTGGGTCTTTCCTTTGACTGTGTACACTGATTTCAATTTTGCTACAAGTACCTTCATCTTGATTGTTTGTGTGTGCATGATAATGGTTGCACAATGACTGCAGTTTATGTACATACTACATGTATAACTTAATATTCACTGTGGTATAGGGAGTATAGATATGGAGTGTGATGGCCTAGCAGTTAAGAACACCGGACTCACATTCTGGTGTTTCAGAGGCAACAGTGACGTGGGTTCGAGCCCGCCGGCGGACACTTGTGCTCTTAAGCAAGGCACTTAACCATTATTGCTTCGTCCTTCGGATGGGACGTTAAGCCATAGGTCCCGTGTGTTGTATAAATGCACGTAAAAGAACCCAGTAAACACTTATCGCTAAGAGAAGGGGTTTGCCCTGGTGTTTCTGGCCTCCTGTATAAACTCCCACGTGGAGTAATTAGGAGAAGAACCAACCAAGAACCAAGAATAGGGCACTTCCCAAGGAACCCCTTTTATTGTTATTTTCACACATTATGCCAGAAAGTGAGGCTTGTTTTTCTGTTGGGTGCAATCCCACGCAAAGTTGACATGGCGGATGACAGAACATTAATAACATCTTCAGCATCTTAAAGCATCAATTGCATGCAAATAAAAGGGGACAACTAAGACTTTTATTTGAGTGTTGAGCCAGTGAGATAGAATGTGGTTGAATGTGTTTTTTTTAGGGGGAGGGGGTTGTAGAAAAATGGTTTGGGGGCTAAATTAGAAGTCATTTTGGCATCTTGTTTTCACATACAAAATGCAAGTGCAGGCTTTGTGAGATTTGTATTTCAGGCTGGGGTAAAGGTTCATTTCACACAGAACTTACATGTAGAATATCATGATTCCGTATAATTTGCTGTGGTATAATTGTAATGTACATTTCCTTACATTTTATTTTCACCTTTGTATTTTTCTGTGTTGACAAAATGGGAGCTTGGGCCTACAGTTATACGGCAACTAATTTTTAGCTTTCCTGGAAAATGGATCAGAATTTAGTTCTTAATTTACAAAATTCAAATAGTCTCAGCAGAAAAAGATATACAAAAGATATGATTTTTTTAATGGAAAAAAAATCAATTTGAAACAAAATGTTCAGCTTTGGGCTCTGTCATTTCCCGGGAATTCAACTATATGACAACCATGCTGAAAGGGATCTACTTCAAATTTTATGGTTGGGTTTGCATTTATGTTTTCCTAATATTGTAAACAGATATTGTGAAATGGAAAGTGGCCCTATAGTCACAGATTGGGCAAATTCTACTCAGATTTTAATCTGAAGCCTGATTTTCCTTGGGTATTTTCTTGGAGACATTTAATCTCTTTGCATTTGAAAAGTTTAATTAGATCAAACTTTGAAATCAAGAATCATTCCAACAACTTGTAGTCCAACCTGAGTCATTTCTTTTGCTCTTCTATCAATTGGGTGCTTGTCTTTTTTTGTGTGAAGGTAAACCAGGAAATATCTTGAATGTAATAAATTAATGTGTTTTCAACCAATTCATTTTAAAATTATTTTTCAACGTCCATGTGCTAATGTTTAGGTAATATTTCTATTTTGGGGCAGCTGCAATCTATTGTGGCGGGACTGTTCCCGAACCAAGTTATTCCTCGGACCAGGGACTACACAAAGCAGTCTAAAGGCTAAGGATGCAGGCTCGTTTTGGGTGGAAATCTACCGCCGCAGGAATTGATCCCTAAACCTTCTGTTAACTAGGCAATAACACAATAACAAGGACAACTGGCAACTGAATGGTCGGTAATCTCAAGTAACACGATGATTTATTTCAGAGACAATAATTAAATGATTCAATGATTTGGGAGTAATTGTCTTGGGTAGCTTTATTACAACCTGTGGTTTTCGAATATGAGCCCTATTTGCAATATACAACTAATATCGCACTGCTCACTCCAATAATCACTGCACAAACTAATGCTGCATTACAGGAACGCTATAGCAATGCACAACCAATGCTGCAATACATGAACGCTATAGCAATGCACAGACCAATGCTGCAATACACAAACGCTATAGCAATGCACAGACCAATGCTGCAATATAGAAACACTACAGCAACGCATCAACCAATGCTGCTCTGCTTAAACAATATCGCATTGCATAGCTCAGTGCCACTGTGGAGATATAGTTTGTCCGCATGTAGCACTACGAAACCATGGGCCCAGCCCCAATCAACCACAATGCACCCACAAGTGTACGGCTAAACTGTCCAACAGTTCGCCCGCGCGTAGCTAGCATATAGCGCAAATCACCATATAGCAATACACGCCACAGCGAGAGCACACTCAACTCACGTTTGTACAGCTCGCTGCCACTTGCCAGAAAACTCCCGCGCATACGTACGTAGCAATCTACTTACGCGCATACATAGCACATGCACTAAACCATTATGATGCACTAAACATATGGGGCTTTGTTAACCAATCGCGTGCGTGCATACACGCACACCCTGACTGCTAAGCCACGCCCAGTCACGGGCGTACTATACTACAGTTCATTCATAAGATTAGAATACAATAACATGAACAAGGGCATACAACTACACTTTCCGTCACACTATTATCTTTAAAAGGCTGTTATTTTGGATTACTTTTGTGCACATACATATACACAATGCAAGGAGACTCAATCCCAGCATTTACATTACTGATCGCGATAAATTAGGGGCAGCTAGGAAGCAGTTACACATGTGAGTTAATTATTGTCTGAGGGCAAATAAGTCAAAATTTGTGGAGTAATTTTCAATGACTGAATGGGGGGGGGAGCAATTTTCTCAGTTTGATGTATCATTCAGAAGTAAGTAATATTTATACTGCTAGAAAACCTTTGTTTTAGAGGTTTTATAAGTATAAGTAAAAAGCACTAATTTAATCACGCATTTCACAAGACAAATTTCAGACCTTAATCCAACAAATGAACCAAATGTATTTTAAAGAAAGTTCCAATTGTTATGAAGAACCGTACTCTTTCCAATCTGTACTTCTGTTTTCTAGAAATATTGGTGTGTTTTCTTTTTTTTGGCATCTCCCACTAGACAAGTTGTGATATTATAAAGAAATATTCAAAAGAAAATAACCCCATCAGCTTTAATATACTAACAGTAATCTGATTTGAGAGATTCTTACCCCGGGCATGCCAGATAATTACATTCATTTTTTCTGCTGACAAATTTCCAATTTTGTCTATTGTATTTATAGGCATAAATTAAGTCAACAGACAAAAGCAGGCAAGTGGAATGCACAGCTGGCTTTATACTGATCACCTACAGTGAGAGCATATAGCTGCATCAAGTAACACCAACAGTCCTGACCAGTGAATCCTGCTTTATGTAGGCAGGGAGCACCCAACCGTTAAAGACAGTCACTTGACTGATTTTGACTGAAATGACAACTTTGCACACAATGTATGCTTGCATTCAGGAGGGTTTATAATAAGTTATATTCCATAACTAGGTGAGCCAATTTTTTTGGGGGGGGGAGGGGGGGGGGGCAGAGGGGGGGGGTAGTGATTTATTCAAGAGTGAGCACATAGATTGCTAGAGGAAAATAATAAATTGCAACCAAAATCTTCTTCATGCTGAAATTTGTAAATTACCAGGGCTACTGACTCCAAAAAAAAAACTGGCAACTTCTGATTTAATTTTTGTGGGGGCACTAGTTTCATGGAAATACTGCCATTTGTGCACAGGAAACCTGCATTGAGCTGTGCCAGCAAGGGTTTGCCTCAAGAGGCCACTTTTCAACTTAATGGTCTATTCAAGAAAAGTACATGTACTAACTTCTACCAAATGAACTTACCTGTACATGGAAGTACATTGGGGAATCTGTTCTTGTTTTTGCAGACGGGTTTCTTGGCTTCCTCACAGTTGACTGCCACTGACATTTCATATAGCACCTACAGTTCAAAGTGAACAAATTGACAACACCTACTACATTACTTTTTCTCTAGTTGGACTTCCATTACAATAAAGAATTGTTGACAGGTGTGATGTGGGATATGACATTTTTAACATCCTAGGGGTGCATTTCGCCTCAGGTGTTGTGGGCCCCGAGAAGATTGAAAACAGCATACTTTTAAGTATCCCACATCACACCAGTCAACAAATGGGCTTGTCTTCAGAAATTGAACCTAATTTAATTTTTTTGGAGGAATTTCTCATATGTGATGTAATACAAATGATTAATGTTCACTTATAAAAGGTGTTGTAGCAAGTAAAGATTCAAATTTCTCAAGAAATTCATTAAGTTGGTCTTTCTGCATAATTTTAATTAAAAAATTGATCCACTTTAAATATTAAAGTGGAACTTTTTATATGTGATAGTTGATTCAAACTTTAGATTCTAGATGCTCTGTGGTGCAATGTGAGGCATTTTCTGGCCACTTTCCTCTTACTTTTTGAATGAAATGTGCTCTTTTTTGGGGGAGATGGCGGAAGGTCATCAAAGTTGATCTCTTTGTAGCTTGAATCTCTTTGGAGATTTTACATCACAAACATCATATCAAAACTGTAGCTTGACTCTCTTTCGAAATTTGCCCTCTTTAGCTTGATCCACGATTTTTTGTTTTGTGCAGCTGCAACCGCCCTGGACAGAATGTTCAATCTCTTGCCATGGCTTGCAGACCCGGATTTAGATTGAAAATAGACTTACACCACATAACTGCTGTTGTGTTAGTACCTGTTCGTCAGTCTGTGATGTGTAGAGGTGGGCATGGCTCTCCCCAATCTCACCATTCATCTCAGCAATGGATGGACCAATCAGCCTATGGAGGGCACAAAATACAAACGAATATTTACAATAAGTGTCAACTGAACTTAACTGGGATGCAATAAGAGAGAAAGCCTCAAATATGTGAGTTTGGGAAATTTTGTAACAAAGCACTGCTGATGCTGAATCACTGAGAGAAATAACAAGTTTTGTTATGATGAATATAATTCAAATGAACAATGCAAGCGTTGTGCTGTTGAATGCTTTACATGCATGTAAAACACCAACCACACACTAGCTAAAAAATGTTGATAAATATAAAGAAAGTGAAGGAAAATTAAACTCACAACAGAACAAAACTACGTTCCAAAACTAATTACTGTCAGTTCAATTTTTACCTCTTTTTATTTGTTTACTTTTGTCTACACAACAGACTTGAGTATCCATGGGCGTCAATCAGAGGGGATGGCGGGACAAGTCCCCCCACCCAACTTTTTTAAAGTCGGGGGATATCATATCGTTTGTGTCCCCCCCCCCCACTTTTTTAGCCTCCGAATTAAAGTTGTTGCCAACATAATGATTCTGTAGCTCACAATAGCTGATGACTCAAAACTCAAAAATAATGTTTGAAAAGATAATTATTTTGCTCACAAAAATTTGAAGTGGTCAGAAATTGCCTCAGATCACACCACAGAGCGTCTAGAATACATATTCCGGGGCCTTTAGCGGGCCCTAGACCCCATGCTATTAGGGCTTAGCGCTCCCATTAGCACTGTTCAAGATATGCTCCTCCCCCCACTTTTGAGAAGCAATTGACGCCCTTGTGAGTATCCTGACTGGAAACATATCAAAGGATATTAAAACAGGTGTCATCTGCAATAACAGTCAGTTTAGAATTTTAAACTGCATCAGGTAATTGACCTGTGGCTTCTTTATGTTTACCTTTCTGATAAACCTGTCTGTCATATTGCCAGCCCAGGACCTTTGGATCCATTAGATATAAAACACAGTCAGCATGCTGTATTTGATTTCACTATGAGCACGTACCAAAGCTCGACATAAGTGGAATCTGGGGACTGCAAATATTACCAGATCAGAACCTTTGGATCCATTTGAGATAAAACACTGCATTTGATTTTACTATAAGCACGTACCACAGTGCTACGTTATCGGAATTGGGGTCCTGGTACTGCAAATATTACCAGCCCAGGACCTTTGGATCCATTTGATATAAAACACTGTATTTGATTTTACTATGAGCACGTTCCAAGGCACAACAGAAGTGGAACCAGGGACTGCCAATGAGTGTACTCAAAATCAGGTGACATGGTCTGTGTTGATACAGAGGGGCGTATACTTAGGTTGCCATCTTTGTTCATTTCAACCATTGCCGTAAGTGACATCAGAATGGGAAAATAGCAGTGGCTCATTTCATGTGTACCTGAAGGTAAGATTTTTATTTAGTGGGTCTACCTGTAAGTCTATCAACACATTTGATATAAATCACCAGCATCACATTATCTCATATGAAGTACATGTACATTTAAATTCAGTATTTGCCAATTACAGCTTTGCGTATTTGACGGAAATTCAGGTGGATCCGTCAAACCTGTTAGAATACAGACGTGGAATACACATATCTTGTATTCATGACAGAAATAAGTGACATGCATTGTTTGTACTTACATGCAGTCTTACAAAACAAATGTTAGGCCTTTAAAAAGATTCGGCACAGGTATTGCTGAGTAAATTACAAAACAAGTCAGGTGTGTTTACAAACACAAATGCCCCGCAACCGTGACTGTTCCCATGACATAACACCACTCTTTTAACATCAACTTACATGTACCTTGGTCACATGGAACTTTCATTGACAGCATTAGTGTCTTCTGTAGGTTTTATATGAATTAATCCCTAATCCCTATGATTTTAGAATAAAAACAAGATATCTATTGTTTTAGCGACTGTGACCTTGACCCTTGACCTTTCAACCCCCAATGCGATAGGCCTATTTGGATTACCAAGAACGATCCACAAAACAAATTTGAAGTTCACATGTAAAGTATTTCTCAAGTTATCACGCTGACAAAATTTCTTTTGTTTTAGCCACTGTGACCTTGACCCTTGACCTTTAGGCCCCAAATGCAATAGGCTTCTTAGGATTGCCAAGAACAATCCACAAACCAAATTTGAAGTTCATATGTTAAGTATATCTCAAGTTATCACGCTGACAAAATGTCTTTTGTTTTAGCCACTGTGACCTTGACCCTTGACCTTTTGGCCCCAAATGCAAAAGGCTTCTTAGCATTGCCAAGGACAATCCACAAACCAAATTTGAAGTTCATATGTCAAGTATTTCTCAAGTTATCGCGCTGACAAAATTTCTTTTGTTTTAGTCACTGTGACCTTGACCCTTGACCTTTCGGCCCCAAATGCAATAGGTTTCTTAGGATTACCAAGAACAATACACAAACCAAATTTGAAGTTCATATGTTAAGTATTTCTCAAGTTATCGCGCTGACAAGATTTGTCCGGACACACACACACACACACCCACCCACCCACCCACCCACGGAAGGACAAGGCGACACGGAAGGATCTATTCCACTCAACCCCAACGGCTGCTCTAGGAACTAGGGTGAAAAGGTACAACAATACCCTGAAAAAACTCCTGGATAAACATGCCCCAAGCAAGAAACGCACAATACAAATTCGACCCAACTGCTTGTGGTATAGCGATGATCTTCATACTGAAAAGCAGAAACGGCGACATCTAGAACGTGCCTGGAGACGATCACGTCTTGAAAATGATCGCCTGCTCTACCAAGAACAAAAGCAAAAGGTCAATCACATGATGGCGACCGCTAAGTCAAAACTACTACAACAAGCTGTTCTTGGCCAATGCCAAAGACCAAAAACAGCTTTTCAAACTAACTGACCGATTACTTCACAGGTGTCGTGTGTCCCCTCTCCCTGAAAGCACTGACGAGAATCTGGCAAATGAGTTCTGCTGTTCCTTCACTGAGAAGATCCAGAAGATTCGCCAAGGTTTCAAGCGTGTTACTACTGATGTGAGGTGATGTGCCTCACATCACCTCACATCATTTCAGCCAGTTACAGAAAATGATGTGTCTAACATTCTCAGTAAATCATCATCTAAATCGTGCGAATTAGATCCAATTCCATCATCCCTGTTTAAGAAATGCTCAGCTTCCCTTGTGCCGGTTTTCACTGGCATCATTAATGACAGTTTACTGTTTGGTGATGTACCGGATGATATGAAAGTTGCTCAGATACGACCTCTTTTAAAGAAGCCGCATCTAAACAAAGAGGAAATGAAGAATTACAGACCAGTCTCGAATCTTTCCCTTTTGAGTAAAACCCTTGAGGGTAGACTTAATGCAACTCTCATCTTTCTTAATTGAGAATAATCTACATGACCCGCATCAATCTGCCTTCCGTGCTAATCACAGCGTCGAGTCTGCCACCCTCAAAATCCAAAATGACCTTTTGCAGGCTATGGACAAGCGCAAGATATCATTGCTCGTGTGGCTCGACCTATCAGCAGCTTTTGATAAAGTTGACCATCCCACATTATTCAGCCGTCTCAACAATCGCATTGGGATAGATGGAGTTGCATTAGACTGGTTTAAATCATACCTTAATGACCGATCTCAATTTGTCCGGGTCAATGATTCAAGTTCATCTACTGTCTCTCTTGATTTTGGGCTACCTCAAGGATCAGTCCTAGGGCCCGTCTTGTTCTCTCTGTATACAATGCCACTTGGTGAAATCATTCGAAAGCATGGTCTATCCTATCATTGTTATGCAGATGATACCCAATTATGTCAGTAGACCCTCAACAACACAAGGTTGATTCAGCAATCCAGCAGATGGAAACATGCATTGATGACGTACGTTCTTGGATGACTCACAACTGGCTCAAATTCAACGATGAAAAGACCGAATTTATCATCATAGGTTCAAAGCAGCAATCGTGCAAAGTTCATGTTCCATCCATAAGGGTTGGTGATTCAGCCATCATGCCATCAAATCAAGTCAGAAATCTTGGTATTATCTTTGATTCATCTCTATCCATGGAACCTCACCTTACATCAATCGCTAGATCAGTCTGCATGTCGATCCGTAACATCGGACACATACGTAAATACCTTGACAAACACACAACTGAAATACTTGTTCACGCTTTCATCACATCCAAAATTGACATGGGCAATTCACTATTGTATGGCATTAACCTAAATCAACTAAACCGTTTGCAGCGACTACAAAACATCAGTGCCAGACTAATCTCTCTCACCAGTAAACATTCTCACATCACTCCTGTACTAGCAGATCTCCACTGGCTTGCAGTATCATATAGAATCAAATACAAACTTGGCCTATTCGTGTACAAAATCCTCCACAACAATGCAAGTCAATGAAAAGTCATTCTTTCTCAGGTCAACTCACAAACTATTTATAAAACAAACTGTGCCAAAGGCATTTTTTTGCCATTAAAAACCTTTTCACATGCGACCTACTTTTATTTTGACTTGTTATGAACTTTATTACAACTTGAAAGGGTCTGGGGTTGCTGATCTCCCTAATAACTTTGCATTCAGTGCTCTGGTGGAGGAAGTTACAATGCAGGAAAAGCTACTGGAAGGTCAAGGGTCAGACATCAAATGTCAAAACTGTAAAGAGGCGAATCAGGCTATTTCAAGATGCATGGACTGTGATCATTTCCTCTGTCAAGAATGCCAAAAGGCTCATGAACGTATGACTGTCATCAATTCGCACAAAATCTACACACTGGCGCAACTTCGATCAGGAGAGATTGTCTACAAGAGTAAACTAAGAGAAAAAGTTCCCAAATGTGGCAAGCATCCAGATCAGAATCTCAATGTCTACTGCAACACATGTCAGCAAGTCATATGCACAACTTGCTCGGTACTTGATCATGCAAAACACTCACTCACTGGATTACCCGAGGCATTGGAGAAATGCAAGAAAAGGGTTGCAGAAATGGTCCAAAAAAGTGAGAGCAGAAAAACAGAATTGAGCACCATCATAGATGCGATGTGCAAATCTCGCAAGGATCTGGACACAATGTTTGCCAACGCTAAAAAAAAACTCTCCAATAAGTCTCATCGGGAGATTACAAAGATCCAACAGGAGCTTGCAAAGATCCAAAAGGAAGAACAGAAATTGATGAAAGAGATGGACAGGACTTATAATGACAGAGTCACATCATTTGAAGCTGCTCAAGCTACCAACAGGAAAGAGGTGACACAGATAGAGCACAAGCTGGAGGAGGTGAAACAACTCATGAATCAAGCAAGTTGCTATGAGATTCTTGAGCTTCAGCAGAAGCTCTTGCATAACCTCAGTGAATTGACAGGGAAACAGCCAGAGAAATTTCCTGACAATTTAACCTTCATGGATTTTGAAGAAGGTGAGAGGTCACTTGGGAGACTCATTCTGGAGGAAGAGCCACAGGCTGCAGCAAAGCAATCACCAAGACCTGCAAGATCATGTGTGGAGGAGAAATGGAAACTGAAAACTGAAATCGAGAACTTTGGATTCACCCATGCAATTAAATCAGTTGTTGCTGGGCTATCTAACAATACAATACTTGCACTAGTCTCTAGTGCATTTGCTGGATATGCCCTATTCACAGTTTCAATGCTCAATCGTCACCAGAAACCATCTCCTATCCAACAAAAGTTGCAGATTAATGGCCTCACTGATGTAAGGTGTATTGCAGTGAGCAAGGATGACAAGCTCCTTGCTGTAGATGGTCCAGTAGTCAAGGTCTTCAACAAGGAACATCAGCTCCTCCATCAGTTCACACCAGGTAGAGGATTAGACAGCCAACCAGCATGCCTTGCAGTGGATGACAGCAATCTGATAGCAGTGGGTTATGAAGGCAAGGATGAGATATCTCTACACAACCCAGATGGATCCCTCATCAGGAGACTGCCTGCTCCAATGATTGATGATTATCTGACAATGTACGAACACCGCCTAATCTACACATCATCCTACAGAAAAAGATTGACATGTGTAGACTACTATGGAGCCAGATTTTCAGCAGACATGACCAGCGACATGCCGGTGGATGGGTACCCTACGAATATGTGCTGTGACAGTGATGGCAGCATCTATGTTGCTGTGGATGGATATCAAACAGGTGATATTCTGCATTACAGTCCTAATGGCAAGTACATTGGATGTGTGATCAAGGGATGTGGTCGTCCACGTGGCATCACATTCACATGGGACGGTGATCTGGTAGTGGCTGCAGGAGAGTCTGTAAAGGTCTATCACCGAGTGTAAGGACAGATTAATTAAACTGGGGTTATCCAGTGTATCCACCAACCACTTCCATCAGACATTGAACACTGTTATCACTGAAAAAGAACATAATTCCCTCGAATGACATTCTACAATACTGTACATTTGGTTTATTTCTAAGGTCTATGGTCTCTGTATGCTTTGACTCTAACACTTTAACCACTTCCCCTTTAAAATCTTGGACTTCAACACCCAGCCTTACTCCTAATTATTTTTAGATCTGGTGGCCCAATAATGAGAGCAATCAGGAATGACCCTTCACATTGCTTGCAAATAGGGCAGAGTGCACATTCTAAGAATATTACAATCAAGAGGAAGGTACCAACGGTCCGGAAGGTATTACCACGAGAGGAAATTCAATTTTCTCTGATTTGTCTCAGCAAATACAAAGTCAATGCATGATGTGTTTCCAAGTATAAGATACAACTCTGCTCCTGTATGAAATGTTAACATTTCTTTAAGTTTTGTTATTCAATTGTTCAATTCTTGGAAAAATTGTTGAGTTTAAATTAATGCAACAATTTTTGGAATGAAAAAGATTTTGCACCTCCCTGAACACGAGACAAAAGTAAATACACAAAAGCAACTGGAGGTAATATGTGATTTTCAACTAAAGCGATAGTTTAAAAGTAAATCATATGCAATCCCTTGGTTGTCTCTTTCACAGTGCTTTCTGAGTGCCTCATCAAATAAATATTAGTTTCATTACATTTACAACCAAGTTGAAAATGAAAACCTTGTGCATTCTACTGCAATGATACATGGATGTTTGTAAATGTGGTTATTATGATGGATGTACATATGTAAACTGAAATCCTTTTTTTTTTGTGGCCTTTCTTAAATGTGATTGTTTGAATACTACAATACAAAATGCATTTGGAACATTCTATGAATTAGGGGTCCACTTTTTCCTGTCCCTATACGTCTGGCATCTACAATTTTGTAATTGAAGATGCACTCCTTTATGTGTGTACTCTTCCTCCAATAATGCTTCTGTGAATCAAATGACCCACCCAACAAATATTAATTAGTTTGAAAACATTTTTAATGCCACTCGAATGGCCAATTATACATTTCCGAGGTTACAGGGACAAGATAAATGTCAGACTTTGAACCCTAAATGTATAGAATTACCTACTTGTGAGAGGTTCCGTATCATTAAAATAATAGTCTAGTTACTTCCATCAATGATTGAGGCTTTTGCTTCTTTGAATAAGTATTGGTTTGCTAAATGCTGATAGACCAAGTAGTCTAAATGAAGCAGTAAGCATTTGCTTTAATTACAGAATATCTCTCCAAGAGACCGCAGCTTCCATGACAACAATGGCATTTCAGCTTAGACCCAAAGTCTGTTATTTTACCAATCAGCATCTCACATATGTTTCAGCTGCATTTTCCACTGGGCATGTGTGACACCTAGGGTTATTTGCATACATAATGAGGGCTGCCTATTTTACACCGATAATGCGACTCAAAAAGATATCTTTGTATATCGTTTAATTAGACCACTTAATTTATTGTGTCACTGTTTAGTTCACTCACTCTATATTTGTCAAAGACAGTTTTAAAAACTTTTCGGAGAACGTAGAAACAGTGATTTCATGAAACAACCATCTTTTCTCAGATGTTGTTTCTTTACATTTAATAAGGAACATCTTGTCTTTGACAAAAACATAATTTCAGAGGTTGCCCCAACGTTCATACTTGTACATAACGGTGGAGGGGATTATCAAGTAATCAGATTTGTGGACACATTTCGCTTGATGTCTTTTATTTCTTGATTGACCGCATTTGCATATTGTACAAATGCTCTAAATATATATTGAGTACATAACTATGATCTTAGAAAATTAGTCAGGTTTTTTTAGGTCTAGTACAGTGTATCATGAGCAATAAAGAAACCCAATAAAAAAATAATGTTTAGTCAGCTTTTAAAAGTGCTAATTTTTATCAAAACAAAACATTGTAGCCAAAAGAATTCTACTGTTTGTTTACCTCGTGGGGTTTTACATTAAATATTTTTGTGCCTGTGAAAACTTCAAATGTCATGAACAAGACAAACTCAGAATTTTTTTGGTACTTTAGCAACCGCTTGTGACAAGGAAAAAACCATCACTTGGAATTTTTTACCCAAAACGAATTGCTAACAATAGCACTTGTAGGGCATGCTAAATACAAACAAAATGTTTAAAGTAAATATTTTTTTACATTACACACGTAAAACAGTTAACAAGACACCTGACATCTAACAAGAGGAAGCCCCTGGATGCCAGGGCCGACATAGTATGGTTGCCGAGGGCGCAGTCACGTTTGCATTGCACCTATACATAACTTATAAGTATCGCACATTCTATGGGAGTGAAACGTACGTGATCTGGAACTTTCTAAAGGTACCAGCAGCGTAACTAGGGTTAAGCTTCAAGGGGGCAGCTTGGTTTTTTTTTGTGGGGGGGGGGGTTACTTAAAGTAATGTACACATTTGTTTGTGCAATTAAAAAATTCAAAAGGGGCAGGGGGAGGGGAAAGACACATGCCCCATAGTTTCACAACTGAAAGGTACACAGAAAATGAAATTCAAATGTCATACCAGTTTTAACAGTCACTTACACAGTTACAATTAACACTAGTTATGAACAAAACAAAAAAGATTTGAATGGTATGAACTGTCTTTAATTGCCGAATGTTGAAGTCCACTATTTTTTTAATGAATTGAAATACAAAATGGTTTAGTAAGAGTTAAGCCTTAACACTAGTCTGAGTATCACCCATTGTATCACCCTCTCTGTCTCTGGTCCAATGTCTGATATATCTAAGCATGCAAATTTATGCGACCCCACGTGCCAGTTAATCGGAGTCGACATGATGTCATTTCATTCCGAAATCTGGACTAAGCTGTTGATTCGGCAATTTTGATGCCATGGAACAACGGATAAATATTACAGACTACCTCAGCACCTATCCCCCCACCTACAATTAAGAACAATTGACAATGCAGTGTGAGTGTGCCAACAAGTGTTTGCCTCAAGAGGCCACTTTTCAACTTAACAGTCTATTTAAAAGTTAAGTAATTTCTACAAATGAACTTACCTGTACATGGAAGTACATTAGGGAATCTGTTCTTGTTTTTGCAGACACATTTCTTGGCTTCCTCACAGTTGACTGCCACTGACATTTCAAATAGCACCTACATTTCAAAGTGAACAAATTGACAGACAACACACATTACATTGCTTTTTCTCTCTCTAGCTCAGACTTCAATTACGAATCAAGTTATCTTTGCCTGACTTAACCTTTGCATATTCATTCTTCAGCTAGTAAAATGGACAACATAGCCATACACCAGTATGGTAGCAATACAGAACCGAGTCTGTGACTCGGACTTGAGTTTGACTTGCACTGCAAAATTACAATGGCTGATGACTCAAACTTGGCTCTCATGACTCGGCTCATGACTCAGACTTGACATCGGGGACATGTCACTGGTGAGTCACATTTCACTGACTCAACGAAACATGTTTGGCAAAACTGTCTGGTAATACATTTAGCTATTGCTGATGGAGTGCAAAATTTGGTTTGTTCCAAACCACTCCTTCACGAAATGTTTGAACCCAACTCTGTGGCGCGCTCTTGGAAACAATACGCGAAACGCTCATCGCGCACACCAGCATGCATTTGCACACAAATACCGCGCCGTGGATATAGTACTTTGGTTGCTAATGGTATAGTACTTTGGTTGCTACGGGTATAGTATTTTAGAGATAGCAAAAATAGGAAGTACCGTGTGACCTGCTCTCGGCCAATTAAGATACAGAATCTGTGGGTGAGGTGCTATCAAAAGAAATACCCAAATGAAAATAGCCCGACCAGCCTTAATATACGAGCATTACACTCAGACACGAATACATGTACAATCAAAACATCATTAACCAATATATTGGATTTGCCGCAGCCTGAATGTGTTTATTAAATCTTCATGCCAAATCAAAGCATGTTTTGTTTTCCGTTTTACCATACCGCACCACCAACATAAATAGACGGCCAGATACCAGTCTTTCATTGCTGAAATCCTTTGGGCAAACTGACTCTTACAAACCATTGGGTTGATCAGACCCACCGAACCTGGGGTACATAACCGGGCCCCCACTCCGGATCCACTTTAAACCGTACCTGGGGTAATAACGGTCCCCCACTCCGAAAACCACCTGTGGTATATCCACGCCCCTTCTAAATTGCTCCGAAATTGATAGGACACTTGTAGAAATTTTTAAAGTAATTGCCTTAATTGAAACACAAAGTTCGTTGGCATAAATAATTGGAATGCTTCGCGGTCGGAACCGACTTCGTGGAAGCAAAGCCTAGCCGGCACAGGCTGGGTTATTGTTGTAAAGGTTTGGAATTAAACAATTATAAATCAATGTCAACACATTTCACTGGACAGGCTCAGTGACCCTGGAATATGGCTTGCCGAACCCTGTCCCACGACCACAGTCGCCGCCACCCGTGCACTAGGGCGCGGCCCAAGGGACGAAGGACAGCCACCCCAAAGCGAGCAGTCCAGGGAAATGAAATTGTAGTCACCTTTAATAATAAGAACTGCGCAAAAGACCATTTATGCAAGACTGCAGGTTGTCCCTAAATAACCGAGTACCTTCCGGGGACAAATGAACTCCATCAAAGTGGAAAAGCTGAGAAGGACATGACTCAAACTGAGGATGATGTAAAATGTACACATTCAGTCTATAAGCCATAGCCCTGGCCCATTTATTCAATGTGAGTCGTTTTTTATTGATACTGGCATTGGACTGTGCGCCGTAATAAAAGAGCCTTGGTAGAATATCGGACCAAACCAGGCAGACAGATGGATAACCAGTCCTGAACTCTTCCATGAGTAACCTAATACGCTGGCGCATACAAAAAGTATCAATGGAAACAAGGTCATTAGTACCTAGGTGTATTATTACGACCGTAGGAGCCACGCCATGAGCCATAGCATCAAGGCAGCTTAACAGTGGGAGAAAATTGCCTATCCCTGCCCCACCTTTTCCCATCCAGTGTATTTGTGCCTTGCAATCCATGTTGGTCTGAGCTCTGCGAATAATAGAATCACCCACGATCCAAACTGTATCTGTACATAGTGATAAAATTAAAATAGAAATTTTCGCGGCATGACCATGCAGTTACTCCAGGAAAATGACACAGCGGAATTGTTGTACAGGTATAGGTGTTGACCACATCCAAACGCCAACGACCGATAATTTGGAACTGCAGTTAGGGGCCCTGAAAGTTGCGGTCGTAATGCAATAAACGTGTCCGTACGGGACAGATACAAGAAATCTGTAGTTGGGTCTGGAAATTATTTACTTTGGAATTAGCCCACAACTGATTGATAAGTTGCTATAGTAAAAGAGACTATATAGACCCAGTAATGAAAAATATACAATAAATTCACAAATGACTCCAAACGTCTCTGGTAAAACATTGGTAGATCGGTGTGTAGGAAAATTTAGAAATATTTTCAATCCGACCGATACTTGTCGATAATTAGGCGATAAAAAGGCGATAATAATTGTCGGTTACTGACTGAGATGGAAAGCGTGGAAGAGGCGTCATGGACAGTTCCGCACTCGGTGCGGCCTGTCGAAAACGATCCATCTGGAAACGTGATAGAGAGTCAGCAATAACATTGAATCGACCGGGAACATGGACCGCCTTGAAAGAAATATTATGGCATAGACACTGACAGACGAATGAATGGACTAGCTGCATAAGTTTGTCACATCGCGACGATTGCTTGTTAATGATATGAACTACAGCGCTGTTGTCAGTGCGGAATATGACTTTGCGATTTGCGAGAAATGACCCCCAGCAATAAACAGCTACGACCAAAGGAAAGAATTCTAAGTATGCTATAGACCGAGGTGACTGACCTATCGGTTCGGGCCATCTCCCTTGAAACCACTTCCCTTGGAAGTACGCCCCGTACCCTATACTACCGGCGGCATCTGTGTAAAGCTCAAGTGTGTCATTTGACTCCCAGCCATTAGTCAGAAACGGAGAAACCCCATTAAAATGGTCAAGGAAATAAAGCCACATCATGAGGTCCATTTTAGCCCCATGATTAAGGCGCACCTTGTGATGCGGCTGAGATAAACCCCGGGTTAAAGCGATGAGTCGCCGCAGAAATGCACGTCCCGGAGCGACCGCTTTACACACAAAGTTAAGGGAGCCTACCAGGGATTGTACTTCCACCAATGTTAGCTTAGATTGGCGCAGTGCCTTGGAAAGTTGTTGGCGAAGAGCCTGCACCTTTAACTCAGGAACTCTAACCTGCTGTTGGTGAGAGTCTATATCTAAGCCTAGATAAGTAATTGTTTGCGATGGGCCCGCTGTTTTCTCTTCAGCAATTGGTACCCCCAAACGCGCACACACCACTTTAAAAGCTTGGAGTGAATCATGACATGCATTTAGAGAATGGCCAACAAAAAGAAAGTCGTCCAAATAGTGGGTTATTAGCGATGTGGTGGCCATCTGTTTGGTCATAAACTCAAGGAAAGTGCTAAATGTTTCGAACAAAGAGCAAGATATGGAACAGCCCATCGGTAAACATCTATCATAGTAATACAACCCTTGAAACGTAAACCCAAGCAGTTCATAGTCAGATGGGGCTATTGGGAGTAAACGGAATGCAGACTTTATGTCCGATTTTGCCAGCCAGGCGTTGGGTCCTGCCTCCATGACTAATTCTACTGCCCTATCAAAAGTTGCATAATGTACGACACATTTGTCTTTGTGTATGTAATCATTGATAGATGCTCCTTCGGGATAGGAGAAGTGGTGAATAAGTCGAAAGGAGTTGGGCTGTTGTTTAGGCACCAAGCCGATGGGGGAACACTGCAGATTGGGAAGTGGGGGTTTGTCAAAGGGACCCGCTACGCGACCTAAGCTAATTTCCTTATTGATCTTTTCAATGACTATTTTGGGCTGTTGTGAGGCGGAGGAAAGGCATTTCGCCTCACGCGACACACGGGGACCTTGGTAATGTAAAGTAAACCCCTCAGAAAATCCTACGCGTAGTAATTCCGCCGCTCTAACATCGGGATAAACGGAAAGCCATTCGGTTAAAATGTCAAATTTAATTGGGGTTGGAAGAACGAAAATTGTCTCCAGCACGCGATTCTCTGGCTCTAGCCCCCTGCGAAACCGTCGGAGGGGGGTTCCTAGAACTAGCTACGCCAGCAGTTTTGTGCTGCGCAGAAGTCATCCCTGAAGAGGGCTGCCGTTTCGGCTCGAAAAAACCTACACGGCAAGTTAGCGCTCCATGGCCAAAACGGTTACAACTTGTGCACTTATGAGCGAATTTACAATTCGCCCAGTGGCAACCCTTTGCCTGGTTAAAGGCGAAGCAGAAACCACCGCCTTTGGATGTACGATGCGCAAAAGTGGCACCAGAACTAGGTGGTGCAGATGGAGTGGAATTGGCGAGTACGGCAGCGGCTGCTACCGTAACCCACAACTCCATGTCAATGGTCCCCCAGGAACGGCTCGGATTAGCTTCTTGTCGCAGACGAAACTGCTCGTCATACGCGCGCCATCCTAAGCCGCTAAATTGGGAGGCAGCCATCCTCACCGTCTCCGCATACTTGAGCAATTCGCCTACCCGGAGAGGGTGGCGCACCGCAAAAATGGCCGTAAAGGTGTGAAAGGCAGTGAGCCATTTGTCAATGGTATCGAGTTTCCTTTTAGGAGACTCGGGCTTGCAAACTATAGCCCCATTTTCAAGCGCTAACTTTAAGGTTTTATCACTTGGTTGCACCAGAGAAGTCGCGGCCGGATCATGAAAAAGTAAGGAAAGATCTATGTACTTCCCACTCCAAATTTTCTCTTTAACCCCAATGGGTACTTGAAACCCTAACGGGGCCTCGCCCTGGCCTGAAAAGACCGGGTCGGGCCTATACAAATTCTGCTCAAGTGCTGGCATGGCTGGGGCCGGTACAGGCCGAAAATCGCCAAGCTGGGAGACGGAACTGTCAACCCGTGCAAAATTACTAGAACTATTAATATTACCACTACTATCTAGTGAGCCAATCGTGGCTGGCTCGCAAAAAGAAGCGTGATTAATGTTCATTGCAGGCAAAGATGACACCCCAGACTCACCCCGCCTTGCTTGTTGGCTCTCAGCTCCACTCGGTCCTGGTGCAGGTTCGATCGGCAGCTCCGGTTGTCCTAACGCCGGGTGCTGACTTCTGACCACTGGCGTCGGCACATCGTCAATCCGAACACGACGTGCCCTCACCCCAGACTGCGTGGCCCGTGTACGGGGTCTCCCGCGCTGCCTCCTGCCAATGCCGGCATCCATCCTGCTCGCAGCTGGAGTTGCTGGAGTTGATGACCGGGTGGATTTAGGCATTCTTGGAAGTTACTCAATGAGATCCAACGTCAACCAGACAACGAAACTACTTTAGGAAATTCGAAGACAACTTCTGATAAATTTCGAAGTATAACTTGAAGCTGAACTGGAGAATAGCGATAACGATGTTTCCGCATTCAGTTACTGCAACGAAGTGGTCTTCTCCACGTGACAACAGCCCACACCTTGCCTCTGTCTAACCACGTTGCTGCTGGGCTAGCCAATCCGCTCATTAATGCATTATTCATGATCTAAAATAAATCATTAAACATAAAAACCATTCGTGCTGCGTGTAAGATATTTTATCGTTCAGTCGATAAAATTGAGTAATCTGATTTGAAGGCTCCTTGCCCTGGGCATTTAAGAAAATTTAATATTTTGCTTTCCTGACAAATTCCAATTTAGTCTATTGTATTCTTACTCCCACACTGCGGGGGGCAGTGTGGGAGTAAGAATACAATAGACTAAATTGGAATTTGTCGGGAAAGCAAAATATCAAATTTTCTTAAATTCCCCCAAAAAACACCTTTTATTTTGCATCTGTAACCCTCCTGGGAAAAGTTTTACTTTGGATTACTTTGGTAGCTCTCATAATAGAAAAATAAAATATACATTCTTCGATCCTCTCATGAACCCGGATCACCATTGGGCGACAAATAATTGAAGAATATAATATATAATTAATAACAAAATGAGCCAAGCTTTATTCAAAAGTGAACAAAAAAATGCTGTACATTTTTTTTCAGGCTGAAATATGAAAACCACCAGGGCTGTTTAGTCCCAAAATAGCATTGGTGACTTCTGATTCCATTTTTGTGGGCTGGGGCACCAGGGTCATGGAAACACTGACTGCCATTTGCACAGGAACCTGCATTGATGTGAGCAGAGAGTACCCGGTACAGTACATGTACATGTATATACATGGACTCCAATAGCTTCTAAAAATAGAACTAGGAATTTACGCACTATGTGCAATCATATGCATTCATGAACATGTACAGTGTATTGTATACACATCAAAGTTGTAAATTGCCTATGTTGTGCGCCATCTTCCAGAAGGATAGTTTCAAATCTTCTTCTAAAACTAACAAAAAGACTTCAATTCAGGTAAGATACTTGATGTTGTACCGTGGTTGTACCCATCTTACATGGCATTTGTCAAGAATCTTGGAATAATTGCCAGTACCGGTATGTGCAGCATTGGTCTTACAAGAGGGAGTAGTCAATGCTCAAATACAATACTCTCGACAAAAAATGCCCGTTTAGTCTACTGGCTTGAGAGGACTAAACATATCCTTGATCCTACATTTGAACCTCCAATAAAGTTTAATAGTTGAACAAAGAACTTGATAAAGTGGGGTTTGAACCTATAACCTGCAGATTACTTGTATAACACTCAATTGAGCTATCCCGGACCAGCCCTATGGTGGCGGTTCCCCAATTTGAAATTGTCTTTGTTCAAGGGGCACTAGACAGAAGCCGTGAATGTGTTTATGCCATGCAGCTGGGGATCGTGCCAAAGTCACGTTAGCACTGCTTTTTTGGTGTTTTTCTTATCTGTTTCTTCCCCTATAAATGCTTTATCGTGATTTTCCTCAATGCATTGTATTTTGGTTGTGGCTGACTAGATATAAATGTAAAATATTGTATTCAATGGAACCAAAAAAGGGGGAGGGCGGGCCATGCACCTCAGTCAGCCCGCGCTCCCTTAATGCAACACAAAATTGGGGGTGGGGGGGGGGGAGATTAAAAACTACAATTAGCTTCCCCTCCAGAGAGTGGGACTGCCCAAAAGCCTCCCTGTACATTGGAGCTCATCATGTCAATGCTTTGAATTAATAAAATATAAGCCTAAGCAAAAAGCATTTCACATCATTTTTTTTCTAATACAGTAGTAACTAAGAGTAGCTCAATATATTTTTTGTTGTTGGGGGGGGGGGGGGGTTTAAAGAGAGGGGCCGTCCAATTGCAAGTGCCTCTCTGCACATTGGAGTTATGTCAATCAACTGAATTAATTACACATTACAATTCATCACCGTTTGCATGAAGAGCCACAGATGTCAAAAATTACAATTTTTTCGATTTTCATTTTTTTCACTAGTTTGTTTTAAAACATTGTACTTAACCAATGTGACATGTTTGTATAAGCAAAACATCATTAATTTCCAAGTTACATTAATGTTGCAAGGGGCAGAACTTAATAAATGCATTTTGCATTTTCATGAAGAGCCAAATTTTGGCCCCTTGAACGCGTACAAAACCTATTGCACTGATAGGTATAAAGATGGGTCAACTGAGACTTTCATTTTCACAAAGAGCCACACATCTTCACTAATTAATTTTCACTAATTAACAACTGTTTTACAAACTGAGTTCACATAAAAATTAAGCTTTCATAGAATCATATGTTGTATTTTGTGATTATCTCGAAAACATACTGTCTTGGCTCGATCTTCGTAAACACGGTGATGAATTGATACCCATGAACTGAGGAAACAAAACATGTTGACATCGTTGGAGATGATTAATATAATCATTTTATATATTAAAGTCAACCTTTGACACTTTTATTCATTCTTAGGTTCAACACAAAACTTGATTTTCAAGAAGTCAAGATGGCATCTAGTGTTACAGCTCAATCAGTGTTGGACAAGACTAGTGTGGATCATCTGGAATGCTCCATCTGCACCAACCGTTTCAGGCAGCCCAAACTGCTGGACTGTTTGCATAGTTTTTGCCTGCAATGCCTCCATGATCTGAGACAGAGCCAACATTCTAGTGGTACTGGTACAAAGCTGACATGTCCTTTATGCAGACGTGAAACCATGTTGAAAGGGTCTGGGATTGCTGATCTCCCTAATAACTTTGCCTTCAGTGCCATGGTGGAGGAAGTTACAATGCAGGAAAAGCTACTGGAAGGTCAAGGGTCAGACATCAAATGTCAAGCCTGTGATGAGGAGAATCAGGCTATTTCAAGATGCATGGACTGTGATCATTTCCTCTGCCAAGAATGTCAAAAGGCACATGGACGAATGAATTTGATGATGAAATCTCACAAAATCTACACACTGGCTCAACTTCGATCAGGAGAGATTGTCTACAAGAGTAAACTAAGAGAAGAAGTTCCCAAATGTGACGAGCATCCAGATCAGAATCTCAATGTCTACTGCAACTCATGTGAGCAAGTCTTATGCACAACATGCTCTGTACTTGATCATGAAAAACACTCACTCACTGGATTACCTGAGGCAGTAGAGAAATGTAAGAAGGAGGTCACAGAAATGGTCCAAAACAGTGAGAGGAGAAAAACAGAATTGAGCACCACCATAGAAGAGATGTTAAAATCTCGCAAGGATCTGGACACCATGTTTGCCAACACTCAAAAGAAAATCTCCAAAAAGGCTCAACAGGAGATTACAAAGCTCAAACAGGAGGTTGCAAAGATCAAAAAGGAAGAACAGAAATTGTTGAAAGAGACCAGCACGATTTATAAAGACAAACTCAAAGCTTTTGAAGCTGTTCAAGCAATCAACAGGAAAGAGTTGACACAGACAGAGCACAAGCTGGAGGAGGTGAACCAACTCATGAATCAAGCAAGTTGCTATGAGATTCTTGAACTTCAGCAGAAGCTCTTGCATAACCTCAGTGAATTGATAGGGAAACAGCCACAACAAGTTCCTGACAAGTTGACCTTCATGGATTTTGAAGATGGTGACAGGTCACTTGGGAGACTCATTCTGGAGGAAGAGCCACAGGCTGCAGAAAAGCCAACGCCAAGACCTCCAAGATCATGTGTGAAGGAGAAATGGGAACTGAAGAGTGAAGCCATGAACATTGGAGTAACACATACATATATATCACATGTTGCAGCACTCTCTAACAATAAAATACTTGTACTATCTAAAAATTATTCTGGAAACAGTGGTGTACTATTAACAGCTTCAATTCCCAATAGTCACCAGGAACAATTGCCTATCCCACAAATCAATGGCCTCACTGATGATGTAAGGTGTATTGCAGTGAGGAAGGATGGCAAACTCCTTGCTCTAGATGGTCGAGTAGTTAAGGTCTTCAACAAGCAACATCAGCTCCTCCATCAGTTCACACCAGGTAGAGGGTCAGACAGCCAACCAACATGCCTTGCAGTGGATGACTGTAATCTGATAGCAGTGGGTTACAGAGACGAGGATGAGATATCTATACACAACCCAGATGGATCCCTCATCAGGAGACTGCCTGCTCAGATGATTGAGGATTATCTAACAATGCATAATCACCACCTCATCTACACAAATTGGCCTAAGGAAAGATTGGTATGTGTAGGCTTTTATGGTGCCAGTCTATCCTCAGTAGACATGACCAGGAACATGCAGGGGGGTTGCCCTACCGGTGTGTGCTGTGACAGTGATGACAGCATCTATGTTGCTGTGGGCAGATATCAAACAGGTGATATTCTGCATTACAGTCCTGATGGCAAGTACATTGGATGTGTGATCAAGGGATGTGGTTATCCACGTGGCATCACATTCACATCAAATGGTGATCTGGTAGTGGCTACAGGACAATCTGTACAGGTCTATCACCGAGTGTAGGGACAGAATAATTACACCAAGGGAATAGTTAGATAAAATTGTGTGCCCTAATCTTGGAAGACAGGGCAAATCATTGTACGTACATAATCTTGTTATAACCATCTTGTTAACCATAATCTTGTTATTATCATTCACACCCCAGGTTTTTATAACAAGTAAAAATGATGATCTTACTCTATCTAAGCAGTGGTGCACTCAAGGGACGGGGAAGGCCTCGGGAGCTTGAGCCCCAACAGCCCCCCAGAGGTTGTCATTTTTTTGGGGGTGGGGGGAGGGGGCCTTATTTTTTTTTGTAGTCCTACGGTTTGACCTGTATGTGGCCTTTTTTAGAGTAGTATAATAGGGCTGCAATTGGCGCCACCAATGTAAAGATTGTCAGCCCCCCCCCCCCAAAAAACCCTCAATTTTGTTCTGCGGCCAAACACATTTGATAAAAAAAAAATGTGAGCTCCCCCCCCCCCAAAAGCCAAATCCTGGGTGTGCCACTGTATCTAAGGGGTAGGAACTTGAAGCTAGTTTGATGCAACTAAAAGCTTGGCAACTTTTGCTATTATACATCCAAACTTTGATTTATTACTAGAAACAGGTAATTCTTTCAAAATTATTGAAACTGCAGATTTCTTTGATTTTTTTCAAAATACTCGTTAGGCCAAAAAAAAAAGTCTCCGGTTTCTGGTATGCGCGCGCGTCGCCGTAGCTATGCGCGTCGGCAAAATGAAAAAGTTTTTTTTTTTCAATGAAAGATGATGTCTCAAAACTGCCAAACTCACTGGTTTGACTGGAATTCTGCTGCTGCGCAATTTCAACGTGTTTTTAGATGGGGTTATGATCGAGAATAAGCTTTATGTGGCCTCTCTGGACTCCCATATATTTGCACTAAGTTTAGTCGGGCACCATTTGCAGTCATCAGCCGACATTTGAAGCAAATCGAAGCAAAAAAGTCGGGTAAAAAAAAAAAAAAGCCGCGTCGCCGCACCACTTTTTGGACAAGCTCCATACCAGAAACCGGAGATTTTTTTTTTTGGCCTTATCACTGGTTTTTGTACATAATTCTCACTATTTCTTTTGTACAAATGAAACAAGTCAAGCTCTTGTTGATTTGAATGCAAAAAAATTGTGCAGCAAGGTATCCAATCAAAGCAAGCAGGGTTGAGTGGTGAAGATGGAAACCTGAAATGGTGAAAATGAAAACCTTTTAGTAGCAATTAACTTAAAATGTGTAAAGACAATATTCCAGGACTCACTGGGAAGCAACGCAGTGTTTAAACAAATTTGGCTGAATCTTTGTATTCTTAAAGCTTGTCAAAATCATTCTTTTGTTTGCTATAAAATTTCTACACAAGAATAATCCTATTTTTTAAAATCTAGTCCAAGAAAATGATGCCACTATCTTATTCAGTGAGAATTTAAGTTAGTTGACAAGTGATTGATTTCATATTTAAACAAGTGCTAGTGCACAATAAGCTCGGGCCGTCTTATATGAAAGTCTTGCATGAAATCTATCAAAATGATCCCTGCCAGACCAGAGATATACCTACGATCCCGGCCAAAATGGTTGGGACACTTGGAAATAACCTTAGCCTCCAAGGGTCACCCACTCCCCTGCTCCCCCGGTCAATGTTGTTCATTCCGGCAGATGGAGCACACACTGCGCAATGAGAGACAACATTGAGCGAAGGCCGGGGAGTTGGGGGCCCAGCGAGTTTTGGCCAGGATGGTAGATTGATGGCAATTTGTTATAAATACAGCACATAATTACTTTGCCTCCATTAACAAACTTACCATAAACATCTTTCCAAATTGTTACAAACAATTTCTTTAAGTATTTAATTTGTTTTGTTTGCAATTTCATCAATGTAAAATTTGGTGGTTATATTTTGTGGGAAACTTAGGGGGCTTATTTTTATAAATTTTTCGGGGACAGACAGATCGACCAACCACCAAGTGACATGTAGAAGCTAGCTCCTGCCAGAGCTGAATAAAAAAAATTTAAAAAAACGTTGTCAAATTTGGTATAAAGCAACAACTTAGAAGTGCCTTAGATTTAGCAACGTGCATCATAAAGAAGTCAGTCATTATCTTATAATTTTATTCACATAATCTAAGTAACAACTGGGATCCAAGGATAATTGAATTCTGACATGTGGCTCGGCCAATCAAAAGGATCAGTCACCATTGACAGAGAAGTTTATATTGTTTATAAAGAACCTATCAATGTAGCAACAGAATACTCTCTGACCTGATTATTGTGTAATGAGGTGTATTTATAGTTGCTCTCATTTTACAGGAGATTGAAATAAAACAACCATCTCAATGATTTATGAGGTTTTAGTTAAGACACGCCAATCTGAATAATTTCACAACATAGGCCTACAGGTTATAAATCTTCTGAGCAGAAACAATTTGTCATTCAAAACCTTCAGAAGAGTTCACCATTTCAAACAGTGTGACATTGGTCTTCATCAGTGAATATTGATTGTTTTTAAGAAATAACCATATTATCACCATATAAACTATAATGTACTAGTCATTGATCAGATTTTCATGATGGGAAATAAAAATGATTTTGTCTTCACATTTTTTGTTATTTAGACTGACTAATCATGTTTCCCCTTCATTCATGGAGCAAACGTGAATAAAATTAAATATCCAAAAAATTAATATCTGAAATGTGTAATGCTGGCCTAGTCTATGACATCAAATAATTAATGAATGGTTAAATTTGTAGAAATAGGGGTGTAAACATTTTTCATGATACCAATGTATAGGATTCGTTGGTGGCCATATGAACACAACTGGTGTAGTAAAATTATCAAAATACCTAGAATTTCAAATTATTTCTGTTGATTCTCATAGGATGTACAAGAAGTGCAGTTCATAATAATCAGCCAAATCAAAAACAATAACTGTGTTTTTAAATCATGTTATTCAAGTCAGGTGGCATATGGTAGGTAATATCTGCTGATATTTTACTCCTTTTCTGGACATTCCTCAGGCCTACTGCTTTGAAAAATGCATATTTTTAGTATGAAATGCTGGATCACCAGAATTAAATCTCAATGAATGAATGTCAATGTGGAGTCAGACAACCCTTTATTGACACAATCTCTGAAAAATGCCCAACAGTGCTACAAATGAATAAGCACTTTCTGCCGGGCAACTTAATTTGAGGCAAAATGACATGTGATACAATGGCATTTCAGCAAAGATCACAAGTCTGTTATTTTACCAATCAGCATCAGCAACTTTCTAAAGATCCAGCAGCGTAACTAGGCTTATAAACTTGTGGGACGGGGGGCACCTGGGGGTTCACCAATTTTTTGAGGGGGGAACTGAAGCTAACATATAAATATATTGTGGTGTGCAATTCAATATTCCAAAGAGGGGTGGGGGCACCCGGGGGGGGGGGGGGGAGGGGCATGGAACTCCACTGTGGGGGGGGGGGGGTGGTGGTGGTGGAAGGGGGGCACGCATGTGCCCCATGAAACATACAATATGGAATTCTAACATCATAATGATCAGGTTTTACAGCCCCTTTCATATTTACAACTGACATTAGTTACAGACATAACAAAGCAAGGTTTGAATGGTATCAACCCCCTGTTGCCTAATGTTGCAGTCCACTCTCCTGAATAAATTGAAATACAAATTGGTTTTGTAAAAATGAAGCCTTAACACTAGTCTGAGTATCACCCGTTGTATCCCCCTCTGTCTATGGCCAAACATCTGATACATTTACACATGGAAATTTACGTGACTCTGAGCGCCGGCCAATCATGAGTCAGCATGACATCATTTCATTCCGAAATTTGGACTAAGCTGTTGATTGAGCAATTTTGATGCCATGTTGTTGTAATACATCAACAGGTATGGAGATGTAATGGACATTAGCTTTCAAAACTGTTATCACACGCAAGAGGGCATTCACATTACGCGCACTATTTCAAATATTATGTGATGATCATTTGAAGTCACAGGACGTTCATGCATCAAGTAACATATCAATACCAGCTGTTTGACACAGGCTGTTTTTGCTAACACAATTTATAACATAAAGTCATAATTTATGTCTTTTCTTGGTTTTATTGGATGTACATGACAACAACTTACTGAAGACTCGATATTCAAGGCACCCGCTGAATGGTCAGAATCTCGAGGTCAGGACGCAGTCTTGTTTTGCATAATTTATCGCTGAATCTGCTTGCATATCATAGACCTTTGCTGTGTACAGGGATATTCCATAAACTACCTTAGCACCCATCCCCCTATAATTAAGAACAATTCACAATGCAGTGTGAGTGTGCCAACAAGTGTTTGCCTATCTGCTCCGTTCACAAGTACCCCCTCACCGGCAAAGGAAGTACAGTTGGGGGTGCGCAGCCACTGTGTGTACATAGAACAAATCCCCTGGTGTACGCGCGTCACACAAAAGGAACGGTGCGCGTCAACCAGCGAAATGTACCGCCCATGGGACGTCGTTGCTAGGTAAAAAAGGCGCCCTCTTTTGGTAGAGCACTGAGCTCATAGAGGCCACTTTTCAACTTAAAAGTCTATTTAAAAGTATACTAACTTCTACAAAATGAACTTACCTGTACATGGAAGTGCATTGGGGAATCTGTTCTTGTTTTTGCAGACAGGTTTCTTGGCTTCCTCACAGTTGACTGCCACTGACATTTCATATAGCACCTACATTTCAAAGTGAACAAATTGACAGACAACACACATTACATTGCTTGTTCTCTCTCTAGCTCGGACCTCAACGACGAATCAAGTTATCTTTGGCTGACTTAATCGTTTGCATATTCATTCTTCAGCAAATGCATGGACAACATAGCCATACACCAGTATGGCAGAAATATAGAACCAAGTCTGTGACTCGGACTTGAGTTTGACTTGAGTTGCAAATTCTCAAACTTAACTTCAAGTTACAATGGATGATGACTCAAACTTGGCTCTCATGACTCAACTCATGACTCAGACTAGACATCGGGGACATGTCACTGGTGAGTCAAATTTCACTGACTCAATGAAACATTGGCAAAACTGTCTGGTAACACATTAAGCTATTGCTGATCGAGTGCAAAATTTGGTTTTTTGTCGGTAACAATTGGTTGAAATAAAGCCTTTATATTCTGATACATTCTGCTTTGCAGATACGAAAATGGGAAGATCTGATAATTTCACTTGAAATTCTATAGACTACAGAAATTCATGCAATGTTTTTGAGACTTTTAAAATTCTCCAAATATCACTGAGCCAAACTTTTACCCCAAAGTCACCTTGAATTCCTCCACAGGGTCTTGCTTATCTATCTGTTTTTGCAGTGTGGTAATGGTGTTCGGTAGTGACTGACCCAATAAGCACCAACCTTATCCGGTCTGGTGGGCGTCATGTGTCACATCTCAGCGTCGCTGACCACGCGGTCTTGGTCCTTCTAGAAGGGATGTTGGTGTCAGAACCCCAGGAGCTAGAATTGTCTCACCGTGAGTCTAGGACCTGGGGAAGAAGGGAGGGGGAGAATAAAACATCAAATTTCACTGATAAAATACTGTAACTATAGTCACCCATGGTTATTTTTGTAAACAATTTTGCACATATTTCATGTTGTTCGAATGTTTAAACATTTAGCCAACATTATCAGGCTGCTGCCGACAATGCCAAGAACTCATTTTACATTCTCCTGGATCAGAATCTCCTTGTCATTCCTCTGTTGGATAAAATCCTCCTCCTTGGTGACTTCATATAGGGATCTTGTACAGGGACCACATTCAGTCTGGAGTGGTGTCATAAACAAGCATCAGTTGTGACAACAGATTGCATCAAGTCAACCTGCACGCTGACTGAGACCTCACGATCACCAATACATTATGTCAGATGTCTGATAAGTTTATCTTATTTTTTTATGAATACCTCAATATTTTCAATATTTTTAGCATCCTTAGAAAATATATAGTGAAAAAATCCATCTAGATTTCAAATTCAGGAAAAACAACTTCTAAGGAAATTTTGCATGCATGTGTATCTCACGACGGAAGAAGTCCAGTATTTCAGACATTTATGGGGATATATAACCCCATCAGATTTCTTTAACTCTTTCAGGAATCTTGATCTTAATCTGGCAGAATCCTATTTAATTTCTATTTAAGATTTTATCAAGAAAAGTGGTAAAATATATATTTTTTATCCTATTCAAAATAAGTAGGCATAGCTGCACTATTTTATCCCTATTTTTCTGGCGGCCATCCTATTTTATTTCTATTTTTCAAACTGCATACTATTCGTCTATTTTATTTCAATTATCCTTTCTTAAATTGATTCAGTTGTATTTATTTGCTCATTTCATGTATGTATACTGCTAAAGATACTCACTTATCAAATGTATGCAAATGATTTTGCATTACCGCCATGTGTGCACATTTCCAACATGAGAGATCATCTGCCATATGGATTTCTGTGCTCTACATGTACGTGCATATTAAGTTGTAACCATTGTTTGGATACTATTTTTTTTAAATAGCGTCCTATTTTTTTAAATAGCAACCTATTTTACCACGATATTTTTTTACTATTTATGTCCCCCTTTTTTGGGTGGTGGCAAAATACAATGGAAAAAAATAGATTAAACAAAATATATTTGATTCAATAGGAATTTAAAGAAAAAAATTCTCCATTTGTTTTCCAACCCAAGTGAGCAAATAGATTGCTATTGGAACAAAACTAAATTAACACTAACACATTATTTTTCAGGCTGAAATTTGAAAATCACCAGGGCTGCTTACTGCACAAATAGCATTTGTCTTCTGATTCTATATTTGTGGGGTCACCGGGGTCATGGAAACACTGACTGATATTTCCACACAGGAAACCTGCACCGGATGTGAGCAAGAAAGTATCCGGTACAGTACATGTATACATGGACTCCAACAGCTTCTTAAAATAGAACTGGGAATTTACGCCCTGTGTGCAATGATAGTTCAACATTCATGTTCATGTACAGTGCATTGCATTCACATCAAACTGTGTAAACTACAGATACTGCAACATCTTTCAGAAGGATAATTCTAAATTGCTTTCTAAAACTAACTTCAATTCAGGTAAGTGTATATATTTGTTAAGAATCATGGAATAATATGCCAGTTTGTGCAGCATTGATCTTACCAAAGAGAGAGTCAATGCTCGAATGCATAATACTCTTAGATTTGCACAAAAACTTCCCTGTTCAGTCTACCTTGAGAGGACTAAAAATATTCTTGATCCAAAATTTGCATCTGAATCTGAAATGAAAGTTTATAAGTTGAACAAAGAACTTTAAGTGGGGGTTGAACCTATGACTTGCGGATTACCATACTGATGTGACACTCTTCTAACTGAGCTATCGCGGACCAGCCCTATGTTGGCTGTTCCCCAATATGAAATTGTCTTTGTTCAACGGGTAAGCCATGAATGTGTTTATGAATGCAGCCAGGGTTCACGCCTGAAGTCAGGATGCTAGCAATATTAGCAATGCTGCAAACCAAGATAACTCAGAGAGGATACGGCTTTTTGTTTCAAACTTTCAGATAATCTAAACGTTTGGGAAACTGTGCAGGTACATTGAAATAAATTTAAATTCTTAACAATTTAAACCAGTGTGGTAATTAGAGTACTGTTTTGTGCTAATTAACCAAACTGCAAATAAGAATACTGGGGAAAACACATTCTACACCTTTGTCAATTAATTTAGAAGAGAAACTCCTATTTTTCCATTGTTGTTTTCCAAAACATACTTTACAAACAAAAAAGATCAATTTTGACAAAATTTACTGAATCCTTGTGTTGGGAGAGAAAGAGGGTTAAAAGAAACAAAAATTATTAACGCTCATTCTTGTGGTTGTGGACTAGTGGTAAAAATGAAGGCTAACTAAATCAATTTTTTAAGTTTTCATCAAGATTTGATTTGGCAAAATAAATTGAGGGTCAAATCATTTAAATTAACTGATTCCACTTAATTACAAAGTGTTAAATGTTGATAACACATTCAAACACCCCTAAATGTACTTCATCAGCATGGACTCAACTTACATTATGTAGGTTTGCAGAATCATTTGTACCCAAAATCATTGTTTTTATTGAAAGTCAAGATCCAAGTTTAAAAGTTTTTCTTCAAAGTTTGAATTTTAAAGACAGCACACTCATGTTTGCTTAAACCATTCATTGATATGTTTACAGTAATATTTTGAATCAACAATATTAAAGTCCTAATTGATAGTCTTATTCCTAACATTTCTCCATAACACTTTTAGATTGAGATTTATATAATCCCTTTTAAATGTGCAAGGCCCGATTTCTGTTTTCCAACTTGTATGAAGGATCATCAATCAAACACTATAAGTTACACAAGGATCAGTGCTGCGGGTTTTTATGAAATCAGCAAGCCCATGGAGAGCTGTACTAATATTTTTTTTTGTAAGTGTCTTCAGTATTAACGTACCATTGAACTGATGGAGATTACATGTAGATGAAATCAAGTTAATTTTATTTAATCACTGATTCAATAAAAAAATGAAAATCAAAAGCATTTACCAATTTATTGAGTTTTGTGGATGTTGGGTATAATAAGTGATGGGTGTAAAGGTGCAAGGGGCGATTTAGACACATTTTTAGACATACCAACAATTTGAAAGTTCAAAATATAAAATAAAAATCTGATTCAAATTAACAAAATATGATTTAATTTTAAACCAAATAAATCTGATTTTTTTTTTTTTAAATCAAAAAAATAAATAAAAATCGCCAACCCTGGTCTTAACTTTTGTTGTTGCTAACAGCAATATATTTCCCAGGATTGGTATTTTATACATAGGTATGCTTGTTAATTGTTTTCTTTGTACTTGATAGCATTCCAGGAAAGCCACCAGATAGTGATGAAGTTCGTTTTTGGCAATCCTTCAGGGGTGTTATCAATATTTTGCTGGGTCTTTTGGTTTTGTTTAGTCTGCGTTACACTGGCCTGTTACCTAAAGTGTTTGTATTGTATTGTGTGTCTGTCTGTGTTCTTACCTTAGAAATGGCAAATAAAATGAAATGAAATACATATTACCCTTAATATACATGCACTGAATTGTGTTTTGGTAAATGGTTGAAACAAATGTTGAATTGAATTGAATGACCACCAAAAGGGGGAGGGCCATGCATCCCACTCTGACCCCGCCCCCTTACCCAACAGGTAAGGAGGTACTGTTAAGAACTAAGTGTCCCCTTCAGAAAGTGGGGCCACCCAATGCACTCTGGATCTATATGTACTGAATATATAAAATAGTGGGCTACAATTGATACCCAAGAACTGAGGAAACAAAACATGTTGACAATGTGGGAGTGGATCATTTCATATTGAAGTCAACTTTTGATACTTTTATCCATTCATATAGGTTCAACAAAAAACGTGTCTCATCAAGTGGTCAAGATGGCATCTAATGTCACAGCTCAATCAGTGTTGCAGAAGATTAGTGTGGATCATCTGGAATGCTCCATCTGCACCAACCATTTCAGGCAGCCCAAACTGCTGGACTGTTTGCATAGTTTTTGTCTGCAATGCCTCCACGGTCTGAGACAGAGCCAAGATCCTAGTGGTACCGGTACAAAGCTGCAATGTCCTCTATGCAGACGTGAAACCATGTTGAAAGGGTCTGGGGTTGCTGATCTCCCTAATAACTTTGCATTCAGTGCCCTGGTGGAGGAAGTTACAATGCAGAAAAAACTACTGGAAGGTCAAGGGTCAGAGATCAAATGTCAAGCCTGTGATGAGGAGAATCAGGCAATTTCAAGATGCATGGACTGTGATCATTTCCTCTGTCAAGATTGTCAAAAGGCACATGGACGTATGACTGTCATGAAAACTCATCAAATCTATACAATGGCTCAACTTCGTTCAGGAGAGATTGTCTACAAGAGTAAACTTAGAGAAGAAGTTCCCAAATGTGGCAATCATCCAGATCAGAATCTGAATGTCTACTGCAACTTATGTGAGCAAATCATATGCACAACTTGCTCTGTACTTGATCATGCAAAACACTCACTCATTGGATTAACTGAGGCTGCAGAGAAATGTAAGAAGAAGGTCACAGAAATGGTTCAAAAAAGTGAGAGCAGAAAAACAGAATTGAGCACAACCATAGAAGAGACCTCCAAATCTCAAAAAGAGCTGGACACCATGTTTGCCAACACTCAAAACAAAATATCCAAAAAGGCTCAACAAGAGATTACAAAGTTCAAGCAGGAGGTTGCAAAGATCCAAAAAGAGATTGCAAAGATCCAAAAGGAAGAACAGAAATTGTTGAAAGAAACAGACATGATTTATAAAGACAAACTCAAAGCTCTTGAAGCTGCTCAATCAACCAACAGCAAAGAGGTGTCACAGACAGAGCACAAGCTGGAGGAGGTCAAACAACTTATGAATCAAGCAAGTTGCTACGAGATTCTTGAACTTCAGCAGAAGCTCTTGCATAACCTTAGTGAATTGACAGGGAAACAGCCACAGCAAGTTCCTGACAACTTTAACTTCATGGACTTTGAAGAAGGTGAGGAGAGGTCACTTGGGAGACTCATTCTGGAGAAGCCACGGGCTGCAGAAAAGCTAAAGCTAAGACCTGCAAGATCATGTGTGAAGGAGAAATGGGAACTGAAGACTGAAGTCAAGAACTTTGAATTACCAAATGCATTTATAACACATGTTGAAGCACTCTCTAACAACAAAGTAATGGCACTCTCTATTAAATCAAACATATTATTCCATAAAACCAATATGTCACCTACCATACATCCAATCATCACAGTCTCACTGCCGGGAAGTCAACATGAGAGAACTCCAATTCCACAAAGGCTGCAAATCAATGGCCTCACCAATGTCATGTGTATTGCAGTGAGCAAGGATGACAAGCTCCTTGCTCTAGATGGTCCAGTAGTCAAGGTCTTCAACAAGCAACATCAGCTCCTCCATCAGTTCACACCAGGTAGAGGGTCAGACAGCCAACCAACATGCCTTGCAGTGGATGACAGCAATCTGATAGCAGTGGGTTACAAAGGCAAGAATGAGATATCTCTACACAACCCAGATGGATCCCTCATCAGGAGACTGCCTGCTCCTAGGATTGCGAATTGTCTGACAATGTACAATCAGTGCCTTATCTACTCATGCTACCCAACATGGTTCAACAAAATGTTGTTATGTGTAGACTACTATGGTGCCAGTGTATTCTCAGTAGACATGACCAGTATGCAGAGGGGTTTGTTCCCTACTGGTGTGTGCTGTGACAGTGATGGCAGCATCTATGTTGCTGTGTGCGGACATCCAACAGGTGACATTCTGCATTACAGTCCTGATGGCAAGTACATTGGATGTGTCATCAAGGGATGTGGTTCTCCACGTGGCATCACATTCACATCAGAGGGTGATCTGGTAGTGGCTGCAGGACAGTCTGTAAAGGTCTATCACCGAGTGTAAGGACAGATTAATTAAACTGGAGCTATCCAGTGTATCCACCAACCACTTCCATCCGACATTGAATATTGTTAATTATCACTGAAAAGAACCTTGAAGTTCATCCCTCGAATAAGGCATTCAACAATACTCTATATTTGGTTTATTTCTAAGGTATTTGCTCTCCGTACGTGTTGACTCTCATACCTCAACCACTTCCCCTTTCAAAAATCTTGGACTTCAACACCCACTCTACTTGCCACTTCCTATAAAATCACAGATCTCGGGGCACAATAATGACAGCAAAGAAATGACCCTTCACATTGTTTGCAAATAGGGCAGATTGCACATTTTAAAATTATTAAAAAACGAGAGGGAAAATATTACCACGAGAGGCAATTCAATTTTTTCGGATTCATCTCAGCAAATGCAAAGTCAATGCATGATGTGTTTTAAAAGTATAAGATATTGTTATTCAATATTTCCAATTATGGGGAAAATTGTTGAGTTAAAAAAAACACAACTTAGTTTTAAATGAGAAAGATTTTGCACCTCCGTGTACATGAGACAAAAGTAAATACTCAAAAGCAACTGGACAAAATATGAGATTGTGAACTAAAGTGATAGTTTCAAAGTAAATCATATGCAATCCCTTGGTTGTCTCTTTCACAGTGCTTTCTGAGTGCCTCTTCAAACTAATATTAGTTTCATTACATTTACAACCAAGTTGAAATGAAAACCTTGTGCATTCTACTGCAATGATACATGGATGTTTGTAATGGATGTGGTTGGTATGATGGATGTACATTTGTAAATTGATATTTTTTTCTGCCTTTCTCATATGTGATTGTTAACATACTACAATAGAAGGTGCATTTAGAGCATTCTATGAATTTGGGGCTCAGTTTTTCCTGTCCCTATACGTCTAGACTTGGTCAAGGTGCTAGTTGTTTTTTTTATCCGGCCGTAGCGCGGTAATGCATGCAGTCATAATGCCTATGTGCTATGCATGCAGTACAGTGCATTAAAAATACAGCGCGAAAAAGCGACCTCACGCGGCCACTATTTTTATGCAAATCAGTTGGACCCAACAACAACTGGATGAAATATGTGTGATTTTGAACTAAAGCTATAGTTTCAAAGCAGTGGCGTAGCCAGGAATTTTTCAGTGGGGGGGGGGGGGGGGGCTGGAACATTTCATGGGGGGGCATCATGTAGATCAATGATAATTTTTTTAGAAACTCAAAATCTCAGTGGGGGGGGGGGGGGGCCACTGGGGGGGGGACAAGGCTTCATGGGTGGCAAATGATAATCTAGGAGGTTACAGGGACAAAAAAATGTTCGAATTTGGGCCCTAAATGCATAGAATGGCCTACTTGTGAGAGGTTCCGTATTATTACAAAAATATTCTAGTTTCTTCCATAAACTATATTGAGGCTTTTGCTTCTTTGAATAAGTATTGGTTTGCTACGTTCTGATAGACCAAGTAGTCTAAATGAAGCAATGAGCATTTCCTTTCATTACAGAATATCTCTCCAAGAGAGCATAATTTCAGTGGTTTCCCCAACATTTATACTTGTACATAATCGTAGAGGGGATTATCAAGTAATCAGATTGGTGAAAACTCCAAATGTCTAGAAATCTTAAGCGAAAAAGTGACACATGAATGATCAAAATTTGTTGGCACCTTAGCAACCACTTTACAAGGGAAATATCACAACATGGAATTGTTTCTCCAAAATGGATTTCTAGCAATAGCATTTTTAGGGCATGCTTATAAAAAAAAGTACAGGCGTAAAAACTGTAAAACTTGACATCTAACAAGTGGAAGAACTGATATCGTATGGTTGCCGAGGGAGCAGTCAAGTACCCATCACACCTATAGATAACTTATAAATATCGCACACGCTATGGGAGTGACATGTACGTGATCTGGAACTTTCTAAAGGTATCAGCGGCGTAACTAGGGTTAAGCTTCTAGGGGGCACCTGGGGGTTCAACACTTTTTTTTGAAGGGGGGGGGGCAAGGAAGGTTACATATACGTTTGTTGTATGCAAATCAAGATTTCAAATGGAGGGGGGGGGGGGAGAGACATGTGCCCCATAGTTACACCTTTGAAAGATACACAGAAAGATGGATTTATAACATCATATCAGGTTTAACAGTCCCTTACATATTTACAATTAAAACTAGTTACGAACCAATAAAATATTTGGATGGTATCAACCCCCTTTAATTGTCTTATACTGCAGTCCACTCTTTTCTGAATAAATTGAAATACAAAATGGTTTTGTAGGAATGAAGCCTTAACACTAGTCTGAATATCACCCATTGTGTCACCCTCTCTGTCTCTGGCCCAACGTCTGATACATCTAGGCATGCAAATTTATGCGACCCCGTGCGCCAGCCAATCAGAGTCAACATGACATCATTTCATTCCAAAATCAGGACTAAGCTGTTGATTGGTAAATGTTGATACCATGTTTTTGTAATACAACAACTGGCATAGAGACCTAAATAAAACTCGACATTGGCTTTCAAAACTGTTACCATACAAAACTCTCTTTGTGGGCGAGACATAAATGCGCAAGAGGGCATTCACATTACGCGCGTTATTTAAAATATGATGTGATGATAATGCAAGGTCACATTCGCGCATCACGTAATATATCAATACAGGCCGCTTGACACAGGCTGTTTTTGTCAACAGAATTCACAATGTAAAAGCATAATAGATGTCATGTCTGGTTTTATTTAGATGTACATGACAATAACTGGTTACTGGTGACCCATAATTATATGCTTGCATATAATAGACCCCTGCTGTGAAAGGGATTTTCCATAGACTACCTCAGCACCCGTCCCCCTACAATTAAGAACAATTCGCAATGCAGTGTGAGTGTGCCAACAAGTGTTTGCCTCAAGAGGACACTTTTCAACCTAACGGTCTATTTAAAAGTACACTAACTTCTACAAAATGAACTTACCTGTACATGGAAGTACATTGGGGAATCTGTTCTTGTGTTTGCAGACAGGTTTCTTGGCTTCCTCACAGTTGACTGCCACTGACATTTCATATAGCGCCTACATTTCAAAGTGAACAAATTGACAACACATATTACATGACTCTGTAATTGCTCGGACTTCAATTACAATTAACAATTGTTGACTGGTGTGATGTTGGATATGACAACACCCTAGGTGTGCATTTCACCTCTGGTGCTATGCACACCGAGGGGGTTCAAAACGGCATATCCCACATCACAGCAGTCAACAATTGTTTTGTTACATCGTATCAGAAAGTCAATATGATAAATGCTTGTAACCTACCCTGCAAGAAATATAAAAAATCAGTGTGGTGTAACCGGTGAAAACTGCAGGCGTACCCGAGACTGAGTGGTTGTGCATATGCATTGCACGCAGCTCAGTCCAGCACGCGTACAGGTCCTACACGCCGTCGCGCAACACGCATTGTACATGTTTATGAGCCATTGTACATATGTTTTTATAGACTAGACATGTGGCCGTTTTCGACCAATGACATTACAGTATCCGAGCACACAATATAATAAACATATATCAAGTTATGTTTTGCTGGCTTAAACGTTTAGGCCGTCAGCTGGATGTTGAAATTCATTCGTTTCGCTCCAGCAATCTAGATTTTCTTGACAGTTCTACTGAAATACACAACGAAAGAATGATATTGTAGAAGTTCTCCACATTTTGTCCTGCAGTTTTTGATAATTTGACTAGAAAAGCAAACTATTTGCTCATTGTGAAAGTTCAAAAACGTACCGCACTACGTTCAAAAAAATCCGCGTATGACACAATCATACCATGTGATGTGAACTGTCCAAAAAGACATCGGATAGGAGGTCGTAGGTCATGACACCCAACAAACATGGTGGCGTCCATTGCCGATGGTGCTCAACATTTGACGTAAACATCAACTGATGCAAATGTAAAAGTGTTTTAATGCATCTGTCAAGTTTGAGGGAAAACCAAAGGATCTAATGTCCGGGGTTATGATAAGTTCACTGCCAAAGGGGGGCTTGCAGAGTTTTGACGTCCGTATAGTTTCAAATTGCACCTCACAAACATAAATTTGTGATGACTACATGTACATGATGATGTCAAGAATCCAACTACAAAAAAGAATTTAGAATTCAGCATGTTCTGTTTGCAAGATATGGCTTTAGGTTTAATAATTCATAAATTCATTACAAATCATATGATCATGTCATAGTGATGTCACATCGATCATGTATCGCCTAAAACATCCCGGTCTACCTACATACCAAATCTGAACCAAATCGGACATGCAGTTCTCTAGAAATACATACATGTAGGAACTTAAAATGTGCACCAATAGAGATGATGTCACGTGACCCCTGATGACGTCATGATGACGTCACTCTTCTGGAGACGAGTTCACTATGGAGTGTATACATAAGTTGAGTTTTATGGGAAACAACTTTGTCTTTATTATACCAAAAGTATTTGGTGGAATAAACCATGTACAAAGTATAGATGGTTGGAACATAATTGATAATTTTGTTCACGATTTATAGGTGAAAGAAGATCGTCATTTTTTTCAATCATAATTGCCTGTACATTCTAATTTGACACCCGTTCATGTCATCATGACATCAGAGTATAAACATGCACCACTAGGGATGAGGGTCGATATGTCGAAAGTTACAAGTTCATACCATAATGCCGTTTAGGAGAAAACCTGAGGTGTGAATTATTGTCCAGAAAGAAAGACAGAAAGTAAGAAGAAGATTGATCAGAACAATAAACAGTGGTCGGGTTGTGCAAAGTCATTTTTTTAACTCGCCACCATGACTGAACTCGGGGCACAACCATGGAGCTATAACATGAACGGATACAGGCACCGGCGGCGGAACCGGGGGGGCAGAGGGGGCAGTTGCCCCCCCCCACTTTTGAATAGGTAGCTATTTTGCCCCCCCACTTTTTACCAGGAGCGATTTTTAAAAATGATACAAGAGGTAAAAAATGATACAAGAGGTGAAAAAGATTTTTGAACACGTGTCTCATTTACAGGGCCCTATTAATAGTATTATGTACTACAATGTATCTTTTGCTCAGAAAATATTGGTTAAAGTGGTCAGAAATTGCCTCAGATCGCACCACAGAGCATCTAGAATCCAAATTTTTTTCGGGGCCCTTAAGCGGGCCTGAACGGCCCCGCACCCCACGCCTCAAGGGCTTCGCGCTTCACGCTTGCATCAGTTCTGATCAAGGTATGTTCCCCCACTTTTGAAAAGCGATTAACACCCCTGGTTTGGGTTGAAATTTGACAATAGGCCTCATACATTAGTGAGTATGGTGACACAAAATTAGAAAAATGATGCGAAAAATAGGGATATACCGTAATTTTCGGAATATAAGCCGCGCGGTGTACATAATATAAGCTGCAAAAATCTGCAAATTAAGATCTGAAGTCGGCGTATAAGCCGCACCCACCGCGCGCAGCGGTTTCAATTTTGTAAGGCCTCCAAATTCTAGTCAAAAAGTTCTGAACCAGTTCCAGTTACACTACAGAAGCTGTAAAAAGGGCCACAAAATTTATATCAAATCGTTTTCAATCGATACTCTTACAAACAAAAATGGAAATTGATGATGAGAAATAAACACCAGGAACTGCTGCCGGCTGCCCCGTCCCGGTCCCCAGCCTTAAAAGTTATTGCATGGCCGGCCAGGCAGCCTGCGCTGCGCCGGTGAATGACAACATTTTCCCGCAGTACGTGAGAGAGTATGCAACCCACCGTGTGTTGTCTGACTGGAGCACTACAAGTCTTGCTTTTGTGGCAACAGATGCTGACTTGTTTTGTCCTAAGAATAAACAGGTCCGTTTTTACCTCAAAACTTTTCAAATTTTTGTGATTACTAGCGAATAGTAACGTAAAAAAAAATCAAGTTTCGATCGTAACTTTCTTCAAAAATAGTCAAAACCAAAGACCCTTAGCGCCGTGGGAAACGATGCCGACATTTTTATGGACGAATCCATTAATTTTGTAAGGGGTGATTTAGTCCCTGTTTTGAGTTTTACATCGTTTCTTGAATTCGTTTCAAGAAATAAATATATACTGTGACGTTAAACAACTTATTATCTAATGAAGAAATGTTTCGAACACCATAAAAGTATTAGTCGTCTTTTTTCGTTTTTTTTTAAAAGGGGTGATTTAGTCCCTGTTTTGAGTTTTTCATCGTTTCTTGAATTCGTTTCAAGAAAAAATATATACTGTGACGTTAAACAACTTATTATCTAATGAAGAAATGTTTCGAACACCATAAAAAGTATTAGTCGTCTTTTTTCGTTTTTTTTTAAATGCAGAAAATATTGGCAATTATTGTTCCCAAGAAAGTACACCCCTTCATTACCACAAATGGTGTGGTCTGCTGGGGAAGCATGCAGCTAGCTGCACACCACCCATGGTATCACGTACGGCTGGTCACAAGCGTCGAAGACAGCAGTCACCGTACTTTTTACCGCGCGGTACCTTGGTTTCGGTTTGTTAAAGACTTTTTAATTGATCATTCATTTCAGCAACACCTCTCTTCTAGTTATACCAGTACATTAACTACACATGTGAATCTTATTTTTATTCTTCAAGGCTCAGCGTATAAGCCGCCCTGTGTATAAGCCGCAGTAAACATTTTCATGGGCAAAATCAAGCTGCGGCTTATATTCCGAAAATTACGGTAGGAATAGTCCACATGCATAGGTTAGCAGACATTACGTAGGTCACACTTTCGATTCGGACCAACTTCACACTTTTCCCATTTGCTTTGATTTTGCTTTAATTCTGCTCCGGGAACAGTAACTGGACCTTGCCCCCCCCCCCCCCCCCCCACTTTTAAAAGTGTTCCGCCGCCGATGGATACAGGTCAACTTGTATGCAACAAACTTGTATGCAGGACAACTCGTACGTGACAAACTTGTACCCAGGACAACTCGTACCCGGACCAACACGTTCACGGTCCAATTCCTACACGGGCCAACTCATACGCATTCATGAGCATAGACTAGCGTAGTACACACTGTCCTGGCCCACACCTTGTGCTATACGACAAGACAATACCACCCGTAATGAGAATTTAAATCGTGTATCCGGTCTGCTGCATTTGTAGACTTTAACATACACTGCTAAATACAGTGCACTGCGCTAATGTGTAAATCAAATCATTGTATGTCTGGACAAATTCTCCATGCTAGTCGGTGCTTTTTGCCCAACTCATACTCGGTAGTCATTCAGCCTACGCATGGTGTGCCCGATTGTGTATCGCATTCTCCTGCACTTTGGGAACAAACGGTTATGTTTGCTTTTGGAATTCCAAAAATGTATTTAACTAGAAATTAAGTGCCAATAAAATTATTTGTGGTTGATGATTCTCGACTCCGTCCTATCTGGAAAAGGTATCGTTCAATTTATTTAACTTGGCTTATTTCACGTATGAGTTGGCATGTGTATGAGTTGACTAATCTGTGTACGAGCTAGCTTGCATACGAGCTGACATTTTTTGGTTCCTGCACACTCTTTACGCCTTCTTAAAAAAATGTGACACAAGACATCAGATAGCCCCAGTAGTGTGGCCGCAGTATTGCTGCACTGCACCTCATTGGCCACACGCCAGGTTCCCTAAACTATCAAGGAGTTTGTCCCCAAAAAAAATCACAAATCTTTTACGTACAGTTGTATTCTGTGATGTGGCAGCTTCTTTCCTCCAGGTTGTTTAGTTGTCTTGTATCCAATTTTTCGAGAAATTAAAGCATCTTTCTGAAACCCATATGCACCCAAAAATTGTCTGTTGATGGCAGCCATTTTTAATGTAAGAAGCGATGACCCAAAAGCTGTGACGTCGCATATATGCAAATCGATCTTGTCACTCAGGAGCGCAAGTTGCGATTCAACAGTTGTTTCTTGTACACTGGATTCGGTTGAGAATGAGAGATTGTACAAGAAACAGCCAGCCGCGGCCACACTAGTGGGCCTTTGTATCATTTAAATTTCGGTATTGGAGTTTATATTTCTGTGGAATTGCCCATAACTGTTTGGTTTAGAGTATTAAATAAACTAAGGTTTCACTCACCTATATAGTTATTCACATGTAGACTGCATGCAGATTTTTCTCAAGTCAAGCAGCAAACCTCCAAATTGTCACAAAAGTCTAAACTCGATCTTTGCAGTTCATTTAAATGCAAGTTCATGATGAAATGAACCCGTGGCAAGCAACTCATGGGGCAACTAAGTTCCAGTTCAAGTGACCAGTCAGTTCAGTTCATTGGTTTTCCCGTGCATCACTTGATTTGCAGAATTGAAGTGCGGTCTCAGCAGGCTCGTCATGCAGACTCTGCTGGGCCTGCTGTCCCGGGAGGAAGCCGTGCCGATTCGGTGGTGAGGCCACTCTTTACCCGGAGTTTATCCTTTCGAGATTAGTTTTTGTAAATTGTAGCTCACAACAATTTCCACTCGCCAAGCTGGTGCAGAAGACTCACCCAGCACTCAGTAAGTTGCTGAAAAGGATGTAAACATGTAGCTAGCTGCAGAGAAGTAGAAGTTTGAAGCACAAAGTAAATATATCCACGGTGGCGGCCTGACGGAGGTACAGAAAAAGGCCAGACAGTGTGGGCGAACGGTGCAAGAAGTCCCAGCCAGAGTACAGCGGCGTGTTTGCACGTACATCGTGGTAGTCTGGTTCCCAGGCCAAAATATTCTGACTATTTCTTACAAGTTCTATTTCTGATTATTTGTTTATTGTTGATCGAAATATTTACACGACTTGTACTTTTGCACGTCGCCTGGAAACTTTTACTCAATTCAATAGCGCCCCCTGTTGAGCACTTCGGCATAATTTTGTTGATATAAAGCGCGCGCCACGTGCATATTAAGTAAATTCAAATTACAGGCAACAACCAGTGTACACAACGCCCCATTCCCTTGATTAGATTTTGTTTTCGGATATAGCGCCCTCTATAGATCTGAAGCGATGGACCAAAAAAAGCAATGTAGCGCCCTCTATCTATTGTGTTGAATGAACTTTGCTGACAAGAAGTGAATATCTAAAAGTTATAAGATCATGGAACAAAACCAAACACTGTGAAGTGATTACAATTTTTAGTAATTGGATGAGGTTTTTATATTTCATTTAAATAAGGCTCATTTTCATAAAAACATAATCGTTTCTATAGATATGTTTGGCTTATTTTAACACTATTGAACATCTAGTCAGCCAAGGAATTTCAGTGTGTTTTTTTTCTCTAAGGTGGAGTTCAAAGACTCCGTTTATTCTGATTTATCTTTGCATATCACAACAAAGAACAGATAACAAAAAAACATAATTAACAAAGTAAAGCAAAAAAAACCCAAAAATGCAATCATGAGGTAATGGAAAAATACAAAACAATTAACATATATCAATATAAACCCAATAAAACTGGAAACATATAAACAGGAAACACTTAGGCAAAACATTAATAAGTAAACAAAATTCAAAACAAAAAACAAACGTTATTTAGCAAATAGAAACACCAAAGGACAATATACACAGATAGACATGCAAAAAATACATCTAGGCATGTCACCTTTTTCTGTGGTCGATCCCTATATGTTTGTGTTCTATAAAAGAAGTCACATTTTGTGCTTTTTAAAGATCTCCTTTGACCTCATTCACATCCAGCAAGAATTGGAGCTATTTCTGGTACAGCAGCTGCATTGTAGCGATAGACAAGCCAAGTTTATAATAAACTTATGACGACTAGAATTAAGCCTAAGGGCTTAATCTTCTCAAGTTGATATTTCATTGACATTTTCAGATATTTCTTGAGAAAGATAAACGATGATTGTGAACATTTAGCCCTATAATACCAACATGTTTTTATCCAGAATGGCTTAAGAAGCAATTTAACAAAAATAAATAATGAACATTTATAAAGCGCCAAAATCCGCCTAAAAAGACACTCAAGGTGCTTTACAAAATTAAAAAATAAACCATTATTATAATAATTAATTAAGAAACAAAATTGTTATTGTAACGTAACATTAAGGCGTGAAAATATCAATACAAAGAATTAAAATGTCAAAGATAAAAATAGTAAGCAAAAAAGCTTTATAAAGACACAACCCAATAAACTCAACAAAACATGAAAAATGCACTAGAACAAAATCAACGTACACCTCCACCCTTAAAATAGAAAAAAAAAAAGCAATTTTTACAGAAAGGAATCATATAGGAAAAAAATGTAAAAGTATCCAAATTAAAACAACCAAGTAAAACAATCATTTTCCTGTAGTCTGGTTCCCTGACTCCATTTAAGAAGAAACAGAGCAGTTTACATACATTGGGGAATTGTAAGGTCAGGGAACCATTCTAGCTGGCTTGTACCCGTTCATATGTGTTTAATCGATTGCAAACAAGTGCGATGGTCAACTGGGGCCAGTATTTGAAAAAAGCCAGTTTTTTTCCAACGCTGGTCGGCCGATCAGCGTTGGAAATCGATGCAAAAATACCACTTTTCTTGAAAATGACAGTATACCAGGTGCCATGATTTCACAGGATGCTTTACACTGTCATTCACTAACAGTCCAGCAAGGTATTTCAAAATGATTTGGTAGTTTTATTTTTTGATGTTTGCAAATGTTGTATTTTCCCTTTAACATGATGCTAAAGTGCAAGTTTAATGCAGGGCGAGTTCACGTTTAAGGCAGATGGAGTTCCTGGTAACAGGTCGTAAGCAGAACAATTTTAAATAACTTCACAATTAAGTAATATTTTGAAATATAAATGCACAATATGATTTTAATTATTAACGACTTCAATGGGCCCAAATTTCAGCCTGATGTGATTTTTCATTCAGAAATGGGAGCACAAAACCTCTCAACTCGATTATGATCTCCAAAAGTGTTTTTTTTTTCTGTGGGCTTGGGCTGCTTACGTCCTTTTCCTTGGCACACGACGATTTCAAGATGGCACCCCATGCAGGGGGTCAAGCCAGGTCAACTAATTCCACTTCTCCAGATCACCGCCTCCAGCTTGGGGTGGGGGCGACTCAAACGAGACCGGATTCAAAGGCGGGGACCAATCGAGCGAGGTCTTGTAGACTGGATTGAACAAGTTGATGGTGGACTTTGCTGTGGCCCCACCCATTGCCCCGCCCACAGCAGCAAAACAATTGTCATCACTGGCATTGATGGTGGACTCTGCTACGGCCCCTCCCACTGCCCCGCCCACAGCAGCATAACATTTGTCATCACTGGCATTGATGGTGGACTGTTTTGGCCCCGCCCACTGCCCCACCCACAGCAGTGAGACACTTGTCAGCACTGACATGGATGATGGACTCTGCTGTGGCCCCACCCACTGCCACGCCCACAGCAGCATAACATTTGTCATCACTTGCATCGATGGTGGACTCTACTATGGCCCCGCCCACTGCCCCACTCACAGCAGCATAACAATTGCCATCACTGGCGTTGCCGGGCCGATCATCCTGGGAGCACTGGTTCTGGGGCGGGGAGGGGGGGGGGGATAGTCATCTGGTAGGAGGACTGGCTCCTTGTCCTCTTACCCTTGACCTTTCTGATGACCAGAGTGATGAGGATGATGACAATAATGAGGAGGACTAAGCAGCGGTAACGGCAATCACTGCGATCATAGGTCCATTTGCCAGGCCTAAAATAATAACATGTAATATGTTATAAATTATATTTTTAGCTTTGCATTTTTTTCTTGAAAATGTGTAGCGGAACTTTCATGGTCGTTAGAGCCAACAGATCCAGAATTCCAACATTGTATTGCAGCATTGCTGGGGAAGTGTCCAATTCTTGGGTTTTTTTTTAATAATGTTGCACGGATTCCAAACGACCCAGGAATGAGTGTTGCATTCCCCATAGAAGTTCATGCATGTCAGTGAAATATGACATCCATGGGAGTGTCACATGTGCACCCAGATGCATAAATGTCAGGTGAATATGAATATCCATCATCCGAAACCAATTTTTTTTTTTTTATGTGACATCGCAATAAAGGCAGGCAATGAGCACACCACCATCTTTTCCTCAAAGAAAACATTGGTTAAAGTGGTCAGAAATTGCCTAAGATCGCACCACAGAGCTTCTAGAATCCAAAAAAATTTCGGTGCCCTTAAGCGGGCCCCGAACCCCACGCCGTAATTTTTTTGACTGACGTTTTTGGGGAACCGAATTTTTTTTTGGCCTCCCCCAAAATTGTGTTCTGGATCCGCCCTTGATTGGAATCAACGTACACACATATGAGGTCAAGGATGCAGGAATCGTTCCTGCGTGTTATTATACCATGCACTTCACATAACCCCAGGACGTTATGTGGTAGTCAACGCCGGGACGTTATGAGGTAGTCAACGCCGCTGGTACAGTACGGTATGCCATGGTGCAGGCGGACTTAAACCCGGCCAATATTACCGACTTGATTCAAGTCTAGGCTATGAGATTGGCCCACATCCTGAGTGAGTTCTGTAGCTGCATATGGTTCCTTCAATGCTTGAAAGCTCCAACGCAAAGCGCACGTGTTGCATCCTGGCCATGGCTTCCTGAAATGTTAAGAAAGAAAAGCATACATAAAAGGTCAACATTAAAGCAACTTTGGCAATCAAACCACCATACTAGCTGCAGCACGCAGACAACTTGTGGCAATTCTTGAAAGGACATTTGTGATAAAACTAGTTTATGAACACATTTTGTGCAACTTTCTACTCCTCTTCAATGAATTATCTATTTCGTTTCCCTTTTTATTGAAAAATGCACTTACAGGCATTTCACAAAATTCCTTTCTCAGTGAAAACATTTGTGGGAAAGGTTTGCTCATTTGGCTTACTGCCATGTTCTTACACAACAAATCACTAAAGAAATCACGAAAGAAATGAAAATTTACGCAAACTTTCCAAAATTCTAGTAACTTTTTGTGCTGAAATAGACGTAACATTGACGTTTTCACCCAGAATGAATCATCACAGTTTTACTAATGAATATGGAATTTTGCATTTGCATAAAAGCAAAAAGCACCAAAATACCCTTGGAAATATCCTGGCATAATGAAAATGAAAAAAGGTTAAATGGGACATAAAGGTGCATTTTCAATGATTGCACTAAAAAAAAAATACACTGAATGGGCCCGCCCTTTAAAAAGAAATTATTTACAAAGGATTATGTGCATTGTACTACTACCCCCACAATGATTACACTCATGCTATAAGCCAAGCAGCCAAATGAATCTTATGGACATTCAAATGAAAAGGAATAAGCATGCTCTGTGTGAGGACCAGTGCGTAAATTAAATACCGTGTGAGGACTGCAAGACTATGTATTGAAGTCCTCAATCTGTTGTTGAGAACAGTACTGGCATGTACATGTATGTTTGTGTGCTTCGTCTATGGGGGAATTAAAGGTAGAGTAGATCATTTGCAGCTATCCAAAAAGTAACTGACAAAATTATTGTTGAAAGCTTACTTGGTTTAAATATAGTAATGGCAATAAACTCCCTGTGAAAATATTCTTTCTAGCATGCTGTCATTTTCAGAAAACAGTAAAAGAAGGCAATTTCCAAAGAAACATCAAGTAAGTAGTAAGGTTTGTAATTTGAAGAATCTGTGAACGGGTGCGTGCAAGCACTGACATGTCACACAAGCACGCGCAATTGCTAACTATTATTTATCGGTTCGTTGCATGGCATCGCGTAGCTGCAATCAGCTGAATGAGAACATGTCCCGGATGCTGATTTTGGGTGCAATTCAAAACGTGACTCTGCAACTTTGTTAAACATCTGCATATTTTGAGCACTTTTGTAGCATAAAGCAAAAAAAAATGCCACAATGACAGGACCTCTCTTACCCTTATGACTCTACGCCCCGCCCTTTTTGAGCACCCATATACAGATTTCAAATAGTCTTAGACTGACACCACATTACTGCTGTTGTGTTACCTGTTCATCAGTCTGTGATGTGTAGAGGTAGGCGTGGCTCTCCCCAATCTCAGCATTCATCTCAGCAATGGACCAATCAGCCTATGGAGGGCACAAAATATGAATGAATATTCAAATTTAGTGATGCATGAACTGAACTGGGATGCAATAAAAGAGAAAGCCTTAAAAATGTGAGTTTGGGAAATTTTGTAACAAAGCACTGCTGATGCTGAATCACTGAAAGAAATACATGTAACAAGTTTTGTTATGATGAATATAATTTAAATGAACTATGCAAGAGTAGTGCTGTTGAATGCTATATATATGCATGTAAAACACCAACTGCACACTAGCTAAAATGTAGATAAATATAAAGAAAGTGAAGGAAAATAAAACCCACGACAAAACAAAACTACGTTCCAAAACTAATTACTGCCGGTTCATTTTTACCTCTTTATTTGTTTATTTTTGTCTACACAACAGACTTGAGTATCCATGGGCGTCAATCGGTGGGGGATGGGGGGACAAGTCCTCCCTCCCCACTTTTTAAAGTCGGAGGATATCATATCGTTTGTGTCCCCCCCCCCTCCTCACTTTTTTCGTCCCGAATTAAAATTGTTGCCAACATAATGATTCTATAGCTCACAATAGCTGATGACTTCAAACTCAAAAATAATGTTTAAAAGATGATTTGTTTGCTCTTCAAAAATTTGTTGAAGTGGTCAGAAATTGCCTCAGATCACACCACAGAGCGTCTAGACTGCAACATTTCCCGGGGCCCTTAAGCGGGCCCTAGACTCCATGCTGTTAGGGCTTTGCGCTCCCATTAACACTGTTAAAGATATGCTCCTCCCCCCACTTTTGAGAAGCGATTGACGCCCTTGTGAGTATCCTGACTGGAAACATATCAAAGGATATTAAAAAAAGGTGTCATCTGCAATAACAGTCAGTTTAGAATTTTAAACTGCATCAGGTAATTGACCCTGTGGCTTCTTTATGTTTACCTTTCTGATAAACCTGTCTGTCATATTACCAGCTTAGGACCTTTGGATCCATTAGATATCAAACACAGTCAGCATGCTGTATTCGATTTCACTATGAGCGCGTACCAAAGCTCTACATAAGTGGAATCTGGGGACTGCAAATATTACCAGATCAGAACCTTTGGATCCATTAGATATAAAACACTGCATTTGATTTTACTATGAGCACGTACCAAAGTGCTACATAAGTGGAACCAGGGACTGCCAATGAGTGTACTCAAAATCAGGTGACATGGTCCGTGTTGATACAGAGGGGTGTATACATGGATCGCCATCTTTGTTCATTTCAACCATTGCCGTAAGTGACATCAGAATGGGCAGATAGAAATGGCTCATTTCATGTGTACCTGAAGGTAAGATTTTTATTTAATGGGTCTACCTGTAAGTCTGTCTATACATCTGATATAAATCAGCAGCATCACATTATCTCATATGAAGTACATGTATGTAAACTCAATATTTGCCAATTACAAGGAAATTCATGTGGATCTGTCAAACCTGTTAGAATGCAGACATGTGGAATACATGAATCCCCTTATATTCATGACAGAAATAAGTGAAGCGCATTGTTTGTACTTACATGTAGTCTCTTACAAAGAAGTGTGAGACCTTTAAGAATATTCGTCACAGACGTAGCTTAGTGAATCACAAAATAATAATAAAACAAAAAAAAATATAAACCGATGTGAAGGTAAATGTTTTTTTAATGAAATTTCTTTGAGGAAAGTGGACTTTGAGTCTATGTTTTGAAATATGAGCCAGTTAAAGTACTTGAAATTTTTTTTTTCTTCGGTGCAGACTTTATTTGGTTGCATTAACTCCTGCTACCTAGAGTACTCAAACCACCCAGCTGACCAAGGCAAGCTCAGAGGTGGAGCATTAGACTGGTTTAAATCATACCTTAATGACCGATCTCAATTTGTCCGGGTCAATGATTCAAGTTCACCTACTGTCTCTCTTGATTTTGGGCTACCTCAAGGATCAGTCCTAGGGCCCGTCTTGTTCTCTCTGTATACAATGCCACTTGGTGAAATCATTCGAAAGCATGGTCTATCCTATCATTGTTATGCAGATGATACCCAATTATATATGTCAGTAGACCCTCAACAACACAAGGTTGATTCAGCAATCCAGAAGATGGAAACATGCATTGATGATGTACGTTCTTGGATGACTCACAACTGGCTCAAATTCAACAATGAAAAGACCAAATTTATCATCATAGGTTCAAAGCAGCAATCGTGCAAAGTTCATGTTCCATCCATAAGGCCAAGGGTTGGCGATTCAACCATCATGCCATCAAATAAAGTCAGAAATCTTGGTATTATCTTTGATTCATCTCTATCCCTGGAACCTCACCTTACATCAATCTCTAGATCAGTCTGCATGTCGATCCGTAACATCGGACACATACGAAAATATCTTGACAAACACACAACTGAAATACTTGTTCACGCTTTCATCACATCCAAAATTGACATGGGCAATTCACTATTGTATGGCATTAACCTAAATCAACTAAACCGTTTGCAGCGACTACAAAACATCAGTGCCAGACTAATCTCTCTCACTAGTAAACATTCTCACATCACTCCTGTACTAGCAGATCTCCACTGGCTTCCAGTATCATACAGAATCAAATACAAACTTGGCCTATTCGTGTTCAAAATCCTCCACAGCAATGCGCCGGAGTATCTCATCGACCTCATCCACCCATACTCAACAGCACGCACCGGACTCCGCTCCAGTGAGCTCATGATGCTTCACGAGCCCAGGACCTCCACTCTATGGGGTGACAGATCCTTTGTTGCAGCGTCAGCCCGAGTGTGGAACCAACTCCCTCTGGCTATCAAATCATCTCCATCCATCACAACATTTAAGACAAACATAAAATCTCACCTGTACAAACAAGCTTACTCTCACAATACACAATCCTAACTTGACTTTCTCCTCGAGCGCCATGAGCGCCTATTTTTGGCAGATACCGGCGCTTTACAAATGTTCTTTTACTATTATTATTATTATTAAAACGTCTGCACAGGAGGTTCTGGGTTCGAGTCCCACCTGAGTAACAGTAAGAGTGCCCTTTTGTATACAATCCCCCGTTTTACACCAGTGTTCCCCCCCCCCCCCCGTATTTGTAAAGAGTGCCCTTTTTTTAAAAAAACAGGTCAACTCACAAACTATTTATAAAACAAACTGTGCCAAAAGCATTTTTTTGCCATTGAAAACCTTTTTACTTGCGACCTACTTTTGTTTTGACTTGTTATGAACTTTATTACAACTTACATTAGACGTAGAAAATGTCCCAGATAACAGCTGAAGAGAATTTTTTAATGTAACATTTTCAGGACAAAGTATGCTCTTTCATAAACATGGTCACCCTATTATACAAATTGCTATTTTCTTTTGGAAAAACATAACTAACATCAGGTTTTGAATCAAGCACATAGTGTATGAATAAACCTTCAAGTTTATGAATACTCTACTTGACAAAATGTTTTAAACTTTACCAAATGATCATTTGAAGTTGAATACATGTAATTCCAAAACCTTTTAAATAAAGGGAAAATACAACATTTGCAAACATCAAAAAATAAAACTACCAAATCATTTTAAAATACCTTGCTGGACTGTAAGTGAATGACAGTGTAAAGCATCCTGTAAAATCATGGCACCTGGTATACTGTCATTTTCAAGAAAAGTGGTATTTTTTTATCAATTTCCAGCGCTGATCGGCCGATGAGCGTAGGAAAAAAACTGTCTTTTTTTTCAAATACTGGCCCCAATTGACCATCGCACTTGTTTGCAATCGATTACAAACCTATGAACGGGTACGAGCCAGCTAAACTGGTTCCCTGACCTTACAATTCCCCAATGTATGTAAACTGCTCTGTTTCTTCTTATGTGGAGTCAGGGAACCAGACTACAGAAAAATGATTGTTTTTCTTGGTTTTTATAGCATTTTCGAACCAAAAACCTCAAAAAAGTCAGTGTAACTATATTTGCTATATATTTCCAACCCCCCAATTCCATCCATTTCTGAAAATTACAGCAAAAGCAAATGATGTATATTCCCTTTAATGTGCTTCATTTGTAGGTTAAAGGTCCATCCTATCGCACCAAGCCCAACAGTGAAGATGGCATCTAATGTTACAGTGCAATCAGTGTTGGAGAAGATTAGTGTGGATCATCTGGAATGCTCCATCTGCACCAACCGTTTCAGGCAGCCCAAACTGCTGGACTGTTTGCATACTTTTTGCCTGCAATGCCTCCAAGAGCTCAGACAGAGCCAAGATCCTAGTGGTACAAAGCTGACATGTCCTCTGTGCAGACGTGAAACCATGTTGAAAGGGTCTGGGGTTGCTGATCTCCCTAATAACTTTGCATTCAGTGCCCTGGTGGAGGAAGTTACAATGCAGGAAAAGCTACTGAAAGGTCAAGGGTCAGAGATCAAATGTCAAGCCTGTGATGAGGAGAATCAAGCTATTTCAAGATGCATAGACTGTGATCATTTCCTGTGTCAAGAATGTCAAAAGGCTCATAAACGTATGACTGTCATGAAATCTCATAAAATCTACACACTGGCTCAACTTCGATCAGGAGAGATTGTCTACAAGAGTAAACTAAGAGAAGAAGTTCCCAAATGTGGCAAGCATCCAGATCAGAATCTCAATGTCTACTGTAATACATGTGAGGAAGTCATATGTCTCATGTGTACTGTTCTAGATCATGAAAAACCCAAACACTCTTTTATTGGCTTACCTGAGGCCTATGAGAAATGTAAGAAAAAAGTAGAAGAACTTGTTGCAAAGATTGGTAAAAGCAAAACCAAACTGAACAAAACCATAGATAAGACATGCCAATCTCGCAAGAAACTCAACAAAATGTTTGCAAACATCAAAAAGAAAATCTCAGAAAAAGCTGAGAGAGAGGTTGCCAAGATCCGACAGGAGGAGCAGAAATTGTTAGAAGAGACAGATAGGATTTACCAAGAGAGAATCACACCATTTGAAGCTGCTGAAGCTACCAACAGGAAAGAGGTGTCACAGACAGAGCACAAGCTGGAGGAGGTGAAACAACTCATGAATCAAGCAAGTTGCTATGAGATTCTTGGACTTCAACAGAAGCTCTTGCATAACCTCAGTGAATTGACAGGGAAACAGCCACAGCAAGTTCCTGACAAGTTGACCTTCATGAACTTTGAAGAAGGTGAGAGGTCACTTGGGAGACTCATTCTGGAAGAAGAGCCAAAGGCTGCAGCAAAGCAATCACCAAGACGACGAAGATCCTTTGTGAAGGAGAAATGGGAACTGGAGACCAAAATTGAATACGTTGAATTAACAAATGCATTCATAACACATGTTGCAGCACTCTCTGACAATAAAATACTTGCACTATCTAGAAGATTTAATGGAAACAGTGATGCACTGTTTGAAGTTTCAATTCCATATAGTCATAAGAAAGGATCTCCTATCCCACAAAAGCTTCACAACTATTGCATCACTGATGTCAGGTGTATTGCAGTGAGCAAGGATGACAAGCTCCTTGTTCTAGATGGTCCAGTAGTTAAGGTCTGCAACAAGCAACATCAGCTCCTCCATCAGTTCACACCAGGTAGAGGGTCAGACAGCCAACCAACATGCCTTGCAGTGGATGACAGCAATCTGATAGCAGTGGGTTATGAAGGCAAGAAGGAGATATCTCTACACAACCCAGATGGGTCCCTCATCAGGAGACTGCCTGCTCCAATGATTGAGGATTATCTGACAATGTACAATCACCACCTTATCTACACAACTGGCTTCAACAAACGGTTGGTGTGTTTAGACTACAATGGTGCCAGTGTATTCACAGTAGATATGACTAGCAAAATGCTGGGGGGTTTGTACCCTACTGGTGTGTGCTGTGACAGTGATGGCAGCATCTATGTTGCTGTGTACAGACATCCAACAGGTGATATTCTGCATTACAGTCCTGATGGCAAGTACATTGGATGTGTGATCAAGGGATGTGGTTGTCAACAGGGCATCACATTCACATCAGACAGTGATCTGGTTGTGGCTGCAGGAGATTCTGTACAGATTTATCACTGAGTGCAAGGACAAAATAATAAAATTGATAGTAAGAATAAAAATAAACCAACAACATAGCCCATTATCCATGTTCTTTTCTTTCAAAACACCCAGAATTCATCCAACATATGGAGAACTTTTCCCCCCATATGTGCAGAAAATTAAAGTCCTGCATGCGCTGCGGTCTCACACAATGGTGCACGGACCCAGCGACCCGCACAGCCCCACTGTGTTGACCGGACTATACATAAACAGCAGGTCGATCCTCAGAACAAAAGCGATGTCTGATTTGACAAGAAAAGTGCCCCTCTTTCTTCTCAACCAATCAAAACGGTTGTTACATAAAAGGAAAGCTTATTGTGTTCTCTTTCAGAAACCATGCGAGGTAATTGTATGCGACCGGGTTTACACGTGTGCCGTTCGAAGAAGTAAACCCACACCCTCAAAAATCGGGGAAATGTGCCGTGACCTCCATAGGAAACGCGAAATTTTCACTGAGATACCCATTTTTCAATGGGAAAGTGCACATAATTATTCGCCTTTAATCATGAAGAAATTAAATTCATGAGAAAGAGGAAAATCTGTATTTTGTGATGCGATGTGAGGAAGTAAGTTTAGCCAACACACTTTCGGTATATTAACGAAAGTTTGCTCAGAGCGCCTAGACATGAGCCAGTCTTCCCACGTAAACAGAGCTGCACTAGTGGCGAGTGAGCAAATGCGCCCTAGTTCTCAATATGAATATCCTATGCTGATTTCCACATCACAAACAGAACTGTACTCTGGGGGAAATAGACAGGGTCTCAACATGCATGGAAGCAAATGGAATAATATGTTTGTCTCATTAAGGCACAGCATTATGAAATGCTGTATGTACAAGTTACATGCGCAAGTTAAACATTTTGATATTTTTAAATGTGAATAATCTCTTAAAAAGTATCAAGGCAATTTACTGTGATATTCTCAGAATCTCAAAAAAACTTAATGTTTGACAAGTTTTCAAAGTGTGAAATGTACCAATGAAAAAATAATCATTTTCTTACATTTTTCAATTCATGGAAAAACAGTTTAAAGTTTAAGTATAAAATTTGAATGAATGCAAATAATATTTCGATTTGAATAAACTTTAATGCTACATTAAACAAATGCAAATATTTAAAAGCAACTGAATAAAATGTACATACTATGTAAAAAAAATTTTTTAGCAACAATTCTAAGGTAAGTCACGTATGATTCCATGATTGTTTCTTGCAGTGTCTGTGAGTGCCGCATCAAATTAATATCAGTTTCTTTAAATTTACGTCTCAGCTAAGAAAATAAAAACCTTGGGTATTTCAACGCAAATTTGTATATTAACTTTTTGGTAATTCACTGATGTATTTGTACACTGAGCTAGGTTTAGCAATATGGTTGTATATTTGTAAATTGAAATCACCTTTCTTTGCCTTTCTTCAATGTGAATACTGCAATAAAAGATGCATTTAGGAACAATCTATAAATTTGGGGTCCGCTTTTTCATGTCCCTATACATCTGGCATCGACTACACTTTTGTGTTCTTCCTCCAAACTGCATCTACTATACTTTTGTGTTCTTCCTCCAAGAGTGCTTATTTGAATCAAACATAGAGCCTACTCAACAAATTAAAAAAAATATTTGGAATACTTGCAACTTGCAAGTAATTTTAATAATAATAATAATAATAATAAGTATAACTCTTTTCGCCCCAATAGGGTGACTTTCCCATAGACTTGTGCACAAACCTAAACTGTCACCTAACCCAAGTTTACCTTATGTTTTTTCCACGAAATTTAGTATTTATACTAATTGGACCATGAGGAATCGATCTAGATGGTTAGCGACAGCAAAATTACTTGTCCTAAGGGTCGTTTTCATAAAAGGGCGACAGTTATTTTGTCGCCTCAATAAGGTGTATCCCCCTATTGTGGACGGAGTTCGCAAAACCTGTCGCCCTATTACAGTAATAGTAGTAATAATAATAATAATAAAATATTAATTACCGGCAATGCGGTAATAGGGAGAATTTCCCATAGACTTGTGCACAAAAATTTTCCGAATTAAATGTGCCCTAACGAGCAACAAATATAACCCAATTTCGACAGCAAAATGTTTCCTCTAAAGGAGGGCTGCGCCAATAGGGAGACACCTAGGTGTCTCCCTATTAAGCCCGTGTCTCCCTACTATTGAAATTTCTATGCTAACGTGTCTCCCTAATAGTACATTTGTAGGAATAACTGTATTTATATAGCGCTTTTTGCCAGAGGATACAAAGTGCTGGGGGAGAATGCAACCAAAGCCAGGTAAATGAAGTATATGAACATTATGAGACCCATTATGTAGCACCTTTTTGCTAGGTGCTGCGGCGCATAATTGCTGCCACTGCCAGAAACACCAGGGCAAACCCCTCCTCTTAGCGACAAGTGTTACTGGGTTCTTTAACGTGCATTACACAACACACGGGACCTACGGCTTTACGTCCCATCCGAAGGACGAAGCAATAATGGTAAAGTGCCTTGCTCAAGAGCACAAGCACCATGTTCCCACAGTCAGGATTCGAACCCGTGTACCACGGCACAAGAGTTGAACACCGAAACTTAACAGGGACAGGAAAAATGACAGACTTTGGACCCAAAATGTATAGAATGACCTACTAGTGAGAGGTTCTGTATCATAACAGCTAACAGTTTGTTAATTCCATAAATGATTGAGTTGTTTTAACTTCTTTGATTTAGTAATATTTTCTCGGTCTGGTTTGTTTGTGAATAAAGATTGAGACAGGGTGTTTAAAGAGGGGAATTGCATTTATGCAAATTATGTGTCTGGCACCTGGCCTATACACAGCTTTGCCAAATTAACACCTCTGGTGTCAGCACATATTGAATAATAGCTTGCAATATTTAATTGATGTAACATGGTTCTCAGAACTTTCTAAAGCGATCAATTCAAATGGTGTATCTTCAAACTTATAAGTTGAACTTCCACTTTGCAAGTCTCACATTGCAAAATCACACCTACACACACGCGTGTCATATTTAATACAGAGCCGTATACAGAGGGAGTTGCGACATGAATGGTATCATTTTCAGATGCCATTATAGGTCCAAGAATGAGTAAATATTCTGAAGTGAGATTGTGGGGTTATTTTCATATACAGAAAATTAGAGAAACTGGTGACTGAGAACAAAACTCCCATAACATTACTGACAATACGCAACCTGAGTTGGACCTAAAATGGTGTCCAAATTGCTAGTTGTCGCAACTCTTACTGTATATGACTCTGGTTTAATGGGGTGAGCGCGTTACCAAGTGTTTGCCAATGGAGAGGCCACTGTTCAATTTACACTTGACATGTGTCATCTTTAATTTTTTTTTTTACATGAATCCTTTTTGAAAACTTTGTAAATAAACTCAACACTATGCCAACGACAACTTCCAATGGTGCCTTCACAAACTAACAGGCAGTTCTTTAAGCAGTTGTTGAAACTTTTCTTTAAGGTGCTACAAAAAAACTCGCTTAATTTCTAGAGACAGTCAATTCACATGGTGTATGAACCTCCACTGTGCAAGTCTCAAATCTCACCTACATGAACGTTTAACATGTACAATAGGGGTGAGTGCGCCACCAAGTATCTGACTATGGAGAGGCCACTGTTCAATTTTACAATTGGCATCCTTTCAGTTGAGATACTATCAAGCATTTATGTGTAATCATCCTTTTTCAGTTGTTTCATTTACATAAATCCATTTTGAAAACTTTGTAAATAAACTCAACATTATATATCAATGAAACATTCTAACGATGCCCATCAAAACCAAATAGATCAGACACTTCTGTAAGCATTTGTTGAAAGTTTTCTTTACTGTGCTTCCAAAAAAATTGACTCTCATCAAAATTCTTGACAATTTAACAATGGGTCATGAAAGTGTAGTAGATATGCAGACATATGATTTTAGCAACACTTTGAGATTGTAAACTTTCTTGGGTCTTTCCTTTGACTGTGTACACTGATTTCAATTTTGCTACAAGTACCTTCATCTTGATTGTTTGTGTGTGCATGATAATGGTTGCACAATGACTGCAGTTTATGTACATACTACATGTATAACTTAATATTCACTGTGGTATAGGGAGTATAGATATGGAGTGTGATGGCCTAGCAGTTAAGAACACCGGACTCACATTCTGGTGTTTCAGAGGCAACAGTGACGTGGGTTCGAGCCCGCCGGCGGACACTTGTGCTCTTAAGCAAGGCACTTAACCATTATTGCTTCGTCCTTCGGATGGGACGTTAAGCCATAGGTCCCGTGTGTTGTATAAATGCACGTAAAAGAACCCAGTAAACACTTATCGCTAAGAGAAGGGGTTTGCCCTGGTGTTTCTGGCCTCCTGTATAAACTCCCACGTGGAGTAATTAGGAGAAGAACCAACCAAGAACCAAGAATAGGGCACTTCCCAAGGAACCCCTTTTATTGTTATTTTCACACATTATGCCAGAAAGTGAGGCTTGTTTTTCTGTTGGGTGCAATCCCACGCAAAGTTGACATGGCGGATGACAGAACATTAATAACATCTTCAGCATCTTAAAGCATCAATTGCATGCAAATAAAAGGGGACAACTAAGACTTTTATTTGAGTGTTGAGCCAGTGAGATAGAATGTGGTTGAATGTGGTTTTTTTTAGGGGGAGGGGGTTGTAGAAAAATGGTTTGGGGGCTAAATTAGAAGTCATTTTGGCATCTTGTTTTCACATACAAAATGCAAGTGCAGGCTTTGTGAGATTTGTATTTCAGGCTGGGGTAAAGGTTCATATCACACAGAATCCCCCAAATCAAGGGTGATTTGGGAGTCCGCGAAGGGACGATACTTACCTGTTAAACCTACAATTGCATATTTCCCTAGCCGTAGGCTTTCACGCTAGATTCTTTTTACCACACCGCAATAGCGCCCTCCATCGTCCATGCTCCCTAACTCGGTCCATTAAGCCAACTCGTCCTCTTTTTCTCGAGGTGTTGGTAAAAAGACACAGTAAAAGCCGAACCCCAGTGGGGAAGGAGGGTGGGAGGTTTAACAGGTAAGTATCGTCCCTTCGCGGACTCCCAAATCACCCTTGATTTGGGGGAGTCCACTTCAGGGACTCCCTTACCTGTTAAACCTACAATTGCATAGACTGGCACCGTAAAAAGGAGGCGGGTCAACAGGTGAGGCGCAAGGTAACAATAAATCAACAAGTCCTTGGTAAAAGAGATAAGTATCGTCCCTTCGCGCTCTTCCAAATTTCTTTAAGCAAGATGAAAAGAAAGGAAGCCAACTCACCAATAAATATAAATCCCAGGGAGAAGTGGTAGAAACATCCCATCACTCCCGGGGGGCTGTCATAGAAGGCTGGGGTACACTCAGAGCACTACGGCCGACTCTGCCTCCAGATGACTCGACATCTTTGAGGTAGCATGACATAAATGTAGTTGGAGTTTTCCAGGCTGCAGCCTGTAAAATATCTTTGAGAGGAACACCCTTAAGGAAGGCCCACGACGTGGCCATGGATCTCGTCTCGTGGGCATTCACCGCCTGAGCATCTGCTGTCAGGTCTGGCCAGGAACTAAAGGATGAGCGTATTGCCCTTACAATCCATCGAGAAATGGTATCTGGCGAGACAGCCTTATACGGACTGGTAGTAGTAATGAACAGTTGGGAAACATTACCTCTGAGAGACTTGGTACGAGCAATGTACCACTTTAAAGCTCGTACCGGACACCGTAGTCTGTCCTCGGCTACTGAGGACAAGGACTTCATTTCAGGAATAAAAATATCAGGGGGCGTATAAGACGGGGTTTGATTTTTGGCCAGAAAGGATATGTTGGGAACCAGACGAACACCACCTGGTTCCCATCGAATATGACCTGGATCAATAGAGAAAGCATGGATCTCACTCCGTCTCCTAGCAGTGGCCGTAGCCACAAGGAAGGCCGTTTTCACAGCTAAATCTATAGCTGCGGCCTCAGATAAGGGTTCAAAGGGTGGCTTAGACAATGCCTGAAGGACCCGCCCAAGATCCCAAGTCGGAAAGAGTTTCTTGTTTGGAGGACGCTCAATGAACATACCCTTAAGCATTTGGGTTAGAGCGTTATTATTAGAGATAGTACTACCATCTGGAAACCCAGCATGAACTGATGCAAGAGCCGAACGATAGCCTCGAATAGTCGCCACCGTGAGGCCCTGATTGAAGAGTTTCATTAGAAAATCACCAACATCTTTCAAAGGCGCTGAGCACGGATCCACCGAGTCGACTCTGCACCATTTATAGAAATGTTGAAGGCGGCTGTCGTAATTCTGTCTAGTGGATTTTCGACGGCCTCTGGCAGCCATGTAGGCAGCGTCTGCTGAAAGGCCTGCTGATCGGAAAGAATGCTGGACAACATCCAACACGTTAAGTGGAGATTTTCTGACCCCGGGTGAAAAATCTTCGACCGAGGTTGGCAAATGAGGTCCGCTCGTTGTGGAAGTAAGACTGGGGGATGTACGAGAAGGCGAATAAGTCTTTGGAACCATGCTTGGCGAGGCCAAAAGGGTGCAATGAGAAGAACCCTGCACGCTTCCGCTTCTATCTTGGTTAGAACTCTCGGAATTAGTGAGATTGGAGGGTACGCATAAGCGTACATGTTTGTCCAATCGATCGAGAGAGCGTCCGACGCCCATGCTTGAGGATCCCGACTGCGAGCGCAGTATACCGGCAGCTGGTGGTTTAGGGCCGACGCAAACAGATCTATGTGAGGTCGGTCGAATTTCTTGAAGATAGCCTCGACCACAGTTCGATGAAGTGTCCACTCTGTGGGGATAACCTTGCCCCTGGATAGGGCGTCTGCCAGGGTGTTCACTTTCCCTGCGAGGTGAGATGCAGATAGTCGCACCTTGTTCGCTAGGCACCAACAAAGGAGGTCCCATGTCTGAAAACATAACGGGGGGGACCGAGTCCCCCCCTGTCGGTTGACATACGAGACGACTGTCGAGTTGTCGGACATGATCCGAACATGATGACCTGTCACCAGTTTGGAAAAATGAATTAGAGCTTGTTGGACTGCTAACAACTCGAGAGCGTTGATGTGATATAAACTCTCTTCTGGGGACCACATTCCGGCTGTGGTCTCTGCTCCCATGTGAGCACCCCATCCTTGTATGGATGCGTCTGTCGTCAGAATCAAGGTGGGTTGAGGTCGAGGGAAGGTCACTCCGCAACTGAGGTTTACCCGTTGGCGCCACCAGTTGAGATGTTGAAGTACTAGGGGCCGAATCGGAACCAAAAGCGAGAGAGGATCTCGTTTCGGACGATACAAGGCCAGGAGATGGAGTTGTATGGGACGCATTCGCATTCTGCACCAAGGAACGAGGTCCACTAGACTTGCCATAAGTCCCAGAAGGCGTAACCAGGCCAAGGCTGGAGCGATCGTGACGGCAAAGAATAGATTCACGCATTGTATAAGGTTGTGAATCCTTTCCTCTGTTGGTGTTGCAATGCCTCGGTGGAGATCGAGCACGGCGCCGAGGTAAGTTGGGGTGAAAGATGGGATCAGATGCGATTTCTTCTCGTTGACGATGAATCCCAGATTTCTTGCCAGAGACAGGGTTGTGTCCATGGCCCAGCGGGTCTCTGCCTCCGATTGTCCTACTACGAGCCAGTCGTCGAGATAGACAAAAATTCGCACGTGATGCAAGCGAAGAATGGCTGCGACAGTCTTTGCAAGACGGGTAAACACCCTTGGGGCTGTCGAAATGCCGAAAGGAAGTGATCGGAACTCGAACATCATTCCCCGATATTGAAAACGGAGAAAATGACGGTGATGTTTGAACATTGGAACATGCAGGTAAGCGTCTTTCAGATCTAATGTTGATGCCCAAGCTGGAATCGTCAGGCAATCTAGAACCGTACGAAGGGTTTCCATTCTGAACCGGCGGGGCCGAATGTACCTGTTTAATGGCTTTAGGTTTAGGATTGGACGCCATTCCCCGGTTTTCTTTGGGGTTAGAAAGAATGAGGAAATGAATCCCCGCTTGGAGTCCTCCACCGGAACTTGATAAATCGCCTGTTTCTCTAGTAAGGCGAGAATCTCTGATTCGAGAGCCAAGCGTTTGGTCTGATCGGAGGGAATCGGTGTTGGCCGAGGGACATACGACGACGGAGGGATACTCGTAAACTCTATCTTGTAACCGTGAGCGACGGTGTCGAGTACCCATCTGTCGTCGGAATAGAGGGCCCAACTCTTTGCGAAAGACTGAAGGCGACCCCTTACGGGCCCGTAGTAGGGGGGCGCTAATGGGGGGGCGTCACCTCCGCCATGGCCTACCCCGACCGCTCCCATAGTTGGCCTTGGAGCGGGGGGTATATGAGGGACCGGAGCCACGACTACGACCACCAAAACCGGAGCTAGGTGTCAACAAAGGCTGAGGCTGAGGAGTAGGGGAGCCTGAGTAGGGGTTAGCCGGGCTGGCTAACGGAGACCTGCCGGAACCCTTAAAAGGCTGTAAAGGCTTACGAGGAAAACGCAGACCGGAACCTCGCTTGCCACCACGACCAGCGGGAGACGAACCTTGAGTCGGCTTTCGCTGGTTGATCTTATCCGTTGCCTTGATCCGCTTAGCCTCTTCTTCAAGGGTTAGCTGAAACTTCCCATTGAAAAGGTCTGTACCTAACCGAGAGAGAGCCTCGAGCCGGGTACGAGCCCCTTCAGTAGGCAGATAGATGGCATCCAGTACGTTACCCCGACGTAAAGATGTAGAAAAGGAAGAAATCCTTGTAAACTGATCCATACAGACACGTAGGCAGTCGTCCAGACACCGAAAGCCTAGTTCAACGTTCTCGGGAGCCACTTCGGAATCCGCTTCACATGAACAGACCAGATACTCCGAAAGCAACTGCAAAAAACATGTAACTCGAAGGCCCGCCTTGGAGGCCTTGTCAACCTTGACTAGAGTGTCTTCAAGAGTGTTGCGCTCTTTACTTGAAAACGGTGATTTAAGTGTTGAGCGTCCACCAGAGTCAGCCGCAATCTTGTCTCTAACAGCATCTGGTAAGGTGGGAACTGAAAGATACGTCTCGTAATCCTTCTTAGGGACCCGGAAGTGACGCACGTCTCGCTTGGCCACTGGTCGCCATTTCTTAACTCCGGTAATGACCTCGATACGATCTGCACACGTGCGATCAATCGGGAGGACCGGGAAGGACTGAGCCTTAGAATCAGGAGGACCAGTGCGTTTTTTAAAGGATTTACGAACCTCACTGTCGGGGGTCGAGTCCTCCACATCTGGGATATGTAGAACACGAACCATATCACGCATGACATGACGCAATCTAAGATCTGAAGAAGACAAATTCACCGACTCTACGGTGCCATTGTCCGATGAATAATCACCAGGTGGATTAAGTTGTGCGGGGGGTAAGAAAGTGTCAGACTTCTTACCGCCATCCGGAGCTGACTCCGCCCCCCGCGGAGGCAAAGGGACAGAAATGTCCGGGGGTCGAGGACGGGAATCGATATCTTCTGAAAAATTATCAGATGGAAACAAGGAAACAATTCCCTCCGAATCCTGGCCGGGGTCTGCAATGGTGGCCGACACTGGCACCGACACCGGCGGGGGAACATTTACCGAAGCGCTAATATTAGCTGGGCGTTGAACCAAAGCCGAAACTGAGGCCGTCAGTTGTTTCAGCATGGCCCGTGTAGAAGTGCCGGAACGGCGGCGGCGACGATCGCCCCCCGAACGGCTAGAAGAAGGAGAATAATATTCATCCGAGGACCCCGAGCTAGAGCTAGAATAACGACGCCTTTTCTTATGATGACGTCGATGGCGGTCGGAACGGGAAGATTTTTCCTGACCCGTAACACCGGAATTAGCACTTACGTTGGGGGAAGAGGCAGGAACATTCAAAGTACTGACCCCAGATTTCTTAGATTTAGTGCCGGAAGCGACGGGAACCCGAGTATCGGAGGCTAGAGGCTCGGAAAGCTTAGCTCCGGTACTTTTTCTGGGTTTTGAAATAACCTTTTTAACCTTCTTACCATCAGCGGGATTCAAGACTCGAATCGAAAGATCAGTCTTGCCCGAAGGCGAAGGACCCATGCTGCTGGGGGCCAGAGGCCCAGAAAGCGTGTCCCCAGCAAGGGTAATAGATGGAGGTGTAGAGGCTGGAGGCCCGAAAGGCACAGCTCTAACACTTGAGTCAGAAACATTACCGGGGGCCAGAGGCCCGGAAAGCATGTCCCCGGTAGAAAATAATTCTCCCCCTGTGGTATCTACAGAGGGGGAGTGAGACCGGAGTCGAACTGCCGACGCACTTCGTTTAGAGTAGCGCGACTCCGCCATCTTGAATCAAAATCAAACAAAGGACTCGGAACGTTGCTTACCGCACGAGTGAAAATACGCGAAAATACAACAAAATAAAACGGGAATGGTGTGTAAAATCAAAGAGAAAAGACACAAGACACACTGGTAAAACCTGTCTTGAATCCAAACAATCTGAAATTAGTTCAATAAAGAATCAATGAAAGCTCATACAAACGTTCGAAGACCGTGACACAAACCACGTCCGGATATTCCAAACGCTAGAGAAAAAGAGGACGAGTTGGCTTAATGGACCGAGTTAGGGAGCATGGACGATGGAGGGCGCTATTGCGGTGTGGTAAAAAGAATCTAGCGTGAAAGCCTACGGCTAGGGAAATATGCAATTGTAGGTTTAACAGGTAAGGGAGTCCCTGAAGTGGACCTTACATGTAGAATAACATGATTCAGTGTAATTTTTGTCAAGTGTTACAAATCTGTGCTGCGGTATAATTGTAATGTACATTTCCTTACAATTGATTTCACCTGAGTATTTTCCATGTTGCCAAATTGGGAGCTTGGGCCTACAGTTATAGGGCAACTATAACAACAGTGTTTGCTTCACTGGAAAATGGATCAGAAATGGAAAGTAGTGGCCCTATAGTAACTGTTTGGTCAAATTCTACTCAGATTTTAATCTGAAGCCTGATTTGCCTTGGGGATTTTCTTGGAGACATTTAATCTCTATGGATTTGAAGAGTTTAATTAAACCCAATTCTGAATCGAAAATCATTTAATCATCCTGTAGTCCAACTTGAGTCATTTCTTTTGCTCTAAGATCAATTGGGTGCTTGTCTTTTTTGTGTGAAGGGAAACCAGGAAATATCTTGAATGTAATAAATTAATGTGTTTTCAACCAATTAATTTTAGAATGAATTTTCAACGTGTAGTAGGTAATATTAATATTTTGGGGCAGCTGCAACCTTTAAATGGCTGTTATTTTGGATTACTTTTGTGCACATACATATACGCAATGCAAGGAGACTCAATCCCAGCATTTACATTATTGATCGCGATAAATTAGGGGCAGCTGGGAAGCAGTTACACATGTGAGTAAATTATTGTCTGAAGGCAAATAAGTCAAAATTTGTGGGGTAATTTTTCAATGACTGAATGTTGGGGGGGGGGAGCAATTTCTCAGTTTGATGTATCATTCAGAAGTGAGTAATATTTATACTGCTAGAAAACCTTTGTTTTATAGGTTTTATAAAGTATAAGTAAAAAAGCACTAATTTAATCACGCATTTCGCAAGACAAATTTCAGACCGTAATCCAACAAATGAACCAAATGTATTTTTAAAGAAAGTTCCAATTGTTATGAAGAACCGTACTCTGTCCAATCTGTACTTCTGTTTTCTAGAAATATTGGTGTGTTTTCTATTTTTTTGCATCTCCCACTAGACAAGTTGTGATATTATAAAGAAATAGTCAAAAGAAAATAACCCCATCAGCCTTAATATACCAACAGTAATATGATTTGAGAGATTCTTACCCCGGGCATGCCAGATAATTATATTGATTTTTCTGCTGACAAATTTCCAATTTTGTCTATTGTATTTATAGGCATAAATTAAGTCAACAGACAAAAGCAGGCAAGTGGCATTCACAGCTGGTTTTATATTGATCACCTACAGTGAAAGCATATAGCTGCATCAAGTAACATCAACAGTCACGACCAGTGAATCCTGCTTTATGTAGGCAGGGAGAACTCAACAGTTAAAGACAGTCACTTGACTGATTTTGACTGAAATGACAACTTTGAACACAATGTATGCTTGCATTCAGGAGGGTTTATAATAAGTTATATTCCAAAACTAGGTGAGCCAATTTTTTTTTTGGGGGGGGGGTAGTGATTTATTCAAGAGTGAGCACATACATGTAGATTGCTGAAGGAAAATAATAAATTGCAAACAAAAATCTTCTTCAGGCTGAATGTGTTAATCACCAGGCTACTGACACCAACAATAACATTGGTGACTTCTGATTTAATTTTTGTGGGGGCAAGTCTAGTTTCATGGAAATACTGACTGCCATTTATGCACAGGAAACCTGCATAGATCTGTGCATAAATTACCCGTATAGTACACGTATATACATGGACTTCAACAGCTTCAACAAATAGAACTGGGAAGTTATGCAAATATTTCAACATTCACATACATGTACTGTGCGTGTACATCAAACAGTGTAAACTGCAGACACTGTGCCAACTTTCAGAAGGATAATTTCAAAATTTCCTCGTACAATAACAAAATAACTTCAATTCAGGTAAGTGTGCTTAATGTTGTACACGTATTTAATGGCATTTGTTAAGAATATAATGGAATAATATGCCAGTATGAGCAGCATTGGTCTTAGAGAGAGAGTAGTCAATGCTCAAACACAATTATTTGCCTGTTCAATATTCTTGATTCTTTCATTTGAACCTCAACAGGTGCGGTTCTAGAGCCTATATTTTAGGGGGGCTAGGAGGGGGTGGATTCAGAAATTTTTGCGGGGAGGCGTGCTGAATTGTAGACCGTTTTTTTTTCTTCCAGAAACTTAGGCCTCAAAAAAAAAGTTGGGGGGGGGGGGAGGATCATACCATATTTTCAATGGGGAGCACTGATGAAATCCTACAATCCTGCACACTACACCTAATAGTGTACAAATGCCCCCTTCTTACGACTACTTTTTTAGGGGGGGGGGAAGACCGTTTGCATGTGAGTTACCTTGTAACATTGGAACTGCCATTTTTTTTAATCCCCCCCCCCCCCCCCCCGGCGCCTGAACATCAAATAAAAGTTTTAAAGTTGAACAAACAACTTGATAAAGTGAGATTTGAATTAACCTATGACCTGCAGATTACCGTACCGACACTACCAACTGAGCTATCCCGGACCAGCCCTTTGTTGGCTTTTCCTCAATTTCAATTGTCTCTGTTCAAGGAGCACTAGTCGGAAGCCGTGAATGTGTTATGACATATGTAGCCAGGGATCATGCCCAAACTCACATCAGTGATGCTACAAACGCTGAAAAGAGCAAACCAAGATCACTCAGAGAGCACACGGCTCTTTGCTTCAATTTTTCCAAGAAACTAAACATTTTGGTAACTGTCTAGGTACACTGAAATCAATATTTGTGCTAATTAACCAAATTGTTAACTAAACAATAATACTGAAAAAAACAAACCATTTTACATGTACATCCACTTTCATTTTCTTTTAATTCAGGGAGTAAAGGGTTATTTTTTGGGATGAGCTCCAAAACTAGGTGCTCCCTCCAGCGAGTGGGGCCGCCCAATTGCAAGTGCCTCCCTGCAAATAGGACCCAAATTATATCAATGTAGTGAATTAATTATATATTGCAAGCGATACCAATAACCGAGGAAACAAAACATGTTGACAATGTTGGAGATGATTACTAAGATCATTTCATATTGAAGTACAACTTTGGACACTTCCATCCATTCATAGGTTTAAAACAAAACACATCTCAAGTGGTCAAGATGGCATCTAATATCACAGCTCAATCACTGTTGGAGAAGATTAGTGTGGATCATCTGGAATGCTCCATCTGCACCAACTGTTTCAGGCAGCCCAAATTGCTGGACTGTTTGCATAGTTTTTGCCTGCAATGCCTCCAAGAGCTCAGACAGAGCCAAGATCCTAGTGGTACAAAACTGATATGTCCTCTGTGCAGATGTGAAACCATGTTACAGCCCTTGTGACACAGCCTATTTTTACTCACATAATTCACAACATAAAAACATAATAGATGTTGTGTCTAGGTTTTACTAGATGTACATGACAATGGGTTACTGAAAACCCGACATAGAAGGTGCCCGCTGAATGGTCTCGGGGTCAAGATGCAGTCTTTGTTTGCATAAGGGGATATTACACAGACTACCTTAGCACCCATCTCAAGGGCAGATCCGGGGGGATCCAAAAATTGCTAAACCCCACGCCGTAATTTTGTGGACCCACTTTTTGGGCAACCAAAATGTGTTTTTTTGCCTCCCAAAAAAAAAATCATGTTCTAGATCCACCCTTGATTGCAATCCCCCTACAATTGAGAACAATTCACAATGCAGTGCGAGTGTGCCAACAAGTGTTTGCCTCGAAAGGCCACTTTTCAACTTAACAGGATATTTAAAAGTACACTAACATCTACAAAATGAACTTTAATACCTGTACATGGAGAAGTACATTGGGGAATCTGTTCTTGTTTTTGCAGACAGGTTTCTGCTTCCTCACAGTTGACTGCCACTGACATTTCATACAGCACCTACATTTCAAAGTGAACAAATTGACAACACACCTTACATTGCTTTTTTAAGCAAACATACATTACTCATGGAACAGCAAAACACTGAACATTAAAGATTAACATTTGAATTAACTTTAATGAAATGCCATATCCTGTACCATCACGCATTCATCACCAGTGTACAAAGCTTAACCGACAGAACACAAGACCCCGGATGTCATGACCTTAATTGCAAACAGGGCAGAGGTCATGACATCCAAGCCAACAGTGTGGGGGCGCTGTTTCATTGTAATTACTGTTTTAAGCAAACATACATTACTCATGGAACAGCAAAACACTGAATATTAAATATTAACATTTGAAATAACTTTAATGAAATGCCATAATAGGAGAGACAATGTTTAACCAGAACACCAAGAAATTTGGTAAACATTAGCATGTCAATTCCAAATACTGGCAGTAAAGCCAAGTGAAACAGTAAGCCAAGTGTCTGTTATGCACCCAGTGATATGTTAACAAACCACCAAGTACAACTACATGTATGCTACACTTCTGCAGTATGCTCATATTTCACTTATGGCCAAACAAGTTATTAAGAAAGTTTTTGTGGAGTGTTGGAGTGAACATAGTGGTCATAGAACACTGCTGGGCATTCCCAGCGTCCCATTTTCCTGGCTACATCAGGATCACAGCCTGTGTCAATTGCAACTGTAGCTGTTGTGGGTCGGAAGGATTTTGCACTGAAACCCCGCCCCCCAAGTCCAGCCAGACCTATAGCGGATTTAAGCTGATCTGCAATTGATCCAGCTGACAATGCTCCGTATGGTTTCTTAAGAGTGACGAACAGTGGGTCATCCTTGCATAACAGCCGATGGCTGTGGGATTTGTGGATGTAAGTGTGCAGGCAAGACTCTGGGTCCACCCACTGATTGTCCGCTGCTGGGATGGTAACTGAGAAGCCTTTCCGTTGAATGTCATTCTTGATCCCAAAGAACTGGATTGACAGTGTTCCGTTCTCGTGGAAAGTAAGCTGACTTTTGCGCATAACCATAGGCTCGCTAGGTCCATTTTCGTTGAACAGTACACCCTTAGGTTATTAGTTTACTTTTGTCTATACTACAGACTTGAGTTTCCTGAATTGCGACATATCAAAAGATATTTACAACAAATGTCATTTGCCATGAAATTCAGCTTGACCCTGTGGCTTCTTATGTTTACTATGGCCAAGTTCGGGCAAGGACCATTAGTCGACTAGTGGTTGATTTGTGACATACCTTACGCCTGCGCACTGATAGCAACGTGCGAACGTCTCTAGTCAAACGCTGGTCAAAATGTCATGGCAAAACGTCTGGATCCTGGCTCTCTGCTAGCGTTATGAATGCGCGCGGCTATTGGTTACCAGCGAATCAACTAACCCCAGTAGGCTGGTTCCAAATAGTCGACTAGCGTAGTCAACCACCGTTGACTAGACAGAGTTCAGGCAAACGTTAGTTAACCATTGGTCAACTATAGTCCTTGCGCAAACTTGGCCTATTCTGATAAACCTGTCTGGCAAATTGTTAATATTAACAGCCTATAGACCTTTGGATATGTTAGATGTAGAAAACAGTCGCATGCTGTGTTTGATTTTACTCGTACAGCACGTACCACAGCGCTACATAAGTGGACTCCAGGGACTGCAAATAACTGAACTCAAAATCATGTGACATGGTCTGTGTTGATACAGAGGGGCGTATATGTACAGTAGATCGCCATCTTTGTTCATTTCAACCATTGCCGTAAGTGACATCAGAAGGTGTAGATAGCAGTGGCTCATTTCATGTGTACCTTCAGGTAATGTTTTTATTTAGTGGGTCTACCTGTAAGTCTGTCTACACATTTGATATAAATCAACAACATCACATTATCTCGTATGAAGGCCATGTACATTTAAATTCAGTATTTGCCAATTACAGCTTTGCGTATTTGACGGAAATTCAGGTGGATCCGTCAAACCTGTTAGAATACAGACGTGGAATACACAAATCTTGTATTCATGACAGAAATAAGTGACATGCATTGTTTGTACTTACATGCAGTCTTACAAAACAAATGTTAGGCCTTTAAGAAGATTCGGCACAGGTATAGCTGAGTAAATTACAAAAAAATAATGATAAAACCAAAAATCAAAACAATGGAAGGCAAGCCTTTTTCTCTGAAGTTGATGCACTTTTCTTACAGAAAAGTGGACTTTTTTTTACAAGTCTACAATTGAAATATTGGCCAGTTAAAGTACTTGAAATATATATTTTTCGGTGCAGGCATTATTGGGTTGCAGAAACTCCGGTGATCATGAAGTGTAGGGCCCCTGTTTTGTTTTGATCAAATCAGAGTCAAAAATGTTTTTTTTATGGCTCAAAAATCACCTTTACAATCAAAAGCAGACTTTTCTCAATTCTAATGACACCCGTTTTGCAATTTTGAACAGTTTCTTGGGGTAGAAATCATGATTTTCCTGCGTGGTTTGTGCCTTGCGATTCAGCGCGCCATGCGTGCTCACAGTACATCGGGCAGCGATCACCATCTTTATTTTTGGGGCGTGTGTTGTCGTTGCGCTGTCATCGTCATTTTACCCCCAAATTTCACTCAAAAAATCAAAATCCTGTCCTCTATCTATGACATACCTGTTCATTGAGAATGTCGCCAACTAGTTTGATAGGTCCAATAATTCTAAAGTGGATTTTGTTCCCTTGCAGGAACCAGACCCTACACTTTACAATCGCCGTAACTCCTGCCCACCTTGACTCAAACCACCCAACTGACCCAGGCAAGCTCAGAGGTGGAGTGATAAGACGACTGCACTACTAAACAGGGGGTACTGGGTTCGAGCCCCACCTGAGTAACAGTAAGACTTACCTTTCGTATACAAGTGCCCTTTTTACACCAGCATTTACCACCGCCCCCCCCCCCTATTTTTAAAAGTTTTTTTTTGTGCCTTTTTTGTTACCAGCGGCCTTTTACGAGTGCCCTTTTTGAAATTTCACGCAACCATCGGCGATTGTGCCGTCCTGACAATTGCCACATATTATCCATGATCGTCTGGTTTGAACAGTGCCCTCATAGGAAGATGGTACTAGCCCCCACTCCCAATTTTTAAATTTACCAAGTATTTACAGTGAGTGCTCTTTTCATGAACTTTTTACAACACCGAGTATACAATGTTTATTAAAATACGTCAGTGAGGGCAAAACCCAGTATTAGAAAAAATATTCTTTTTTTGTGAACTGTTTCAATCAGACCTGAAGCCACATCCTCATTAAGTCAATGAAATGTCATTCTTCGTCAGGTCAACTCACAAACTATTTATACTAGAGTTGTTGGCTATTCGTAACAGTTACCGACTTCAAACAGTTGGGTGAAACGTTACGTAATCTTCCTTTTAATGATGGCATTCAAATGGCGCGTGATTTCTATTGTGACATTGAAGTGGTGATCATTACGGCGGCTCGGCCTTCTTAACATCAACCCCAGTAATCCTGTGGGTCACTCGGCTTGGAAAACCTTGTCAAAAAAGGGAGTATGGTTAGTTGGAGGATTAAGATTCTTCAATCCTTTAATTAGTTTCATAAGCGGTCATGCCTGTATGAGGCATTCAGCCTTCTTTTTTGCACCACTAAATTTCCGATGTGAACTGATAGCAATACACTATGTTTTTATTAAAAAATATATATAAATGTGAGTAAAATGATTTCTGTTTTGAAGTGTGAAAAGTGCACTTTTGAAGTGTGAAAACGCACTCCAGTCAAAGTAAAAATAGATCAGTGTGTTCAAGTAAATCATTTAAAACCATCTCTTCCTTGTCTCGGTTCATAAAATGTTCCGAACAGAGCACTGGGTGAAATCTGATACAGCCCATAACGTAACAGTGTCACACTTACCTCAAACATGGCAATAGCAAATCACACAGAGCCGATACTGGGCCATTAAATGGGAGCAAAACGAGTTGTACCATGTAGTATTTGTGACTAATTGTTAATCATTGAGCTCAAAGCAAATATATATGGATGACGCAGCTATACTGGCCTTGCTTTACAAGACAAGCAGACGTATCAAATTATCTCTCTCGCGCGTGTGAAGATAATTTTGGGGACATTTACAGTGCTCTGTTCATTTTATGAACCGAGACAAGGAAGAGATGTTTTTAATGATTAACTTGAACACCTTCGTCTATTGTTTACTTTGGAGTTACTCGTGAAGATTTTCTCACAATATTTGATATTCAAGGGAAGTTTAATCCCGGGAAGGCGAGGAGAAGCACTTTCCCCAATCAACAATCTCTTGATAATTCGTCAGTGACACCACGAAGTAACACTCATGTACATACCAGTAAAACCTAGCAATCGGAGTAAACAGCATCTAAAGTTGAACGTTTTGTAGAACAACACGTTGCGTCAAAACTGCAAAGTATTTTCAGTTGGGTTTCTCGTTGTGGACAATTGATGTATTGAATTTATTAAAGTTGCTGGTTTTCACTCGTTTAAATTAACAAGAAATAAGAGAAAAAGGTGAGTGATAGTTTGTAAAACCAAAAAAAGTTAGAAAAGGTGCGAAACTTTTTTTTTTTGTTCATAAGTAGAATGCTTCAATGTATCACAAGACTAGGTGAGTGTTACTTCGTGGAAACGGAGGTCAGCGCGTTCAAACTGGGAGAGTGTTACTTCGTGAAAACGTTTTTGCTCGCATTTGAGCCCAGTTCAATTAAGCTCTTGAAGCTTTGAAACTTCGTGCAATGGTATGCCTCGATGAATAATATTTAAAAACGTAAAAAAAATAATGAAAACCGAAAAAATATGGTAATATCCTCCATATGCTATTCTTTCGTAAATGTTTGGGGAAAATGAAGATTATATATGTAATATTATTTCGAGATTGCTGCCCTTAAGCCCCCTTGATTTAGCGAAGCCATGTGAAATGGCAGAATGCCCAGGAATGGGCAATGACGAGACCACTACTCCCAGAAGCCAATGCAATGGGGATAATTGATGGATGCCTCAGTGGACTCAGAGACCTTTTCGTGGCAACTTACAACGACTGTTCTTAAGTGCAATTTGATTGCTTTATACGCAACAGTCTGGTCTAACAGTTGTACAACAGTTTCACATAACAGTCAAGGGGTGACTGTATGTCTGTAACTGTCACATGCAAATTAAGTATGGGCCTATTGAAGTCAGTCAGCGCTGAAGAGGATGTTTTCTTTGTAAAAGAATCGCTCTGTGCGTGCGAGAAGGATCGCCACTTCAATGTCACAATAGAAATCACGCGCCATTTGAATGCCATCATTAAAAGGAGGATTACGTAACGTTTCACCCAACTGTTGGAAGTCGGTAACTGTTACGAATAGCCAACAACTCTACTAAAAACTGTGGCAAAAGGCATTTTTTGTCAAAGTGGAAAACCTTTCACTTGTGACCTACTTTTGTTTGACTTGTTATGAATTTTATTATAATTTACCTTAGGCGTAAAAAAATGTCCCATGAGGCCCCCCCAAAAATAATATTCGGTCTCTGGTCAGACCAAAGTTCCAGAATTGACGCGGCCACGCGGCTTTTTTTTTTTTTTGGTTTCTTTTTCTTTTTCTTCAAGCTTGGATTGTGCAGACAATGTGGGTACTACTTTGCTTTTTTGGTGTCCTCATGTACATTGGTGTCCTCCATAATTTGCCTTGGTGCTTTCGATCATTTACCTTGGTGCAATTTCCCATTCCTTGGGGCTCTTCGGTAAAAAAAATTGAGGAGGCGCGGAAATAGAGGCCGCTGTTGGAGCTACCGCGGAACATTTTGGAAAAAAAAAGATCGACGCGCATGGTTAAAATCGACGCGCGCGCTGACCAGAGACCGACTTATTTTTTTTTTGGCCTAACAGCTGAAACGAATTCTTTAATGTTGCATTTGTCAGGACAAAATATATAATTATGCTCTTCTTACATTAAAGGGAATATACAACATTTGCAAACATCAAAAAAACAAAACTACCAAATTATTATGAAATACCTTACTGCACTGCTAGTGAATGACAGTCTAAAGAATCCTGTAAAATCATGGCACGTGCTGACATTTTCAAGAAAAGTGGTATTTTTGTATCGATTTCCAATGCTGGTCGACTGACCAGCATTGGACAAAACTGACTCTTTTCAAACCCCCAATTTAACAGATTTAGTTTGCAATCAATTACACTCCTATGAATGGGTACAAGCAAGCTAGACTGGTTCCCTGATCCAATTCCCTGACACTATAAATTGCTCCATTTCATCATTTTGGGTCGGGGAACCAGTCTACAAGAACAGGATTGTTTTTTTTTTGTGGTTTTTCTAGTATCTACGAACACAAAACTTTAAAAAAAGTCAACATAACAATATTTGCTAGAAAATACTAACCACAAAATACATCCATTTCTGAATATTACAGCAAAAACAAATGTTGTGTATTCCCTTTAAAAAGGTAACCATATATTGTACATTTGTTGCAACTGATTGCTACATGTATTTTCTTTTGAATGTGACACTGGGAAATGTGACACGACAAGGATGGTGTACATTTACTGTGACTGGTTCATTTAATGGTGAACTGCATCTTACACAAACAAAACAAACCCTGAAAAGATACAAAATAGAAATTCCATATAAATACAGTGCTTTAGGAAATACCAATCCAGCAAAGTAAATTATAAAAAGAACAATAATAATCCTCAAGGATTATAATGCAATCAATAGAGATAAATCTATTTCAATAACACAATTTGCTTCTAACTGTAAAGTCAAGTTAAATTCCAAAATGAATTAATACAAGGCATGTGAATGCTTTAACTTGCAAAGACAAAATAGGAAATAACTAAAGCACATGTGCAGTGACCTCTAAATATATATGACTATGGACTCAGCAAACCATAGACTTAAGTCAGTCCACTCATCATTATAACCTAAGGATCCATAAAGAAACTAACTTAGGAAAAATGAATTAATATCACAAAAAAGGACTATGGAGAAATAACATAACTAAATAAATGCTAAACAAATATGCAGATGGCATGCTTAATTAAGTACAAAAAGAGAAATATGAGTAATATATGCTGCATCACATAAACGTAAGGACTAGTGTGCCAGTCTAATAAGACACTACTGGTATCTTAGGTCACACGCTCCAATAAACACTGGACAAAAGAAATCTCTGCAGGGTAATAAACATACTTGGCAGACTTCCTGCCTCCCTGTACTAAGGTATGGTGCCTTCCAAGAAACTGAGTGCACCTCATTATATATGCAGCAACTTAGGGGATTAAGGGTCTAAACAGTGGCTATACTACACTGCACTATGGGCATCTACACAGGACAAAGGAACTATGAATTTATACACTAAAGTATAAATCTAAGAATATGTACATAAAAAGTGGAAAATAGATGATGAGGAATATATAGTAAAATAAGGAAATCTATTCTTGAACTTTGCGTACTCAAGAAAGTTAACTAAATGTGAACAAGAAATAAGGTGGATATACATGTACATGTAATCAAAGTTAGGGAAATCTAAATCCTTCAAATCCATGGAAATAGATTATATCTCTAAACACAGAAAGTCATCAAAAGGATGATCTTTCCTAAATATGCAATAATAAATACAACAACACAGTGCATCTGGGCTTCCTAAAGACCATCAAGGAATGAATCCACTTTAAATTCAGTAATCAGAGTAAAGTTTAAGAATACTCCAGCTAACTTCAGAATTAATCAAAAAGTGTTCACAAAGTCTCAATAAAAAGAAACTTAGGAACTTCAGCAATAAGAACAACTATTAAAACAATATAAATGAATTCTTACCCCAGTCGAGTCATCCACAAAATCTTGAGGCATTAACTAAGTACATGTGTAGAAGTGGCAGGACACTGTGTGGTGTTTACAGTACCAGTGCTAGTGGTGGAATGACTCACTCAAGACAATTGGCTAAGTGAGAGCTTTACCTTAAGGGTCAAGCGAGGGCGCTGCGCAGGAGAAATATGTAAATGAGCTGTCACATACTCCCCTGCTCTAAGGTTGGCGTCCCGACAACCTAAACTGATAAAAGATTAATACAAAAAAACAAAGTACAATTAACTATTTACAAAAAAATCATCTTGGCTGGACTCCGGCCAACATCTGTGCCAACAGCAGCTGCGTTCGGCTGATGTCTGCCAGTACACGTGGGTCTATCGCAGGTGCAGGGACAGGCATTGCTGGAGTCTCCGACTGGATGACGGACTTCGGGAGGTGATGGAGATTGGAGTGTTGTCCCGCTCCAGCACGGCTGGTGTGGCGCAACTGCTCCGCTTTGGCAAGTGGGACCTCCTCCTCTGTAGTGGGTTCCGGTGAAGAATCTTCCACTTCTGATGGGGGTTGCGGGGCTAGATTGTCAGGGTGGTGCTCCCCTGCTTTGTGTAAAGCAGCGGGTGCTCTCTCCGGATCTTGCACATCTGAAGATTGAGGGGCTTGGTCCTCGGGCTGGTGCTCCCCTGCTTTGTGAAAAGCAGCAGGTGCACTCTCTGGCTCTGGTTGACCTGTTGGCATCGCCGGAGTCTCACCTTCTGTCTCCAATATGATGACCACCTCATCTGCCTCCTCTTCTGCCTCCTCATCTTCGTCAGTGTGCGCTGGCAAAACTGGGTCATCTTGATGACGACATTCAGTAGGTGGAGGTTCCTCCTCATCCAGTACCAAGGCTCTGCTGTCTAGGAGGTCCTTTCGATTCAGGGTCTTCTCCTTCCCCTCTCCGTCAAGTGGAGCAACGATGTAGACGTGGCCGGTTGGGTTCGGCCTCCCTACAACCTTGTGAGGTCGGTTGTCCCACACATCTTGGATCTTGTTTCTCCCCTTGACGGAACGGTTTCGAAGAAAGACCCTTGCTCCAACATGGAGATCCTCATCTCTCGCTGCCTCATTGTGGCGTTGCTGTCTTCTGAGAGCCTCCTTCTCTGTTGTGCCTGCAGCTTTCTGAAATGCTTGCTGCATTCGCACATGATGGTCCGCTACCCACTGGTCAAGTTCAGGATCGTCGTCTTCCTCTCTTCCGAACCCAAGAAGGTGGTCTACGGGTAATCTCGGTTCCCGGCCGAAGAAGAGATAGTAGGGGGAGTAACCTGTTGAGGAGTGGGGTGTTGCGTTGTATGCGTAGATCAGCTCTGGGAGATGTTCTGGCCATCTGCGCTTCTGGTCTGGGGGCAGCGTGCGTAAGCGATCGTGCATGGTACGATTAAAACGCTCGCACTGCCCATTTTCTTCGGGGTGGTAAGGCGTCGTTCGGCTCTTGGTGACCCCGTACATCTCACAGAGTTCCCGGATGACTTTGCTTTCGAAGTTCCTGCCCTGGTCACTGTGAAGTCTGCGAGGCACACCAAAACGGACGAACCAGTCTCTCACTAAGCATCGAGCCACCGTTCTTGCCTTTTGGTCCTTGCATGGTATGGCTTGTGTAAACTTAGTAAAGACATCAGTGAGAACCAGAACGTTTTCCACATTGTTTGTGCCAGGCTCCAGGACGGTGAAGTCCATGGCAAGAACTTCGAGGGGTCTTTTGGCGATTAAGGAACCCATGGTAGGATGGAGCTTCTTCCCAGCTTTGGCTAACATACACCTCTGACAATTCCGGCAGTGCTCTTCGATGTTGTGTATCATCCCTGGCCAGAAACATCTGCTACGGGCGAGTGCAAGGGTCCTTTCTACTCCTTGATGTCCAACCTGATCATGGACTGCGGCTAACAACTGCTCTCGTAGAACTTGAGGAAGTAGAAGTTGACTGATCTCGCCACTCGCTTCTTTTCTTTTCTTGTAGAGAATGTTGTCTCTGGCTTCCAGGTGGTTCCAGAACTTCAGCAACTTCCGCGTTGGCTTGTCCTCCTTCATGAGCTTACTGATGTGTGGTTGTCGTCCACTCTCCCAGTAAGTCCACAATCTGCCTAGGTGTTTGTCGTTCCGTTGGAGTGTAGCCATGTCTTCAGTAGAGATGGAGGGAAGGGTTGACATCGCAGCGGGTGCTGTTACATCTGGTCTGATGTGGAGTTCATTTAGTCCAGCTTCAACCAGGGTGCCTCTTACTTGCGAAACAACTGTGGAGGGGATGGGAGTGGAAGAATAAGATGAAGAAATGGTCTCTTCAGTGGACATCTCTTCAGAGTGGGAAGTTTGCAGATCTTCACTGTGAGTGGTTTTCCTGCTGAGGGCATCGGCATTGCGGTTACTCCTTCCTGATCTATACTTGATAGTGAACTGGAATTGTTCCAACTCTCCAGCCCATCTGGTCTCTGTTGCTCTCAACTTTGTGTTCGTCTGAAGATAGCTGAGGGGGTTATTATCAGTGTAAACGACAAAGTTTGCACCGAGAAGGATGTCCCTGAACTTCACAGTGATTGCCCAACGCAATGCTAACAGTTCCAACTTCATGCTGCTGTAGTTCTGCATGTTCCTTTCATTCTCTCTCAAGCCTCTACTGGCGTAACCCAGGACTACCAAACCTTGCTCTTGTTGTTGGGACAAAACTGCACCCAGACCTTGGTAGCTAGCATCAACCTCCAGGATGAATTGACAAGAGAAATCGGGGTAGCCTAGGAGAGGAGCAGTCGTCAGAAGTTGCTTCAAGTCAGTGAACGACTTGTCACAAGACTCATCCCATGCATCTGATATGGGTTTGATGGGACTGACCTTTCTGTGCTTCTTCTTCCCTGCTCCTCCTAAGAGTGCGTGGAGTGGAGCCGCGACTTTAGCAAACCCTGGTACGAAACGGCGGTAGTACCCAGCTAGACCAAGAAACCCGCGGAGTTCACGTTCTGTAGCTGGCTTCTTCCATTCTCTCACCGCGCTGATCTTCTCAGGATCTGGAGATATCCCTCCATCAGATATGGAATGGCCCAAGTACTTCAGTTGTTCTGTGAACAGGTTGCACTTCTCTGGTTTAACCTTCAAGCCAAATTCAGTGAGGCGGTCCAGCACTAACCGTAGTCGTTCAAGCGTCTCCTCGAAGGTACGACCAAAGACTAAGATGTCATCTAAGTAGACGATGAGAGACTGGAAGTTTTTGTCACCGAACGCTTTGTCCATCAAGCGCATGAATGTGGCTGGCGCATTGCAGAGGCCGAAGGGCATACGGGTGAACTCGTACAGACCTCCAGTCCCTACTCGGAATGCTGTCTTCTCAACATCTTTTGCAGCAACGGGAATTTGATGGAACCCATGGGCGAGATCCAGGCTGCAAAAGAACTTTGCTCCACCAAGTGCATCGAGGGCTTCGTCGATGCGGGGAAGTGGATAGGCATCTCTGTGAGTCTTGGCATTCAGGGCCCTGTAATCAACACAAAGCCTCAGCTTTCCATCTCGCTTCCTCACGAGTACGATCGGTGAAGCATACGGACTGGATGACTCCCTGATCACGCCCCTTTCGAGAGATTTCTGCAGGTATTCTCGAACTTCAGCCCATTGGTGAGGTGGTATGCGCCGGTGAGGTACTCGAACTGGAACATCGTCAGTAGTGTTGATAGCATGAGGTATTTTGTCACAGAGTCCGATGTCGTCTTCATCTTTGCTAAATGTGCTGGCATGGCTGGAAATTAGTTGGTGGAGTTGATGTTGCTGATCGTCACTTAGCCCAGTACCGACTTTCATCCGTGACATCAGGCTCCTGGCTTCATCAGCGCAGTCGTTTTTAACTTCACCTGCCTGCATTTCCTGCCAAGTTGCTTCAAAAGCTCTGCTGTGCTGTTCGGCGACCGCACTGCTCACTGTGGCTACTGGGGTTCTCGGGGTAAATAGAGGTCATCATTCGTAAAGTTAGCAACTTGAACCGGTATTCTACCACTGCTGTCGACGGAGACTAGTGTAGGAGCTACAGCTAACCCATTTGGTATGTGGGTCACATCTACATCCAGCTGTTCTATTATGGCCTCGTAAGTCACATCAGTTGCAGCAGGTTTCACTGAACATTCCATCAGAAGGAGAGAGTTGGCGGGGACTAGGATGGGCTTGGAACCCACTGTTCGGACTTTACCTGCAATATCTGGCTGATGTACAGTGCCACTTCGCACTTCCTCATAGAGAGCGAGTACATGAGCCCATTCAGGTCCGTCACTTCGTCTGTTCAAAACCTCCAGGTAGTTTTGGCCGCTTGCATCTTGCCGTAACTTCTCTCGGATGTCCCTGAAGATGTTTGACCCAATCACTCCTGGTACTCTCTTCTTCCTCTCTGCAATTGATGTGCCTGTAGGGTCCTTGACCACCAGAAAACCCATGTTGATGAAAGAGTGGCCCAGCACTGTTAGTGGCAATTCAACATAGCCGAGGTAGGGAATGGCCAGACCTTGAGCACCGGAGATGCTGATGAACGCAGTCACATCTACTAATTCTGTCTCAAGAAAGTGTTCTTTGAAGAAAGATTCAGTAATCGTTGAAACTTGCGCTCCTGTGTCAAGTAGACAACGCACCCTTGATGCACCAAGCTGGACGACAGATTCTGGACACTGCCCTACCGCTTTTCTGTAGATTGAGCCACTATTAGTTGATTCTTGTGGGCCTGCCGTGTGGCTCTCAATGACAGGCCGTTCTAGTTTAACTGGGGGCCAGGCTTCTGGGGGACAAACTGCTGTGCTGGGGACTGCTGGGGGACAAACTGCTGTACTGGGGACTGCTGAGGAACGAACTGTTGGGCCGCGGACTGCTGGGGGACAAAGTGCTGTGCCATAGACTGCTGGGGGACAAACTGCTGGGGATCCCTGGTACCCTGACTCGTTCCTCCTGACGACGGGGATGACGGGGCATGGGGACAGTCTCGCTTGAGATGACCTGTGGACTGGCAATTGTAGCAACGTCTAGGACCCTGACTCCAACGGCGAGCAGGTCGCTGCATGGCCTGTAAGAGTGCCTCAATCTGCTGCTGTTGCCGCTGCAGTTGTTCACCCTGCCTCTCAAGAAGTGCCTTCATGCCATGTGCCCCGTCTTCAGCCTTGACCTCCTGTACTGCTACTGCCTTCTGGGTTTTGACACGGCTGGTGCCAAGCCACTCGATGGCACGGTCTCTGGCATCGAAGAAACTCAGCTCTGGCGAATCGATGTTCATGCGCCGCAGTTCTCTCCGTAGACCCTCATCATAAACTGCCTCGGCTAGTCTTCCCTTCAGCGTTTTATCTCTTGTAGCATTGAAGGAGACATCCAGGCGAGCCATGGAATTAAACAATTCCATGAGCTTGAGGGAGAAACTCAGTAGATCTTCTCCTTGGCCTTGTCGGAAGGAGAAAAACTTTTGCTAGATCTGGGGAAGCGTCTCACCATCACCAAAGACTTTCAACAGTACACGGAAGATTTCCTCTGGACTCTTTACGGTGTCACCTCTGCCAAGGATTTCTTGCCTAGCTCTGCCGGCAAGATGGTCGATGATAAACACAGCACCGTCCTCCCCTCCGATCTGTCGTGCAGTCAACTGACCTTTGACGTCACTGACCCACTCTTGGACAGATGGATCACTCGGTTTCTCCGGCTTTCCCCTGAAGCGGTCCAGCCGTCTCCCTGCCGCTACGTATATTTGCTTCGCTGGTGGGGTAGTGGAGCTGACGCCTGCTGTGGCTTTCTCACGCTCCTCCTTCTCCGCCTGAAGAGCTACCTTCATCGCCTCAAGCTCGGCCCGCAGTTGCTCCATTCCCTCCATTCTTGATAACTGTAGCAGCTCGTCTCGGGGTCAGTTGTCTGCCGTTAGTTTCGCCTCATCCTCGACTGGGGGTAGATGCAGTATTAGTACACCATCCTGTCTACGACGCCAAATGTGACACTGGAAAATGTGACCCGACAAGGATGGTGTACATTTACTGTGACTGGTTCATTTAATGGTGAACTGCATCTTACACAAACAAAACAAACCCCCAGTCGAGTCATCCACAAAATCTTGAGGCATTAACTAAGTACATGTGTAGAAGTGGCAGGACACTGTGTGGTGTTTACAGTACCAGTGCTAGTGGTGGAATGACTCACTCAAGACAATTGGCTAAGTGAGAGCTTTACCTTAAGGGTCAAGCGAGGGCGCTGCGCAGGAGAAATATGTAAATGAGCTGTCACATGAACAAAACTAAACAACCGCAGTTTTAAAACAAGCATATAGCATGTGAATAGACGTGATTTGTGAATAATGTTTTCAACTTTACATCTGACCTATTACAACCATATCATCATTTGAAGTTTGAATACATGTAATTCCAAACCTTTTATTTGCAGGTTAAACGTCTATCCTATCACACAAAGCCCAACAGTGAGGATGGCATCTAATGTTACAGTGCAATCAGCGTTGGAGAAGATTAGTGTGGATCATCTGAAATGCTCCATCTGCACCAACCGTTTCAGGCAGCCCAAACTGCTGGACTGTTTGCATAGTTTTTGCCTCCAATGCCTCCAAGAGCTCAGACAGAGCCAAGATCCTAGTGGTACAAAGCTGACATGTCCTCTGTGCAGACGAGAAACCGTGTTGAAAGGGTCAGGGATTGCTGATCTCCCTAATAACCTTGCATTCAGCGCCCTGGTGGAGGAAGTTACAATGCAGGAAAAGCTACTGGAAGGTCAAGGGTCAGAGATCAAATGTCAAGCCTGTGATGAGGAGAATCAGGCTATTTCACGATGCATGGACTGTGATCATTTCCTCTGTCAAGAATGTCAAAAGGCACATGAACGTATGACTTTGATGATGAAATCTCACAAAATCTACACACTGGCTCAACTTCGATCAGGAGAGAGAGTGTACAAGAGTAAATTAAGAGACAAAGTTCCTAAATGTGGCAAGCATCCAGAGCAGAATCTCAATGTCTACTGCAACTCATGTGAGCAAGTCACATGCACAACATGCTCTGTAAATGAGCATGCAAAACACTCGCTCACTGGATTACCTGAGGCAGTAGAGAAATGTAAGAAAAACATAGATGAACTTGTTGCAAGAGTTGGCGAGGGTAAAACAGAATTGAACAACACCATAGAAGAGATGTGCAAATCTCGCAAAGAGCTTGACACCATGTTTGCCGACACTCAAAAGAAAATCTCGAAAAAGGCTTATCAGGAGGTTACGAAGATCCAACAGGAGGTTGCAAAGATCCAACAGGAAGAACATAATTTGATAAAAGAGACAGAAAGGATTTATAAAGGCAGAGTCAGAGCATTTGAAACTGCTCAAGCCAATAACAGCAAAAGGGTGACAAAGAGAGAGCACAAGCTGGAGGAGGTCAAACAACTCATGAATCAAGCAAGTTGCTATGAGATTCTTGAACTTCAGCAGAAGCTCTTGCATAATCTCAGTGATTTTACAGGAAAAAAGCCACAGCAAGTTCCTGACAAGTTGGCCTTCATGGACTTTGAAGAAGGTGAGAGGTCACTTGGGAGACTCATTCTGAAAGAAGAGCCAAAGGCTGCAGAAAAGCCAACGCCAAGACGTGCAAGATCATGTGTGAAGGAGAAATGGGAACTGAAGTCTTATTTCAAGAACTTTGGATTAACAAATGCATTGATAACACATGTTGCAACACTCTCTGGTAATAAAATACTTGTACTATCTAAAAAATATTATGGAAACTATGATGCACTATTTACAGCATCCATTCCAAACAGTCACCAGGACAAATCTCCTATCCCACAAAGGCTACAAATCAATGGCCTCACTGATAATGTAAGGTGTATTGCAGTGAGCAAGGATGACAAGCTCCTTGTTGTAGATGGTCCAGTAGTCAAGGTCTTCAACAAGCAACATCAGCTCCTCCATCAGTTCACACCAGGTAGAGGGTCAGACAGCCAACCTGCATGCCTTGCAGTGGATGACTTCAATCTGATAGCAGTGGGTTATGAAGGTGATGATGAGATATCTCTACACAACCCAGATGGATCCCTCATCAGGAGACTGCCTGCTCCAATGATTGCAGGTTATCTGACAATGTACAATCGCCGCCTTATCTACACAACATACAACAAAAGGTTGGTCTGTGTAGACTACTATGGTGCCAGTGTATTCTCAGTATACATGACCAGGGGCCGTTGCCTTACTGGTGTGTGCTGTGACAGTGATGGCAGCATCTATGTTGCTGCGGGGGGATATCTAACAGGTAACATTCTGCATTACAGTCCTGATGGCAAGTACAATGGACGTTTGATCAAGGGATGTGGTGATCCACGGGGCATCACATTCACATCGGATGCTGAGCTGGTAGTGGCTGCAGGAGAGTCTGTAAAGGTCTATCACTGAGTGTAAGGACAGATTAATTAAACTGGGGCTATCCAGTGTATCCACCAACCACTTCCATCAGACATTGAACATTGTTATCACTGACAAAGAACTTTCTAGTTCATTCCCTCAAATAACATTCTACAATACTGTATATTTGGTTTATTTCTAAGGTCTCTGTATGTGTTGACTCTAATACCTTTAACCACTTCCCCTTTGGAAAACCTTGGACTTCAACACCCAGCCTACTTCCTATAAAATCCTAGATCTGGTGGCCCAATAATGAGAGAAAAGGAATGACCCTTCACATTTTTTGCCAACAGGACAGAGTGCACGTTTTCAAAGTAATACCAACGAGAGGGAAAGTATTACAACGAGACTGAGGCAATTCAATTTTCTCAGATTCATCTCAGCAAATACGAAGTCAATGCATGATGTGTTTTCCAAGTATAAGATAACCCTACTCCTGTACAAAATGTAAAGATTTCCTTAAATTCTGCTATTCGATTTTTTAATTATTGGAAAAATTGTTGAGATTAAATGAATGAAACTTACTTTTGAAAGAGAAAGATTTTGCACCTACGTGAACACGAGACAAAAGTAAATACTCAAAAGCAACTGGATAATATGTGTGATTTTGAACGAAAGCGATAGTTTAAAAGTAAATCATATGCAATCCCTTGGTTGTCTCTTTCACAGTGCTTTCTGAGTGCCTAATCAAATCAACATTAGTTTCATTACATTTACAATCAAGTTGAAAACGAAAACCTTGTGCATTCCACTGCATTGACACATGGATGTTTGTTAATGTGCTTAGTATGATGGATGTACATTTGTAAACTAAAATCTTTTTTTCTGCCTTTCTCATATGTGATCGTTTACATATTACAATAGAAAATGCATTTAGAACATTCTATGAATTTGGGGTTCAGTTTTTCCTGTCCCTATACTCTGAAATCTACAATTTTGCATTAGAAGATGCAACCCTTTATGTGTGTACTCTTCCTCCAAGAATGCTTCTGTGAATCAAATGACCTACCCAACAAATATTAATAAGTTTGAAGACAATTTTAATGCCACTTGAATGGCAAATGATAAATTTGGAGTTGACAGGGACAGGAAAAATGTCCAACTTTGGACCCTAAATGCATAGAATGACCTACTTGTGAGAGGTTTCCTTATCATTGCAATAATAGTTTAGTTAATTCCATAAATGACTGGGCTTTTGCTTCTTTGAATAAATATTGGTTTGCTAAATGCTGATAGACCAAGTAGCCTAGATGAAGCAATGAGCATTTGCTATAATTAAAGAATGTCTCTCCAAGAGAACGCAGCTTCCATGACAACAATGGCATTTCAGCTAAGATCCAAAGTCTGTTATTTTACCAATCAGCATCTCACGTACATTTCGGCTGCATTTTCCACTGGGCATGTTACAACTCTGCTCCTTGTGTTATTTGCATACATATTGAGGGCTGCCTGTTTTACACTGATGATGCGACTCAAAAAGATATATTTGTATTTTATCATTTATAGACCACTTAAATTGGAAGCCGTTGTTATTGTATCACTAGTTAGTTCATTCACTGTATATTTTGTCGAAGACATTTTTAAAAACTGTTTCTGAGAATGCAGAAACAGCGATTTCATGAAACAACTGTCTTTTCTCAGATGTTGTTTGTTTACATTAAGGAACATTTTGTCTTTGACAAAAACATAATTTCAGAGGTTTATTTATACTTGTACATAATGGTGGAGGGGATTATCATGTAATCAGATTTGTGAACAAATTTTCACTTGATGTTCTTTATCTCTTGATTGACCCCATTGGAATATTGTCCAAAGGACTCTTAAAATATAATGAGTACGTAACTTTTAGAAAATTTAGAAAATTAGAAAATTAGTCAGGTTTGTTGAGGTCTGGTACCATGTATCGTAACCAATAAAGAAACCCACTAAAACAATACTGTTTAGTCAGCTTTTAATAGTGCTGATTTTTGTCAAAACAAAAAAATGTAGCCAAAAGAAATCTATTGTATGTTAAAGATTGCCTCGTGGGGTTTCACGTTAAGTATTTTATTGCCAGTGAAAACTTCAAATGTCATGAACAAGCCAAACTCAGAATTTTTTGGTACCGCTTGTGACAAGGGAAAAACCACCACTTGGAATTTTTTCCCCGAAATGAACTGCTAACAATAGCATTTGTAGGGCAAGCTAAATACAAACAAAATGTTTAAAGTAAAGATTTCTTTACATTACGCATGTAAAATAGTTAACAAGACACCTGACATCTAACAAGAGGAAGCCCCTGGATGCCAGGGCCGACATAGTATGGTTGCTGAGGGCGCAGTCAAGTTCCCGCTGCAACTATAGATAAATCATCAATATCACACACTCTATGGGAGTGAAACGTACGTGATCTGGAACTTTCTAAAGGTACCAGCAGCGATACTAGGGTTAAGCTTCTAGGGGGTATAGCTGGTGTTTTTTTTGGGGGGGGGGGGGCACTTAAGGTAACGTATACATTTGTTTGTGCAATTAAACATTTCAAGGTGGGGAGGGGGGGGGAGACACATGCCCCATAGTTTCACCACTGAAAGGTACACAGAAAATGAAATTCAAACGTCATACCAGGTTTAACAGTCACTTACACAGTTACAATTAATACTAGTTACGAACAAACAAAAAAAGATTTGAATGGTATGAACTGTCTTTAATTGCCTAATGTTGCAGTTCACTCTTTTTTGAATGAATTGAAATACAAAATGGTTTTGTAGGAAGAAGCCTTAACATTAGTCAGAGTATCGCCCATTGTATCACCCTCTCTGTCACTGGCCCAACGTCTAGAATATCTACGCATACAAATTTATGCGACCCCGCGCGCCAGTTAATCGGAGTCGACATGACGTCATTTCATTCCGGAATCTGGACTAAGCTGTTGATTCAGTAATTTTGATGCCATGGAACAATGGATATAGAGATCTAATATTACATAGACTACCTAAGCACCCATCCCCCCTACAATTAAGAACAATTCACAATGCAGTGTGAGTGTGCTAACATGGGTTTGCCTCAAGAGGCCACTGTTCAACTTAATGGTCTATTTAAAAGTACACTAACTTCTACAAAATGAACTTACCTGTACATGGAAGTACATTGGGGAATCTGTTCTTGTTTTTGCAGACAGATTTCTTGGCTTCCTCACAGTTGACTGCCACTGACATTTCATATAGCACCTACATTTCAAAGTGAACAAATTGACAAGACAACACACATTACATTGCATTTTCTCTTTCTAGCTCGGACTTCAATTACAAATCAAGTTATCTTTGGCTGACTTAATCGTTTGCATATTCATTCTTCAGCAAGTGCATGGACAACATAGCCATACACCAGAATGGCAGAATTTTTTTTTAGCTAGTCTGTGACTCGGACTTCAGTTTGACTTGAGTTACAAATTCTCAGACTTAACTTAAACTTACAATGGATGATGACTCAAACTCGGCTCTCATGACTCAACTCATGACTCAGACTAGAAATCAGGGACATGTCACTGGTGAGTCAAATTTCACTGACTCAACGAAACATTTTTGGCAAAAACTGTCTGGTAAGACATTTTATAGCTATTGATGATCGAGTGCAAAAGTTGGTTTGTTGTCAGTAACAATTGGTTGAAATAAATCCCTTGTATTCTGATACATTCTGCTTTGCAGATACAAAAATGGGAACATCTGATTACCTCACTTGAAATTCTATAGACTACAGAAATTCATGTAATTTTTGAGACTTTTAAAGCTGGGAGTTCTTGAAATATCACTGAGCCAAACTTTTACCCCCAAAGTCAGCTTGAATTCCTCCACAGGGTCTTGCTTGTCTATCTGTTTTTGCAGTGTGGTAATGGTGTTCGGTAGTGACTGACCCAATAAGCACCAACCTTAGCCGGTCTGGTGAGCGTCATGTGTCACATCTCGGCGTCGCTGACCACGCAGTCTTGGTCCTTCTAGAGGGGATGTTGGTGTCAGAACCCCAGGAGCTAGAATCATCTCACCATGAGCCTAGGACCTGGGGAAAAGGGAGGGGAGAATACAACATCAAATTTCACTGATAAAATACTGTTTAAAATAGTCACCTGTGTTAATTTTTGTAAACAGTTTTGGACATATTTCATGTTGTTAGAATGTTTAAACATTTAGCCAACATCATCAGGCTGCTGCTGACAATGCCAAGGACTCATTTTACATTCTCCTGGATCAGAATCTCCTTGTCATTCCTCTGTTGAATAAAATCATCCTCCTTGGTGACTTCATATAGGGATTTTGTACAGGGACCACATACACAGTCTGGAGTGGCATCATCAACAAGCATGCAGTTGAGACAACGGATTGCATCAAGTCAACCTGCACGCTGACTGAGACCTCACGATAACCAATACATTATGCCAGATGTCCGATATGTGACAGTGTTTTGTGAGTGGAATTCTTTTTTCAAGATTTTGGGCTTGAGAAAGTTTGTCTGTGTTCTTGTGTTTAGAAAGGAACCTGATGGTTTTCAACAAGTTCTTTTATATATTTAATAATGAAACTGAAAAAGAAACTGACTAAACTGATATAATGAACAATTTTTCAATAATTGCAAAATGTTGTGGGCCTAAAGAAACTGGTACAGAAAAAAATGTGACAAGACAATGTCTCAATACCCTTATGAGTTTCAGCCCCCCCCCCCCCCCTTCACATTCAGACACAAGTAAAGAATCATTTGCAGAGCACAAAGAAGCTTCATGTGTTTTGTTAGGTTTTCTTTAATCCTGTCACAAACTTATGAATGTCAGACTCATTGTTTGATTTTAATCTTTTTAAAAATGTCCTTGTGCAATTTGTCTTATAATTCCTTGTGATAATTTGTTTGTGACATTTGTTTTTTAAGTTTTTTTGGATTGAGAAATTATGCACTTGCTCTTGTGTTTAGTAAGGAACATGATAGTTTTCAACAAGTTGTTTTCTATTACCACACTACAAACAAAACGAATAACTGATACACGGTGGAGTGCAGATATACCATACACTGCTATACAAAACATTTGGCTATACTGAACATGGTCCTTGATTCCTGATTTGTTTTTGTGTGTACAAAACGTACCGAACACCGTTGTTGAAAAATATCAATGGAAGAGCGACAAGTGGCTATTATTTCCCCAAGGAATAGAAGGGAAAGCCACCAATTGCTGTAGGTAGTAAACTCAAAACTGTGTAATTATATAATTCAATAGTTGGCACGTGTTCAAAGTCATCTTTCAGTAACTACCAGGGCATGCAGAGTGAAGTTCTGAAGGGCGCTATCTTTTGAAAGTGAGTAGGCCTACAGTAGCACTGGCAGCCTCAAATCGCTGTTCCGAATGATCGCTATTACAAACAATTTCTGTGGATCCCGCGATTTTCGTTATAGCGGCGCTCCACTGTAATGATCGATTTCTCAAGTACATGTATCTGACAGATTTTTTGTGGGCCTCAAGAAACTAGGATGGAAAAAAATGTGACAGGACCTTTCTTACGCTACGATTTTAAGCCTCGCCCTTTTTGAGCAACCATAGACTGATTTAAAACCACATAATTGCTGAACATACCTGTTTATCAGTCGGTGATGTGTAGAGGTGGGCGTGGCTCTCCCCCATCTCAGCATTCATCTCAGCAATGGACCAATCAGCCTAGGGAAGGCACAAAATATGAATGAATATTTAAAAATAGTGCTGAATGAACTGAACTGGGATGCAATAAAAGAGAAAGCCTTAAAAATGTGAGTTTTGGAAATTGTGTAACAAAGCACTGCTGATGCTGAATCACTGAAAGAAATAACAAGTTTTGTTATGATGAATATAATTTAAATGAACTACACTGTATGCAAGTGTAGTGCTGTTGAATGCTATACATACATGTAAAATACCAACTGCACACGAGCTAAAATGTAGATAAATAAAAAGAAAGTGACAGAAAATAAAACCCACAACAAAACAAAACTACGTTCCAAAACCAATTACTGTCGGTTCATTTTTTACCTCTTTTTATATGTTTATTTTGTCTACACAACAGACTTGAGTATCCATGGGCATCAATCAGAGGGGATGGGGGGACAAGTCCTCCCTCCCCACTTTTTAAAGTCGGGGGATATCATATCATTTGTGTCCCCCCCCCCCACTTTTTTGTCCCCGAATTGAAATTGCTGCCAACATAATGATTCTATAGCTCACAATAGCTGATGACTCCAAACTCAAAAATAGATGATTATTTTGCTCACAACAATTTGAAGTGGTCAGAAATTGCCTCAGATCACACCACAGAGCGTCTAGAATACAGCATTTTCCGGGGGCCTTAAGCTGACTCTAGACCCCATGCTGTTAGGGCTTCGCGCTCGCATTAACTCTGTTGAAGAAATGCCCCTCCCCCTACTTTTGAGAATCTGGAAATTCCACAAGCGATAGACACCTGTGTGAGTATCCCGACTGGAAACATATCAAAGGATATTAAAACAGGTGTCATCTGCAATAAGAGTCAGCTCAGAATAACTGCATCAGGTAATTGACCCTGTGGCTTCTTTATGTTTACCTTTCTGATAAAACTGTCCATACTCTTGCTAATTACAAGCTCTGGACTCTTGGATCCATTAGATATAAAACACAGTCAGCATGCTGTATTTGATTTCACTATGAGCACGTACCAATTAAAGCTCTACGTAAGTGGAAAAGTGGGGACTGCAAATATTACCAGCCAAACACCTTTGGATCCATTTGATATAAAACATTGCATTTGATTTTACTGTGAGCACGTACCAAAGTGCTATGTTATCAGAATTTGGGTACTGGTACTGCAAATATTACCAGCCCAACACCTTTGGATCCATTTGATATAGAACACTGTATTTGATTTTACTATGAGCACGTACCAAAGCTCTACAGAAGTGGAATCCAGGGACTGCAAATGACTGAACTCAAAATCAGGTGACATGGTCTGTGTTGATACAGAGGGGCGTATACATAGAACGCCATCTTTGTTCATTTCAACCATTGCCGTAAGTGACATCAGAATGGGCAGATAGCAGTGGTTCATTTCATGTGTACCTTAAGGTAAGATTTTGTGGGTCTACCTGTAAGTCTGTCTATACATCTGATATAAATCACCAGCATCACATTATCTCATATGAAGTACATGTACGTAATAACTCAGTATTTGCCAATTACAAGTGTATACGTATTTACTGGAAATTCAGGTGGATCCATCAAACCTGTTAGAATACAGACATGTGGAATACATGAATATCCTTATATTTATGACAGAAATAAGTGATGTATTGTTTGTACATTTACATGTAGTCTTACAAAACAAGTGTTGGACCTTTAAGAAGATTCAGCACAGACGTAGCTTAGTGAATCACAAAATAATAATAAAACAAACAAAAAAATAAAACTGATGTGAAGGTAAATGTTTTTTTAATGATATTTCTTAACTCTAAAAGGGCTGGGGGGGGGGGGAATCCCTCAACATTTTCAGCGATAGCCTCTAAAAAAGAATTTTTTCAGGACCCGAGCTGTTATGACTTTTAAGCCTCAAGCTTTGTGCATCTTCTGATACCAAAAACATACAAATCAGACCACAGGCTGCTGCGTTGCAAAAAAATTTCCAGTGCTATGCGCCATGAAAACTGAATTTTCCCATATACATGATGTACACAGAGCAGAATTGCCATTCCTACATATGAATAATTAATTAGCCATAATACCCTTTGATCTATAGTCATGAAATTTCTTGGGTATGTTTAAGAAGAGTTGCTCTATGCATGTACGGAGTTTCAAAATTTTTCGTCACTCGATGGTTGAGCTGAGTGATGGTCAAAATAACCCACCCCTTTCAGGGTTAAAGGAAAGTGGACTTTGAGTCTACGATTTGAAATATGAGCCAGTTAAAGTACTTGAAATATGTTGGGGTTTTTTTCGGTGCAGACAATATTTGGTTGCAGACTCCTGCCCACCTGGACTCAAACCACCCAGCTGACCCAGGCAAGCTCAGAGGTTGAGTGGTAAGACATTTGCACTGAACAGGAGGTACTTGGTTTGAGCCCCACCTGAGTATTAAACAGTAAGACTGACCAGATTTGATATACAAGTGCCCTTTTACATCATCGTTTATCAACCCCCCCCCCCCCCCATATTTGTAAAGAGTGCCCTTTGTTTTTCAACAAGGTCCTTTTTTTAAATGAGTGCCTTTTTGGTTACCAGCGGCCATTTACAAGTGCCCTTTTAAAAAAATTCCGCGCGACCGTCGGCATTTGTTTTTCATTGAAAACTTTATTACTGAGACCTACTTTTGTTTGACTTGTTATGAACTTTATTACAACTTACTTGAGACGTAGAAAATGTCCTGTAACAGCTGAAAATAATTCTTTAATATTGCATTGATCAGGACAAAATGTGCTCTTATATGAACAAGGCAACCCTATTACACATTTGTTGTAACTAATTGTTACTTTCTTTTGGAAAAAAAAACATAACATCAGGTTTGAATCAAGCATATACTATGTGAATAAACCTTCAATTTTATGAACACTCTACTTGACAAAAAATTTTCAACTATAGGCTATGGCTCTAAACTTATTTCAACCAAATTATCATTTGAAGTTGAAATACGTGTTATTCCCAAACCTTTTACTTATGTGCTTCATTTTCAGGTTAAAGGTCCATCCTATCGCACAGAGCCCAACAGTGAAGATGGCATCTAGTGTTACAGCCCAATCAGTGTTGGAGAAGATTAGTGTGGATCATCTGGAATGCTCCATCTGCACCAACCGTTTCAGGCAGCCCAAACTGCTGGACTGTTTGCATAGTTTTTGCCTGCAATGCCTCCACGATCTGAGACAGAGCCAAGATCCTAGTGGTACTGCTACAAAGCTGACATGTCCATTGTGCGGATGTGAAACCATGTTGAAAGGGTCTGGGATTGCTGATCTCCCTAATAACTTTGCCTTAAGTGCCATGGTGGAGGAAGTTACAATGCAGGAAAAGCTACTGGAAGGTCAAGGGTCAGAGATCAAATGTCAAGCCTGTGATGAGGAGAATCAGGCTATTTCACGATGCATGGACTGTGATCATTTCCTCTGTCAAGAATGTCAAAAGGCACATGAAGGTATGACTTTGATGATGAAATCTCACAAAATCTACACACTGGCTCAACTTCGATCAGGAGAGAGAGTGTACAAGAGTAAATTAAGAGACAAAATTCCTAAATGTGGCAAGCATCCAGAGCAGAATCTCAATGTCTACTGCAACTCATGTGAGCAAGTCATATGCACAACATGCTCTGTAATTGAGCATGCAAAACACTCACTCACTGGATTACCTGAGGCAGTAGAAAAATGTAAGAAAAACATAGATGAACTTGTTGCAAGAGTTGGCGAGGGTAAAACAGAATTGAACAACACCACAGAAGAGATGTGCAAATCTCGCAAAGAGCTTGACACCATGTTTGCCAACACTCAAAAGAAAATCTCTAAAAAGGCTCAACAGGAGATTACAAAGATCCAACAGGAGGTTGCAAAGATCCAAAAGGAAGAACATAATTTGATAAAAGAGACAGAAAGGATTTATAAAGGCAGAGTCAGAGCATTTGAAGCTGCTCAAGCCAATAACAGCAAAAGGGTGACAAAGAGAGAACACAAGCTGGAGGAGGTCAAACAACTCATGAATCAAGCAAGTTGCTATGAGATTCTTGAACTTCAGCAGAAGCTCTTGCATAACCTCAGTGAATTTACAGGAAAAAAGCCACAGCAAGTTCCTGACAAGTTGGCCTTCATGGACTTTGAAGAAGGTGAGAGGTCACTTGGGAGACTCATTCTGAAAGATGAGCCAAAGGCTGCAGAAAAGCCAACGCCAAGACGTGCAAGATCATGTGTGAAGGAGAAATGGGAACTGAAATCTTATTTCAAGAACTTTGGATTAACAAATGCATTGATAACACATGTTGCAACACTCTCTGGCAATAAAATACTTGTACTATCTAAAAAATATTATGGAAACTATGATGCACTATTTACAGCATCCATTCCAAACAGTCATCAGGACAAATCTCCTATCCCACAAAGGCTACAAATCAATGGCCTCACTGATAATGTAAGGTGTATTGCAGTGAGTAAGGATGACAAGCTCCTTGTTCTAGATGGTCCAGTAGTCAAGGTCTTCAGCAAGCAACATCAGCTCCTCCATCAGTTCACACCAGGTAGCGGGCAAGACAGCCAACCAACATGCCTTGCAGTGGATGACTTCAATATGATAGCAGTGGGTTATGAAGGTGATGATGAGATATCTCTACACAACCTAAATGGATCCCTCTTCAGGAGACTGCCTGCTCCAATGATTGCAGGTTATCTGACAATGTACAATCACCGCCTTATCTACACAACATACAACAAAAGGTTGGTCTGTGTAGACTACTATGGTGCCAGTGTATTCTCAGTATACACGACCAGGGGTCGTTGCCTTACTGGTGTGTGCTGTGACAGTGATGGCAGCATCTATATTGCTGCGGAGGGATATCTAACAGGTAACATTCTGCATTACAGTCCTGATGACAAGTACATTGGATGTGTGATCAAGGGATGTGGTGATCCACGGGGCATCACATTCACATCGGATGCTGAGCTGGTAGTGGCTGCAGGAGAGTCTGTAAAGATCTATCACCGAGTGTGAGGACAGATTAATTCAACTGGGGCTATCCAGTGTATCCACCAACCACTTCCATCAGACATTGAATATTGTTAATTATCACTGGAAAAGAACCTTAAAGTTCATTCCCTTGAACAACATTCTACAATACTGTATATTTGGTATATTTTTAAGGTCTTAGGTCTCTGTATGTGTTGACTCTAATACCTTTAACCACTTCCCCTTTGGAAAAATCTTGGACTTCAACACCCAGCCTACTTCCTATAAAATCTTAGACCTGGTGGCCCAATAATGAGAGCAAAGAAATGACCCTTCACATTGTTTGCAGAGTGTACATTTTAAAAATATTACAAACAAGAAGTATAACCACAATTTTCCAAAAATTCCTCTCAGCAAATGCAAAGTCAATGCATGATGTGTTTTCCAAAATGTAAACATTTACGTAAATCTTTTTATTCGATTTTTCAATTATTGTGAAAATTGTTTAGTTTAAATGAATGGAACTGTTTTTCCAATGAGATCAGATTTTGCACCTCTGTGTACATGTGACAAAAGTAAATTATTCAAAAGCAACTGGATAAAATGTGTGTGATTTTGAACTAAAGCGATAGTTTTAGTTTAAAAGTAAATCATATGCAATCCCTTGGTTGTCTCTTTCACAGTGCTTTCTGAGTGCCTCATCAAATTAATATTAGTTTCATTACATTTACAACCAAGTTGAAAATGAAAACCTTGTGCATTCCACTGCAATGATACATGGATGTTTGTAAATGTGGTTGGTATGATGGATGTACATTTGTAAATTGAAAACTTGTTTGTATGCCTTTTTTAAATGGTGTTTTTAAATAATATAATAGAAAATGCACGGGAACATTCTATGAATTTGGGGTCCACTTTTTCCTGTCCCTTTATGTCTGGCATCTACGATTTTGTAATTGAAGATACAACCCTTTATGTGTACTCTTGGTCCAAGAATGCTTCTGTGAATCAAATGACATGCCCAACAAATATTAATTAGTTTGAAGTCATTTTTAATGCCACTTGAATGACAAATTATACATTTCAGAGGTTACAGGGACAGGAATGTCCGACTTTGGACCCTAAATGTATAGAATGACCTACTTGTGAGAGGTTCCGTATCATTACATGTGGGCCAAGTTTGTCAATCTTGGCTTCTTTGGAAAGGATACATCATAAGAAATCAAAACGTACCATTATTTTTCATGTCGGAGCAATTTCAAGTATGATGAACTTTTGACATTTACTTTGATCTTGAGTAGACCTTGAGATGAAAGTGGATGAAAATTACCGGTATACCCCAACATGCATGTTTTTCTACAAAATATCCAAAAAATTGGGGGTATAACAGTTTTTTGTTTGCTTTCTACCTCATTTCAAAGTTGGCAAACTTGTTGCAAAGTGTACATTAAAAGCAGGCACTTTGTTGGTGTCTGAAATGTGTAGATGTGTATAAAGGTTTATTTCACCATTTCTATTCCACTTGGAAAGTAATTGCCACAAGAAGGCAAATTAATATTCTCAGAACCTCAGCAAACACGTTCAAATGACTGCATGTAACTTTTATTTCAAATAAGAAAGATTTTGTACCTACATGAGACAAAAGTAATTACCAAGAAGTACTTGGATGAAAAATTCATGTATAATCAATTTGAATGTTTAATAACAAATCATATGCAGTCCCTTGGTTGTTTCATTCACACATTTTTTTCTGAGTGTCACATCAAATCAATGTATCATACATTAACATCTCTGTAGCAATGTCAACTATTTGTATTGAAACACAACTTGTATAAAACTTTTAGTAATACATGGATGAATGCAAATGTTGCTTAAATTAATAATAGGGTTGTATATTTGTAAATCCATATTATTCTTTTTGTGGAATGATAAGACAACAGATGATGCATTTGGATCATTCTATACATTCGGGGTCCACTTTTTGCCTGGTCCATACATCTGTCACCTGTTATTTTGTAATTGGGGATGCAATCCTTCATAATTTATGTATTCTTCTTCCAAGAGTACTTATGTGAAGCAAATAACCTGCCCCCAAATATACAATTGTTTGGAAGTAATTTTTTTATGCCACTTGAAAGGAAAATGTTACAGGGACAGAAAAAAGTCATTAGTTGGACTCCACATGTATACAGAATGACCAACTTGTTTTGCATCTTGAATAACTTCATGTATTGGTATCGGGTTGCTAACTAAACCAAGTTACCTTCTCTCTTGGCCTGGCCGGCTTTGGATCAAAGTTTGAAAGAATGGAAGGAATTGCAGATATATATTATGAGGTTGGCGCATGGCCTATAGAAAGCCAGTGTGCAATGTATATTGAGTTAACACATCTGGGGTCAGACTTGTATTTACGCTATTGGTTTTCACATACAATTAATAGCATGAATGTGGCGTACCCTTCAAAGCTTTAAATGTATGTCTATATAAAATTACATGATGACATCATTAATGACGTCACCTCAACTTTTGTATATTGCCCTGGGTTGTATATAACACATCTCTATGCATAAACATACAAAGTTTCAATGCAACATGCTTTTCAGTTCTCTTGAGATAGGACTTTGTCAGAAACAAATTCAGAAACAAAGTAATCACTAATCAGTGATACTCATGCATGCTTTGTTCACAGGGGGATATCCTAAATACTGGAAACATCCTTTTACATGTATATCACAAACAGGACTGGAATTGATAAATATTCCCCTGCATATTAGCTCACACATAAAAATGATTTCATTGTTACTGATAATTGAAGGATTCTGTTCTTATTACTTGGTTACAGTGCAGAAGAGTGCAGGATTACAATAACATGTAAACGCTGTTCAGCACAAACAGTCAATCGGAACTAATCGCATAGACTTCCATTGTTAGTTGCCAGTGCCATAAATTGCAGCACTAGCTCATCTTGGAAGTCAGGTCAAATCTCATTGTACAATTATACATAATCCACTTATGATGTATAACACTTGTAACCAACCATCACTGCCTACCATTTTCATGCCCAAGTTTTCACCCAAAAAAGTGTAATAAAACAAATAATCTTACTCTAAGGAAAGGGAAATATTACGTAGAATATTCTCAATTTTGAGAATCAAACAGTGATAGCAATCTCAAAAATAATGTACATTATGTAAAGAGCATGGTAGTTGTCACATTTATTTGATTTAATTACTGAACTTTTAAATAAAAAAATCATTCAAATTGCAAATTTATTTGAAATAATTTGATAACTGATTATCACTGGTCCACCAATATTCAATATAGTCTTTGTAAAGAAATGTAGCAATTCATAGAATTTTGTTTTTACTTCTCCTGTAAAGACAGCCCCAGCTTTCTTTTAGGGAAAGAAAAAAGCCAAGCTGTTGTTGATTTGGATGCAGTAATACTGTGAACCAATTTATCTGAACATATCGTCACCATTTTGTCAATGTGATGAATCCACTGAAACCCAGATTTTAAGGAATTTCAGATTTTTTGATATTCTAACATTTTATGATACAACTCTACATAATTCCAAAATTTTGAAACACAAAACTGTATCGTTCATAATATTAAGACTAATTACACCACAAGGTGAATGTGTGACAACTTCATTTTATTTTCGTTTTTGACGAAGTGACGAATCTCTATTTGTCACTGAGTCTCAGTGATCTTACACGTGTACAATATTTAAATGTATGAAGCCTGTACAATTTGCATTTTGATAAAGTTACAAATCTGCCTTTTAAAAGTATATAACTTTTGTACTCGTGCACACAACAAATCTGTGTATAAACATAATGTGTGTACATGTACGTGTGATCAAGTAACATTTCCGTTTTGAAGAAGTGATGAACATCTTTTATGTCTTCTGATTAAACATACTTTTATTAAAGAAGAGACAACTGTTTGGATATTTAACTAATGGGCTATTGTATCAGTTATATATATATTTTTCAATTTTAGGGGAGAAATGTACAATGTGTATCTATATAAATGCAAACAAAATATACCAGACGTAGATAATATTGATATGGTTTGAAAGTTACGTCTTTACACTTTAAAATGAGACATCAAACGTTCAAATCTGATAATTTTTGACAGAGTTATGAGTCATTTTCCAAGAGAGGTCAAATTGACCGTGGGACCAGCATTTCACTTTTAGGCATTGGGACAAAGGTAACATAACTGCCTCTGTGTGGATATTTGCCTGGCCTACAAAAATGTGTTTTAAACGAGTTAGCACAATTCCAAATGCTTCCTTGCTGTAACGTCATGCTAAAATGTTTAGCATGTAAACATATTTACAAACTGATAGCAAGAAAGTGTTTAGGATTGTGTTAACTCGCAAAACACATTTTTGTTTGGGTCGGCCAGGCAATTTAAAAATTCTGCAGAACTTCTTTAGATGCAACAGTGTGTTAAAAGTATATGCATATGTGTTTTCAATTTGGGTTAATGGTTGTATTTTTAGAGCTTGCTAATATCATTATCATTTTACTTGTTTGTTATGACGTTTCTACCAAATGTAAATACTTATTCGATTTTTTGATCTAGGCGAAGAAATTGATGTGACTATATTGCCTTACAGTAAACAAAAGGTGCAGCAAACCTTGCACATTATGTATCTAGTAATTAAAGCTAAAACAACTTTTTTGGTAATTTCTGAAATCAAGGGAAATTATTCATTGTCTTAGAATCCTGTTGGTACATGTATATTCTAAATTTCAACTTGGATCAAAGGATAGTTATATTTCAGATTTTTCGAAATTCTAACATTTTATGATACAACTCTACATACATGTTATTCCAAAATTTTGAGACACAAAACTGTATTGTTGATAATATTAAAGGCTAATTACACCATGGGGTGAATGTGTGACAACTTAATTTTATTTTTGTTTTGACAAAGTGACGCGCTTTATTTGTCACTTAGTCTCATTGATCTTACACGTGTACAATATTTAAATGTACAAAGCGTGTACAATTTGCATTTTGATGAAGTTACAAATCTGCCTTTTAAAGTGTATGCTCGTGCACACGACAAATCTGTGTACAAACACAATGTGTACATATTATGTGTGATCAAGTAACATTTCCGTTTTGAAGAAGTGATGAACATCTTTTATGTCTCCTGATTATCCTGTTTGGATATTTCATTAATGGGCTATTGCATCAGTTACATATGTATATATATACTTTTCAATTTTAGGGGAGAAATGTACAGTGTGTATCAAAATAAATGCAAACAAAATATACCAGACGTAGAATGTGTAACCAACATAGATAATATTGGTATGGTTTGAAAGATACGCCTTTACACTTTAAAATGAGACATCAAACGTCCAAGCTGATAATTTTTGACAGAGTTATATGAGTATTTTCCAAGAGAGGTCAAATTGACTGTGGGACCAACATTTCACTTTTAGGCATTGGGACAAAGGTAACATAACTGCCTCTGTGTGGATATTTGCCTGGCCTACAAACAATGTCTTAAGCGAGTTAGCACAATTTCAAATGCTTTCTTGCTATAACCTCATGCTAAAATGTTTAGCATGTAAACATATTTACAAACTGATAGCAAGAAAGTGTTTAGGATTGTGTTTACTTGCAAAACACATTTTTTTTTGGTCGGCCAGGCAATTTAAAAATTCTGCAGAACTTCTTTAGATGCAACAGTGTGATAAAAGTCTATGCATATGTGTTTTCAATTTGGGTGAATGGTTGTATTCTTAGAACTTGCTAACATCATTATCATTTTACTTGTTTGTTATTACGTTTCTACCAAATGTAAATACTTATTCAATTTGGATCTAGGCGAAGAAATTGATGTGACTATATAACCTTGCAGTAAGCAATTTCATTAAAAAAGGTGCAGCAAACCTTGCACATTTCATATCTAGTAATTAAAGCTAAAACATTTTTTTGGGTAATTTCTGAAATCAAGGGAAATCATTCATTGTCTTAGAATCCTGTTGGTATAATTTCAACTTGGATCCAAGGTTAGTTAAATTTTGGCATTTGGCTCGGCCAATCAAAGGGACCTGTCTCAATTGACAGAGAAGCTTAGAATGTTTATAGAGAGAAATGAAAGTAGCTCAAGCATACTGTATATACTAATTATTGTGGAACATTTTTTGCTGCTCTAATTTTTTTAGTGAAATAGAACAGCAATCTTCATGACTTAAAATTTTTTAAAACTTAAAGGTTATTCTTGATAAAGCTTTTGTTTTCCAAAAACTTCAGAAGAGTTTGCCATTTCATACAGTTTGAAAGACAATGGTTTTCGTATGTGCATATAATTTGTTGTTTCTAAAGAATCATCATTCCATCATCACATGTGATGCGATCAAGCTAAATGAGTCGTTTGTAGGGAATTTTCATTTGGAGATTCAGGCCAAAATAGGGCCACTTCATCACATCTCTTGGTCACACCTCTTGGTGTTCCAACTTCGTTAATTCTTTTAACTAAAGATGGTATCAGCATGCGGTTTTCACAGCAGTAATGCTGAGATTGTGCCCTTTTCAAATCTGTAATAAAAGAAAAATTGACCAGGGTCGACAACGGACTCATGTAGCTTGATCGCTTACATATTTTAATGCATTAGTCACTGGTCCTTATTCATGATGTAAAAGCAAAGTTATTTTGTCTTCACTTTTTTATTACTTAGACTGACATAACCATGTGTCCCCTTCATTCTTTGAGCAAACGTTAATAAATTAGATATCCAAAAATTTGACGTCTGAAGTGTGTACTGCTGGCTTAGTCCATGACATCATTAACAAACACTTACATTTATAGGAATAGGGGTGTAAACCTTTTTCATGATATAAATGTATTAGTTTGATCAAAACATGATCGAAACTGGTACAGTGAATTGTAAAAATACGTAAAATTGTAAATATTTATTCCTATTGAATCTGATAGCGTGTACAACAAGTGGGTAATAATTGAAAAATTGAGTCTGTTTTTAAATCATCCATAATGAACTCATTTTAGACGCAAGAAACCTTTAGAAGGATTATGGACAGTTTTTCATTTTCTTTCCAAGGTTGACACCAAAACAACAATGCTCCTTTGGGAGAGTTACTTTTTAAAAGAATTTTTCAAAAACCTAAGTCAAGTCATCAAAAAATATCTCATTTTGCGATTGCATATCAAATTTCTCCATTGCAATTATTCATGCACCGTATAGACACTGTTTACAGTCTTCAAATAATCATCAAAATTCCTTTAGAAATGTGAAAAGGAATATTATGTGTATAAGATACCATACAATGCTGTATTTGGGTTTAAAGATTTCCAAATGGGACTGACAGCAGGAATAACTATAATGTTCTATATGTTGCATTGTAATCTAGTAATCTATATGTCATGCATATATTTGCATATATTCCCTTTGCTACAAAAATTTCAGCAAAGATCCAAAGTCTGTTATTTTACCAATCAGCATCTGGAACGTTCTAAAGGTACCAGCGGCATAACTGGGTTAAGCTTCTAGGGGGCACCTGGGGGCTCACCAAGTTTTTGAGAGGGCGCTGAAAGTAACGTATACATTTTTGTGTGTGCAATTAAAGATTTTTCATGGGATGCACATCCCCCATATTTACGCGACTGAAAGGTACACAGAAATATGGAATTCTAATATCACATCAGGTTTAACAGTACATTTTTACAACTGACACGAGTTACGAACAAAACAAAAAAAGGTTTGAATGGTATCAACCCCCTTTAATTGCCTAATGTTGCAGTCCACTCTTTTCTGAGTAAAATGAAATATAAAATGATTTTGTAGGAATAAAGCTAGTCTGAGTATCACCCGTTGTATCACCCTCTCTGTCTCTGGGCCAATGTCTGATATATCTACCATGCACATTTATGTGACCCTGTGCGCCAGCCATGAGGTGACATGACATCATTTATTCCGAAATCTAGACTTAGCTGTTGATTGGTCAATTTTGATGCAATGTTTTTGTAACACAACAACGGGCATAGAGATCTAAAAAAAACCCAAACTGATATTGGCTTTCAAAACTGTTATCATGCGCGAACGCTCACTGTGGGTGAAACGCGCAAGAGGGCATTCTCATTACGCCCGTTATTTAGAGTATTTTATGATGATGATTCAAAGTCACAGGACGTTCGTGCATCGCTTAACATATCGATACAGTCCACTTGACATAGGCTAATTTCGCTCACATAATTTACAACGTAAAAGCATAATAGATGTCGTGTCTAGGTTTCATTATATGCACATGATAATGGGTTACCGAAGACTCGATATAGAAGGCGCCGGCTGAATGGTCAGAATATCGAGGTCAATATATGCAGTCCTGTTTTGCATAAATTAATCGCCCAATCTGATGACATATCATAGATCCTATGTCTTTTGAAATGTATGAACTTACCTGTACATGGAAGTACATTGGGGAATCTGTTCTTGTTTTTGCAGAGGTTTCTTGGCTTCCTCACAGTTGACTGCCACTGACATTTCATTTAGCACCTGAAGTTTAAAGTAAACAAATTGACAACACATGTTACAATACTGTTTCTCTTTCTAGCTCGGACTTCAATTACAATTAACAATTGTTGACTAATGTGATGTGGGATCAGTGGTGTATCCAGAAGGGAGGGGGCAGGGGAGGGGATGAGGGGGGGGGGCACCTTGTCCCATGCCCCCTGCAGCTTTTTTGAAAGATATTTTTTCAGTGACTATTTCCATAAATGGTTAGAGAGTTCTGACACAAAAAAAGGAAAAGAAACCAAGCTCCGAAACCATTACAATGAGCCGTGAAAATAGGCATATATTTTCCAGTATGCATAATAATGATCAGTTTTGAAGAGCGCCACCATTTGGAAAATGGGTACCAGCCCGCCCCCCCCCCCTTGGATTTTACGGAGACCAAGTGTTCGGGGACGTGTGAGTGCGGTTGCCCCCCTGACATCAAAAGCTGGATAGGCCAGTGTGGGATATGATGTTTTTAACACCCAAGGGCTGCATTTGGCCTCGGGTGCTATGTACATGTATGGCCAAAACATTACACACTGGGGCCACAGGCTGCATTTTGCAGTCGATGTGCAGTACACACATCACCCATAATGAACTCACTTTCGATGAGAGAAACCTTTAAAAGGATTATTTACTTGTTTTTGTTTACTTTGCAAGGTCGACACCAAAAGAAACAATACTTCTTTGGGAAGAATTGTTACTTTAAAAGCATTTTTGAAAAACTTCACTAAAGTCATCACAAATATCTTATATTGCGATCCCATATCAAATGTCTGAATTGTAATTATTTATGCACAGTATAGACACTGTTCACAGTCTTCAAATAATCATGAAAATTCCTGTAGAAATGTGAAAAGGAATATTATGTGTATAAGATACCATACAATGCTGTATTTAGGTTTAAAGATTTCCAAATGGGACTGACAGGAATAACTAACTTGTAATGTTCTATATGTTGTATTGTAATGTGTCATGCATACATTGGCATATATTCCCTTTGCTACATAAATTTCATACAAATGTACAAACATGTACATGTAGGCCTGCAGTTCAACATATTACATGGTCTTGTGATTGGCCCGTCTGACGCCGCCCGCAATATGCACTACAAAGACAGTGTCTGTGGTCGGTTTCCAGACCAAAAGGCTCTGACATCACGCCAACAACGCTTTGCGACTGTGCACGTTAAAACATTTAAATATAGTAATGGCAATAAACTCCCTGTGAAAATTTTCTTTCTGGCATGCTGTCATTTTCAGAAAACAGTAAAAGAAGGCAATTTCCAAAGAAACATCCAGTGAGTAGTAAGGTTTGTAATTTGAAGAATCTGTGAATGGGTGCGTGCAAGCACTGACATGACGCACAAGCATGCGCCGTTGCTAACTATCATGTCCCGGATGCTGATTTTGGGCGTAATTCAAAATGTGACTCTGCAACTTTTGATTTGAAATCGAGATCCCAGTATATTGGTTCCTTGGAATGTACAGCAATTACTGAGCTAAAATGTTTTCAGGTTAGCTGTTAAACAGCTAACCTGAAAACATTTTAGCTCAGTAATTGCTAACAGCTAACATTCGTCCGCAGATTTTGAGCCCTTTGTTGTTTCAAGCAAAAAAATGCCTCAATGACAAGACCTCTCTTACCCTTATGATTCTACTTCCCGCCCTTTTTGAGCACCCATATACCGATTTCAAATAGACTGACACCACTTTATTGCTGAACATACCTGTTTATCAGTCAGTGATGTGTAGAGGTGGGCGTGGCTCTCCCCCATCTCAGCATTCATCTCAGCAATGGACCAATCAGCCTATGGAAGGCACAAAATATGAATGAATATTCAAAATTAGTGCTGAATGAACTGAACTGGGATGCAATAAAAAGAGAAAGCCTTAAAAATGTGAGTTTTGGAAATTGTGTAACAAAGCACTGCTGATGCTGAATCACTGAAAGGAATAACAAGTTTTGTTATGATGAATATAATTTAAATGAACTACACTGTATGCAAGCATTGTGCTGTTGAATGCTATACATGCATGTAAAACACCAACTGCACACGAGCTAAAATGCAGATAAATAAAAAGAAAGTGAAGGAAAATAAAACCCACAACAAAACAAAACTACGATCCAAAACCAATTACTGTCGGTTCATTTTTTAACTCTTTTTATTTGTTTATATTTGTCTACACAACAGACTTGAGTATCCAATTGGTGGGGGATGGGGGACAAGTCCCCCCTTCCCACTTTTTAAAGTCGGGGGATATCATATCGTTTGTGTCCCTAACCCCACTTTATTCGTCCCAGAATTAAAATTGTTGCCAACATAATGATCCTATAGCTCACAATAGCTGATGACTTCAAACTCAAAAATAATGTTTAAAAGATGATTATTTTGCTCTTCAAAAATTTGTTGAAATGGTCAGAAATTGCCTCAGATCACACCACAGAGCGTCTACAATACATATTCCGGGGCCCTTAAGCGGGCCCTAGACCCCATGCTGTAGGGCTTTGCGCTCCCATGAACACTGTTCAAGATATGCCCCTCCCCCCACTTTTGAGAAGCGATTGACGCCCTTGTGAGTATCCTGACTGGAAACATATCAAAGGATATTAAAACAGGTGTCATCTGCAATAACAGTCAGTTTAGAATTTTAAACTGCATCAGGTAATTGACCTGTGGCTTCTTTATGTTTACCTTTCTGATAAACCTGTCTGTCATATTGCCAGCCCAGGACCTTTGGATCCATTAGATATAAAACACAGTCAGCATGCTGTATTTGATTTTACTATGAGCACGTACCAAAGCTCTACATAAGTGGAATCTGGAGACTGCAAATATTACCAGATCAGAACCTTTGGATCCATTTGAGATAAAACACTGCATTTGATTTTACTATGAGCACGTACCACAGTGCTACGTTATCAGAATTTGGGTACTGGTACTGCAAATATTACCGGCCCGACACCTTTGGACCAATTTGATATAAAACACTGCATTTGATTTTACTATGAGCACGTACCAAAGCGCTACATAAGTGGAACCAGGGACTGCCAATGAGTGTACTCAAAATCATGTGACATGGGCTGTGTTGATACAGAGGGGCGTATACATAGATCGCCATCTTTGTTCATTTCTGCCATTGCCGTAAGTGACATCAGAATGGGAAGATAGCAGTGGCTCATTCCATGTGTACCTGAAGGTAAGATTTTTATTTAGTGGGTCTACCTGTAAGTCTGTCAATACATCTGATATAAATCAACAGCATCACATTATCTCATATGAAGTACATGTACATGTCAACTCAGTATTTGCCAATTACAAGTGTATACGTATTTACTGGAAATTCAAGTGGATCCGTCAAACCTGTTAGAATACAGACATGTGGAATACATGAATCTCCTTATATTCATGACAGAAATAAGTGACGTATTGTTTGTATTTTACGAACAAGTGTTAGACCTTTAAGAACGTAGCTTAGTGAATCACAAAATAATAATAAAACAACAAAAAATAAAAAGGTAAATGTATTTTTTATGAAATTTCTTAAAGGAAAGTGGACTTTGAGTCTACGATTTGAAATATGGGCCAATTAAAGTACTTGTAATTTTTTTGGGGGTACACACAATATTTGGTTGCAGTAACTCCAGCTCACCTCAACTCAAACCACCTAGCTGACCCAGGCAAGCTCAAAGGTGGAGTGATAAGACGTCTGCACTAAACAGGAGGTACTGGGTTCGAGCCCCACCTGAGTAACAGTAAGACAGCCCTTTTGTATACAAGTGCCCTTTTAACTCTAGCGTAACCCCCCCCCCCCCCCCCCGGATATTTGTAAAGAGTGCCCTTTTTTTTTTAAACAATGCCTTTTTTTTTAAACAGTGCCTATTTTGTTACAAGCAGCCTTTTACGAGTACCCTTTTGGGAATTTTGGGCTACCATCAGCAATTGTGCCACCCTGAAAAGTGCCACATATTGTCCATGATCGTCTGGTTTGAACAGCGCCCCAATACCAAGATGAGCCCCCCCCCCCCCCACCTCACCCCCCCACCTCACTTTATTGTTTATTTTACGCAGGCTAATTTTACCGAGGGACGTGCGAGTACTCTTTTCACAAACTTTTTTCAACACTGAGTATACAGTGTTCATACAAATACGTCAGTGTAGGGCAAAATCCAGTGTTAGAAAAAAAAATCTATTTTTTGTGTGAACTGTTTCATTCAGACCTGAAGCCACATCCTCATAAAGTCAACAAAGTGTCATTCTTCGTCAGGTCAACTCACAAACTATTTATATTAAAAACTGTGGCAAAAGGCATTTTTTGTCAAAGTGGAAAACCTTTCACTTGTGACCTACTTTTGTTTGACTTGTTATGAATTTTATTATAATTTACCTTAGGCGTAAGAAAATGGCCCATAACAGCTGAAACAAATTCTTTATTGTTGCATTTGTCAGGACAAAATATATAATTATACTCTTACATTAAAGGGAATATACAACATTTGCAAACATCAAAAAACAAAACTACCAAATTATCATGAAATACCTTACTGCACTGCTAGTGAATGACAGTCTAAAGAATCCTGTAAAATCATGGCACGTGCTGACATTTTCAGGAAAAGTGGTATTTTTGTATCGATTTCCAATGCTGGTCGACTGACCAGCATTGGACAAAACTGACTCTTTTCAAACCCCCAATTTAACAGATTTAGTTTGCAATCAAATACACTCCTATGAATGGGTACAAGCAAGCTAGACTGGTTCCCTGATCCAATTCCCTGACGTCTATAAATTGCTTCATTTCATCATTTTGGGTCGGGGAACCAGTCTACAAGAACAGGATTGTTTTTTTTTTGGTTTTTCTAGTAACTGCGAACACAAAACTTAAAACAAGTCAACATAACAATATTTGCTACAAAATACTAACCACCAAATACATCCATTTCAGAATATTACAGCAGAAACAAATGTTGTGTATTCCCTTTAACAAGGTAACCATATATTGTACATTCGTTGCAACTGATTGCTATTTTCTTTTGAACAAAACTAAACAACTACAGTTTTAAAACAAGCATATACATGTAGCATATTAATAGACCTTCAATTTTGTGAATAATGTACTTGACAAAAAGTTTTCAACTTTACATCTGACCTATTACAACCATATCATCATTTGAAGTTTGAATACATGTAATTCCAAAGCTTTTATTTGCAGGTTAAACGTCCATTCTATCACACAAAGCCCAACAGTGAGGATGGCATCTAATGTTACAGTGCAATCAGTGTTGGAGAAGATTAGTGTGGATCATCTGCAATGCTCCATCTGCACCAACCGTTTCAGGCAGCCCAAACTGCTGGACTGTTTGCATAGTTTTTGCCTCCAATGCCTCCAAGAGCTCAGACAGCGCCAAGATCCTAGTGGTACAAAGCTGACATGTCCTCTGTGCAGATGTGAAACCATGTTGAAAGGGTCTGGGGTTGCTGATCTCCCGAATAACTTTGCCTTCAGTGCCATGGTGGAGGAAGTTACAATGCAGGAAAAGCTACTGGAAGGTCAAGGGTCAGAGATCAAATGTCAAGCCTGTGATGAGGAGAATCAGGCTATTTCAAGATGCATGAACTGTGATCATTTCCTCTGCCAAGAATGTCACAAGGCACATGGACGAATGAATTTGATGATGAAATCTCACAAAATGTACACACTGGCTCAACTTCGATCAGGAGAGATTGTCTACAAGAGTAAACTAAGAGAACAAGTTCCCAAATGTGGCAAGCATCCAGATCAGAATCTCAATGTCTACTGCAACACATGTGAGCAAGTCATATGCACAACTTGCTCTGTACTTGATCATGCAAAACACACACTCACTGGATTACCTGAGGCAGTAGAAAAATGTAAGAAGAAGATCACAGAAATGGTCCAAAACAGTGAGAGAAGAAAAACAGAATTGGGCACCACCATAGAAGACACATGCAAATCTTGCAAAGAGCTGGAAACCATGTTTGCCAAAACTCAAAAGAAAATCTCCAAAAAGGCTCAACAGAAGATTACAAAGCTCCAACAGGAGATTACAAAGCTCAAACAGGAGGTTGCAAAGATCCAAAAGGAGATAACAAAGATCCAAAAGGAAGAAAAGAAACTGTTAAAAGAGACAGACATGATTTATAAAGACAAACTCAAAGCTTTTGAAGCTGTTCAAGCAACCAACAGGAAAGAGGTGACACAGACAGAGCACAAGCTAGAGGAGGTGAAACAACTCATGAATCAAGCAAGTTGCTACGAGATTCTTGAACTTCAGCAGAAGCTCTTGCATAACCTCAGTGAATTGACAGGGAAGCATCCACAGCAAGTTCCTGACAAGTTGACCTTCATGGACTTTGAAGAAGGTGAGAGGTCACTTGGGAGACTCATTCTGGAGGAAGAACCAAAGGCTGCAGCAAAGCAATCACCAAGACCTGCAAGATCATGTGTGAAGGAGAAATGGGAACTGAAGACTGAAATCAAGAACTTTGAATTAGGAAATACAGTGATACGACATGTGTCAGTACTCTCTGACAATAACATAGTATTAACCAATTGGAATAATACACTATTCACAGTATCACTGACCAATAGTCAACATACACCATCTCCTATCCCACAAAGGCTACAAATCAGTGGCCTCGCTCATGTAAGGTGTATTGCAGTGAGCAAGGACGACAAGCTCCTTGCTCTAGATGGTCCAGTAGTCAAGGTCTTCAACAAGCAACATCAGCTCCTCCATCAGTTCACACCAGGTAGAGGGTCAGCCAGCCAACCAACATGCCTCGCAGTGGATGACAGCAATCTGATAGCAGTGGGTTATGAAGGCAAGAAGGAGATATCTCTACACAACCCAGATGGATCCCTCATCAGGAGACTGTCTGCTCCAATGATTAGAGGTTATCTGACAATGCACAACCACCGCCTTATCAACACAAACTGGTTTAACAAAAGGTTGGTATGTGTAGACTACTATGGTGCCAGTGTATTCTCAGTAGACATGACCAGCAACATACAGGAGGATGGGTGCCCTAATGGTGTGTGCTGTGACAGTGATGGCAGCATCTATGTTGCTGTGTATGGATATCCCACAGGTGATATTCTGCACTACAGTCCTGATGGCAAGTACATTGGATGTGTTATCAAAGGATGTGGTTCTCCATGTTGCATCACATTCACATTGGATGGTGATCTGGTAGTGGCTGCAGAAAAGTCTGTACAGGTCTATTACCGCGTGTGAGGACAGAATAATTACACCCAGGGAAAATAGAAAAGTAAAGGAAATTAAATCAGCAACAAAGTAATCAGTGATATTCATGCATGCTTTGTTGAAACTACAACTCTCACGGTATCCAAAATATCCAAAACCTCTTTTCCTAACACAAGCAGAACTGAAATTGGGAAATAGGTATTCCCCGCATAATTATTTTCCCTGCATAATGTATTTCTCCAGTTGCTGATAACTGAAGGAGTCTATATGCATAATTACTTGTTTACTGCAGACTTTCTTTGCCAATTACATGTAATAGCTGTAATCATAAGCATAGACTTCCATTGTTAGTTGCCAGTGCCATCAATATCAGCACTCATCTTGGAAGTCAGGTCAAATCCCATCATGCAATTGCACCTAATCCACTCACAATGTATAACACTTGTAACCAACCATCATTGCCTATCAAAGTTTTCCCATAAGATATATTACAACAAATGATCTTATAAGGAGAGGGAAATAAGAGGTAGAATATACTCAATTTTGAGAATCAAACAGTGATAGCCATCACAAAAATAGAAAGGATGTACATTATGTACAAAGCTTGGTAATTGTCACATTTAGTTGATTTTATTACTGCCCTTTTAATTTTAAAAATCACTCAAATTGCAGATTCATTGGAAATAATTGGATAACTGATTATCACTGGTCCATCAATCTTGGATAACTTAGGCTTTGTAAACAATGTGTCAATTCAAAAAATTTTTTTTACTTTCCCTCTAAAGACAGCTCCAGCTTTCTTTAAGGGAAAGAAAAAAGTCAAGCTGTTGTTGATTTGGATGCAGTAATACTGTGTACCAATTAGTCTGAACATATTGTCACCATTTTGTCAATGTGATGAATCCACTGAAACCCAGATTTTAAGGAATTTCAGATGTTTTGATATTCTAACATTTTATGATACAACTCTACATAATTCCAACATTTTGAGACACACAATTGTATTGTTCATAATATTAAAGGCTAATACACCACGAGGTGAATGTGTGACAACTTAATTTTATTTTAGTTTTTGACTAAGTGACAAATCTCTATTTGTCACTAAGTCTCATTGATTTTACATGTGTACAATATTTAAATGTATGAAGCATGTACAATTTGCATTTTGATAAAGTGAGAAATCTGCCTTTTAAAAGTATATAACTTTTGTACTCGTGCACACAACAAATCTGTGTATAAACATAATGTGTGTACATGTACGTGTGATCAAGTAACATTTCCGTTTTGAAGAAGTGATGAACATCTTTTATGTCTCCTGATTTAACATACTTTTTATGAAAATGAGACAACTGCTGGGCTATTTAACTAATGGGCTATTGCATCAGTTATATTTTTCAATTTTAGGGGAGAAAAGTACAGTGTGTATCAAAATAAATGCAAACAACATATACCAGACGTAGAATGTGTAACCAACATAGATAATATTGGTATAGTTTGAAAGATACGCCTTTACACTTTAAAATGAGACATAAAATGTCCAAGAGAGGTCAAATTGACAGTGGGACCAACATTTCAATTTTTATAGGCATTGGGACAAAGGTAACATAACTGTCTCTGTGTGGATATTTGCCTGGCCTACAAAAAATGTTTTAAACGAGTTAGCACAATTCAAAAAGCTTTCTTGCTCTAACCTCATGCTAAAATGTTTAGCATGTAAACATATTTACAAACTGATAGCAAGTGAGTGTTTAGGATTGTGTTTATTCGCAAAACACATTTTTTTGGTCGGCCAGGCAATATAAAAATTCTGCAGAACTTCTTTAGATACAACACTGTGTTAAAAGTTTGCGTTTTCAATTTGGGTGAATGGTTGTATTCTAAGAGCTTGCTAATATCATTATCATTTTACTTGTTTGTTATTACGTTTCTACCAAATGAAAATACTTATTCAATTTGGATCTAGGCGAAGAAATTGATGCGACTATATAACCTTGCAGTAAGCAATTTTTCATTAAAAAAGGTGCAGCACACATTGCACATTTCGTATCTAGTAATTAAAGCTAAAACAACTCTTTTGGTAATTTCTGAAATCAAGGGAAATCATTCATTGTCTTAGAATCCTGTTGGTATATTTTAATTTCAACTTGGATCAAAGGCTAGTTATATTTTGACATTTGGCTCGGCCAATCAAAGGGACCCATCTCAATTTACAGAGAAGCTTAGAATGTTTATAGAGAGAAATGGAAGTAGCTCAAGCATACTGTATATACTAATTTTTGTGGAACATTTTTTGCTGCTCTAATTTTTTTAGCGAAAAAGAACAGCCATCTTCATGACTTAAGAGACTTTAGTTAGTTTTGCTAATTTAACAATGTAAAGGTTATTCTTGATAAAGCTTTCGTTTTCCAAAAACTTCAGAAGAGTTTGCCATTTCTTACAGTTTGAAAGACAATGGTTTGCGTATGTGCATATAATTTGTTGTTTCTAAAGAATCATCATTCCATCATCACATGTGATGCGATCAAGCTAAATGAGTCGTTTGTAGGGAATTTTTATTGGTAGATACAGGCCAAAATAGGACCACTTCATCACATCTTTTGGTCACACCTCTTGGTGTTCCAACTTTGTTAATTGTTTAACTAAAGATGGTATCAGCTTGCCGTTTTCGAAGCAGTAATGCTGAGATTGTGCCCTTTTCAAATTTGTAATAAAAAAAAATTGACCAGGGTCGACAAACGACTCATGTAGCTTGATCGCATTACATATTTTGATGCATTAGTCACTGGTCCTTATTCATGACGTAAAAGCAAAATTATTTTCACTTTTTTATTACTTAGAATGACATAACCATGTGTCCCCTTCATTCTTTGAGCAAACGTTAATAAATTAGATATCCAAAAATTAGACGTCTGAAGTGTGTACTGCTGGCTTAGTCTATGACATCATTAACAAACAGTTACATTTATAGGAATAGGGGTGTAAACCTTTTTCATGATAGAAATGTATTAGTTTGATCAAAACATGATCGAAACTGGTACAGTGAATTGTACGTGCACAACAAGTGGGTAATAATTGAAAAATTGAGTCTGTTCTTAAAACATCCATAATGAACTCATTTTAGAGGCAAGAAACCTTTAGAAGGATTATTGACAGTTTTTCATTTCCTTTGCAAGGTTGACACCAAAACAACAATGCTCCTTTGGGAGAGTTACTTTTTAAAAGCATTTTTCAAAAACCTAAGTCGAGTCATCAAAAAATATCTCATTTTGCGATAGCATATCAAATTTCTGCATTGCAATTATTCATGCACCGTATAGACACTATCTACAGTCTTCAAATAATCATGATTTTTTCAGGGAGGCGTGCTGAAATGTTGACTGGTTATTTTTTTCCAGACACTTAGGCCTCCGAAAATCAATAGGTGTGGGGGGGGGGGGAGGCTCATGCCATATTTCCAATGGGGAGCGCCGATAAAATCCTAAAATCATTCACACAATATTAACTAATGCACCCTTGTCACGACTATTTCTTTAGGGGGAGAGCGTTCGCATGTACATGTACATCACAAATCCTTCATTTTGCTAATGCAAATTTTTTTTTACGAAATTTATTTTGGGGTGGGGGGGGCTAGACAAAATGGGGGGGGGTGGTATAAGAAAAAAAGTAAGAAATATCGAAAGGAGAGTAATCCCAAAACGATTCGGGTCAATTCCCTGGTTTGTTTTTTATTGGGCCTGGTTTCCACAAGCGTTTCTACAGGGAGACATTTAGCCCCTTTGCTTAATTATTCAATCAAGTTTAAGTAATAAAACAAATAATTTTATCATTATGTTGTCTACACATATGTGTTTTTCTACCTGTCTGTCCGTTCGGTACCTGTCATTTAACAAAAGAGGGCTTGAAAGTCTCATAATGCATCTCAAGCTAAATTCCTTGAAAAACTAACATGATCATGGTTTTTATTTTGATAAACAAAGTAAAGATAGATTTCATGTCCAAAAAATGCTTGACAAGCTAAAATATGAGGAAGAGATGCTAGCAATCCGTTGAATGAAATAAAACACATTTTTAGAACTAATGGCTTGCTAATTTCTCTTTGTCTCAGACTTGGCTATCTGTTGTAAACATGTAACAGTGGATCATGAAGTGTAGACAAAAACTGGACACAGTCCTAATCATAACAGCGTAATCTGATGTGAAAATAACATTGGAAAGTTCTGATTCATTTTTGCGGGGTCAGGGTCAGGTCAACACTGGCTGTTCCTGAGCAAACAATAGATGTTCTGGAAACCTGTGAGAAGTACATCAATTACAATAGATGCTCTCCCTGTACAGCTGTTTGTCATGATCGACCGTGATCCACCAGCTGCATAAAGGGGAACATAGTAATAATAGGACTGGCAATTTACACAATACTAAATGATATTTCATTGTACATGTATGTGAGCCAGAGTATGTACACTCCAGCCACTGGGTCTCTTCTTTTCAAAAGGATACTTTCAAATTGTCCACAGAAAGTCATAAAATCTCCTTAATCCAGGTAAGTAATTGGTCTTATTACATGTATTTCATAGAATTTTGTCTGTGTGACTTTTTCTACAAAGTAGACAGTGTTTATTGACAAATGCAGTAAATGTATTATGGAGTTCAATGAAAAAAATCCCTTTGGCCTATAATTGTCAGCTGCCTTGAGATATACAGTCTATACTATAGTCGGTATTTGTATTAAAACAGAAAGAAAAGCCAACATTTTACAGCAGTTTTGTGATGAACATATGATGCTTTCTTACCACAAGTTGTTCCAAACCAAACCAAACTGGGGGAAAAGTGGGGGTGGGGTGGGTGGGGTAGGAGTTTACAGCCACTTTTTGGCTATGGAATTAACATACATTGAAGGTAATGATTGTAATGGGGACCAAACAAACAATGGTGCTGAATTCAAACTGTTTCAGCTGTTCCAACAAAGGAAACTACGAAATACACAGTGTCGGCTGGGGCAAATACAAACACACACAAGTGGGTATTTACCTGCAATCGGGGAACCCCTATTCTCCCTCTTTTGTTTGTACTCTCCCAAAAGTTTTGTACATATCGCCAAATTGGGGACCTTCGGAAATTGGGGACCCTATTGTCCTCTATTGTTCAACGTCCCCAATTGAATGCAGAAACAAACTTACTCACACTCACACACATGGAAGGACAAGATGGATATAGATAAAGTAGGCCTATAAGAGAAGTCAACTTTTGATGCTTCCATTCACAGAAAATAAGCCAATGCATTGGCAGAGCATCATCAACTAGTCAAGATGGCATCTAGTGTTACAGCACAATCAGTGTTGGAGAAGATTAGTGTGGATCATCTGGAATGTTCCATCTGCACCAACCGTTTCAGGCAGCCCAAACTGCTGGACTGTTTGCATAGTTTTTGCCTGCAATGCCTCCAAGAGCTCAGACACAGCCAAGATCCTAGTGGTACAAAGCTGACATGTCCACTGTGCAGACGTGAAACCATGTTGGAAGGGTCTGGGGTTGCTGATCTCCCTAATAACTTTGCCTTCAGTGCCCTGGTGGAGGAAGTTGCAATGCAGGAAAAGCTACTGAAAGGTCAAGGGTCAGAGATCAAATGTCAAAACTGTGATGAGGATAATCTGGCCATTTCGAGATGCATGGACTGTGATAATTTTCTCTGTCAAGAATGTCAAAAGGCACATGGACGTATGGCTGTCATGAAATCTCATAAAATCTATACACTGGCTCAACTTCGTTCAGGAGAGATTGTCTACAAGAGTAAACTAAGAGAAGAAGTTCCCAAATGTGGCAAGCATCCAGATCAGAATCTCAATGTCTACTGCAACTTATGTAAGCAAGTCATATGCACAACTTGCTCTGTATTTGATCATGCAAAACACTCAATTATTGGATTACCTGAGGCAGTAGAGAAATGTAAGAAGAAGGTCACAGAAATGGTCCAAAACAATGAGAGAAGAAAAACAGAATTGAGCACCACCATAGAAGAGACATGCAAATCTCGGGAGGAGCTGGATACCATGTTTACCAACACTCAAAAGAAAATCTCCAAAAAGGCTCAACAGGAAATTAGAAAGATCCAACAGGAGGTTGCAAAAATCCAAAAGGAAGAACTGAAATTGAAGAAAGAGACAGACATGATTTATAAAGACAGAGTCAGAATATTTGAAGCTGCTCAAGCAACAAATAGGAAAGAGGTGACACAGACAGAGCACAAGCTGGAGGAGGTGAAACAACTCATGAATCAAGCAAGTTGCTGTGAGATTCTTGAACTTCAGCAGAAGCTCTTGCATAACCTCAGTGAATTGACAGGGAAACAGCCACAGCAAGTTCCTGACAATTTGACCTTCATGGACTTTGAAGAAGGTGATAAGTCACTTGGAAGACTCATTCTGGAGGAAGAGCCACAGGCTGCAGCAAAGCAATCACCAAGACCTGCAAGATCATGTGTGAAAGGGAAATGGGAACTGAAGACTGAAGTCAAGAACTTTGAATTAAGAAATGCATTCATAGCACATGTTGTATCACTCTCTAGCAATAAAATACTTGTACTATCTAAAAATTATAAAGGAAACAGTGGTGCACTATTCACAGCTTCAATTCCCAATAGTTACCAGGAACCATCTCCTATCCCACAAAGGCTACATATCAATGGCCTCACTGATGATGTAAGGTGTATTGCAGTGAACAAGGATGGCAAGTTCCTTGTTCTAGATGGTCCAGTAGTCAAGATCTTCAACAAGCAACATCAGCTCCTCCATCAATTCACACCAGGTAGAGGGTCAGACAAACCAACATGCCTTGCAGTGGATGACAGCAATCTGATAGCAGTGGGTTATGAAGCCAAGAAGGAGATAGCTCTACACAAGCCAGATGGATCCCTCATCAGGAGACTGCCTGCTCCAATGATTGAGGATTATCTTACAATGTACAATCACCGCCTCATCTACACAAACTGGCCTAAGAAAAGGTTGGTATATGTAGACTACTATGGTACCAGTGTATTCTCAGTAGACATGACCAGCAACATGCAGAGGGGTTGGTGCCCTACTGGTGTGTGCTGTGACAGTGACGGCAGCATCTATGTTGCTGTGGATAGATATCCAACAGGTGATATTCTGTATTACAGTCCTGATTGCAAGTACATTGGATGTGTGATCAAGGGATGTGGTCATCCACGTGGCATCACATTCACATCGCATGGTGATCTGGTAGTGGCTGCAAGACGGTCTGTACAGATCTATCACCGAGTGTAAGGACAGATTAATTAATCTAAGGCTATCCAGTGTATCCACCAACCACTTCCATCAGACATCGAGCATTGTTATCACTGACAAAGAACTTTAAAGTTCATTCCCTAAACAACATTCTACAATACTGAATATTTGGTTTAATTTTAAGGTCTTTGGTCTCTGTATGTGTTGACTCTCATACCTCAACCACTTCCCCTTTGGAAAATCTTGGACTTCAACACCCAGCCTACTTCCTATGAAATCCTATATCTGTTGGTCCAATAATGAGAGCAAACGAATGAACCTTCACTATGTTTTCAAATAGGGATGAGTGCACATTTTAAAAATATAACAAACGAGAGGCAAAGTATTACCACAAGAGGCAATTCAATTTTCTCAGATTCATCTCAGCAAATACAAAGTCAATGTATGATGTGTTTTCCAAGTATAAGATATAACCCTGCTACTGTGTAAAATGTAAACATTATTTAAATTTTGTTATTCGATTCTTCAATTACATTGGGAAAATTGTTGAGTTTAAATTAATGCAACTTACATTTGAATGAGACAGATTTTCCAACTCCGCGTACAAAAACCAGAATAAATCCTCAAAAGCAACTGAATGAAATGTGTGTGATTTTGAACTAAAGCGAGAGTTGAATAGCAAGTTACATACAATCCCTTGGTTGTCTCTTTCACAGTGCTTTCTGAGTGCCTCATCAAATTAATATTAGTTTAATTACATTGACAACCAAGTTGAAAATGAAAACCTCAAGTGCATTCTACTGAAATGATACATGGATGTTTGTAAATTTGGTTAGTATGATGGATGTACATTTGTTAACTGAATTTTATTCCCTTTTTTGTCCTTCTTAAATGTGATTTTTTAAATACTACAATATAAGATGCATTTGGAACATTCTATGAATTTGGGGTCCACTTTTTCCTGTCCCTATACGTCCGACATCTACGATTTTGTAATTGAAGATGCACTCCTTTATGTGTGTACTCTTTCCTCCAAGAATGCTACCTACCCAACAAATATTAATTAGTTTGAAGTCATTTTTAATAGCACTTGAATGGCAAATGATAAATTTCGGAGGTTGCAGGGACGGGAAAAATGTCTGACTTTGGACCCTAAATGTATAGAATGACCTACTTGTGAGAGGTTCCGTACCATTACAATAATAGTTTAGTTTATTCCATAAAGGATTGAGGCTTTTGCTTCTTTGAATAAGTATTGGTTTGCTAAATGCTGATACACCAAGTAGTCTAAATGAAGCAATAACAGAGTATCTCTCCAAGAGAACACAGCTTCCATGACAACAATGGCATTTCAGCAAAGATACAAAGTCTGTTATCTACCAATCAGCATCTCACGTACATTTCAGCTGCATTTTCCACTGGGCATGTGTGACTCCTAGGGTTATTTGCATACATAATGAGGGCTGCCTATTTTACACCGATTATGTGACTCAAAAAGATATATTTGTATTTTATCATTTATAGACCACTTAATTTGGAAGCCATTGTTATTGTATCACTAGTTAGTTCATTCACTGTATATTTTGTCAAAGACATTTTAAAAAACGTTTTCTGAGAACATAGCAACAATGATTTTATGAAACAACCCTCTTTTCTCAGTTGTCGTTTGTTTACATTTAAGACCAATTTGTTTTTCGACAATAGCATAATTACAGTGGTTTCCCCAACATTCATACTTGTACATAATGGTAGAGGGGATTATCAAGTAATCAGATTTGTGAAAACATTTTCCCTTGATTTTTTTATCTCCTGATTGACCGCATTTGAATATTGTCAACATGCTCTCAAAATATTTTGAGTATGTAACTATGAGCTTAGAAAATTAGTCAGGCTTGTTTGGGTCTAGTACCATGTATTGCGAGCAAAAGAAACCCAAACACTACAACACTGTTTAGTCAGCTTGAAAATTTTTCTTTTTTATCATAACAAAAAAATGTAGCAAAAAGAAATCTTTTGTGTGTTAAAGATCGCCTCATGGGGTTTTATGTTCAGTATTTTATTGTCCTGTGAAAACTTCAAATGTCTAGAAATCCTAAGCGAAAAAGTGACACATGAATGATCAAAATTTGTTGGCACCTTAGCAACCACTTTACAAGGGAAAAGTCAGAGCATGGAATTGTTTTTCCAAACTGAATGTCTAGCAATAGCATTTTTAGGGCATGCTTATACAAAAAATATTGAAAGTAAATATTTCTTTAAATTATGGGCGTAAAGACAGTTAAACTTGACATCTAACAAGTGGAAGAACTGATATCGTATGGTTGCCGAGGGTGCAGTCAAGTACCCACCATACCTATAGATAACTTATCAATATCGCACATTCTATGGGAGTGAGACGTACGTGATCTGGAACTTTCTTAAGGTACCAGCGGTGTAACTAGGGTTAAGCTTCCAGTGGGGCAGCTGGGGGGTTCACCAATTTTTTTTTTGAAAGGGGAGGGGGGCAAGGAAGGTAACATATTCATTTGTTGTGTGCAATTCAAGATTTCAAATGGAGTGTGGGGTGGGGGGGGGGGAGACACGTGCCTCATAGTTACACCTTTGAAAGGTACACAGAAATATGGAATTCTAACATTACATCCGGTTTAACAGTCCCTTTCATATTACAATTAGCACTAGTTACGAACCAATAAAAGGTGTGAATGGTAGCAACCCAAATTGCCTACTGTTGCAGTCCACTCTTTTTTGAATAAATTGAAATACCAAATGGTTTTGTAGGAATGAAGCCTTAACACTAGTCTGAGTATCACCCGTTGTATCACTCTCTCTGTCTCAAGGTCATGTTCGCGAAACACGTAACATATCGTTACAGGCCGCGTGAAACAGCCTATTTTTGCAAACACAATTCACGATGTAAAAGCACAATAGATGTCATGTCTAGGTTTTATTAGATGTACATGACAATGGGTAAATGAAGACCCGACATAAAAGGCGCCTGCTGAATGCTCTCAGGGTCGAGACGCAGTCTGGTTTTGCATAATAATCGACAAATTCTCAGATATCATAGACTCTTCCTGTGCAAAGGAATTTTCCATATAGACTACCTTAGCAGCCAACCCCCCCCCCCCTGCAATTAAGAGCAATTCACAATGCAGTGTGAGTGTGCTAACTAGTCTTTGCCTCAAGAGGCCACTTTTCAACTTTTAAAGTATACTAACTTCTACAAAATGAACTTACCAGTACATAGAAGTACATTGGGGAATCTGTTCTTGTTTTTGCAGACAGGTTTCTTGGCTTCCTCACAGTTGACTGCCACTGACATTTCATATAGCACCTACATTTCAAAGTGAACAAATTGACAAGACAACACACATTACATTGCATTTTCTCTTTCTAGCTCGGACTGCAATTACAAATCAAGTTATCTTTGGCTGACTTAATCGTTTGCATATTCATTCTTCAGCAAGTGCATGGACAACATAGCCATACACCAGTTTGGCAGAAATATAGAACTAAGTCTGACTCAGACTGGAGTTTAATTTACGCTGCAAATTCTGAGACTGAACTTCAAGTTACAATGGCTAATGACTCAAACTCGGCTCTCATGACTCAACTCATGACTCAGACTAGACATCACAGAATTGTCACTAGTGAGACAAATTTCACTGACTCGACGAAACATTTTCGGCAAAACTGTCTCGTAATACATTTAGCTAGTGCTGATCGAGTGCAAAATTTGGTTTGTTGTCGGTAACAATTGGTTAAAAAGAAGCCCTTGTATTCTGATACATTCTGCTTTGCAGATAAGAAAATGGGAAAATCCGATAACCTCACTTGAAATTCTATAGACTACAAAAATTCATGCCATTTTGTGGAGACTTTTAAAGCTGTGAGTTCTTAAAATAATCACTGAGCCAAAGTTTTACCCCAACTCACCTTGAATTCCTCCACAGGGTCTTGCTTGTCTATCTGTTTTTGCAGTGTGGTAATGGTGTTCGGTAGTGACTGACCCAATAAGCACCAACCTTAGCTGGTCTGGTGAGCGTCATGTGTCGCATCTCGGCATCGCTGACCAGGCGGTCTTGGTCCTTCTAGAGGGGATGTTGGTGTCGGAACCGTAGGAGCTGGAATTATCATCATCGCTTTCGGGGACATGGGGTTGGCCTGGGGGAAAGGATAAAACATCAAATTTTACTAATACAATACTGTAAATAATGGTCATCCATGTTCATTTTCGTAAGCATTTATGCTGTGTTTACATGTTTAAACATTTAGCCAACATTACACAAAGGCTGCTGCTGACAATGCCAAGGACTCATTTTATAATTTATTATCTCCTGGATCAGAATCTCCTTGTCATTCCTCAGCAGAGTTGTAATGAGTCACTGTTTTTTTGTGACTCGAGTCGAGTCAAGTCATTTTCAAGAAGTGAATTGACTGAGTCGAGTCGAGTCATTTTAAAGAAGTGACTTGAGTCCAGTCCAGTTATAGGTCCAAAAGGTTGAGTTGAGTCATTTCAAAAAGTGAGTCAAGTTGAATTGAGTTAATAGGTCAACAAGGTTCAAGTCGAATCGAGTCGAGTCAAGTCAAATACTTATAGCCAATTTAGTCAAGTCAATTTGAGTCACGAATATCTGAACACTATTTAACAAAGAAAGACAAGTCAAGTCAATTTGAGTCACGAATATCTGAACACTATTTAACAAAGAAAGACAAGAGAGAAATAGTCACTTGTCTCAATAACAGTCTCGAGAACTGAAACTTTGATCCTTTCTGGTTTGGTTTCAGGTCTAGAATATTTTTTGCTGATGGCTGACGTTAAAACCAAATTGCATTATTCAATGGGGCAGCAGGGGGGTTCCGAGAAGAACCGGTTTTAACTCAACATTTCGGCCAGCACACTCTGTTTGTTGTCAGGAGACCCTCCCCCCAAAAACCTGCAATCTGATATGTCTTGTGGCTGTTTGTTCCGAATGTGATACAACAAACAACTTACAAAGTATCAACACAATCGCAACAAAAGAACATCGCAACAAAAGAACAAATCGAAACAAAAGAACAAAAACAATGGCTGTTTTGGTAAGAAAACTCCTTCATGTTCTTGCAAGAAACTGCAGACTTTTATCACTGTGTCTTGAAAATCAAAAATCTTTGTCTTAAAACGCAACATCTGTAATAGTTGTTTACAGCAGTGAATTAAACTACATGACAACCACGTTGAAATGGATCTTCTTGTAATGTTATAGTTGGCTTTGCATTTTATGTTTTCCTGAAATTGTATACAGATATTGTGAAACAGAAAGTGGCTCAATATAGTCACTGACTCGGGTTTTAATCTAAGGCCTGATTTTTATTGTGGATTTTGTTGGAAACATTTTAATCTCTTTGGATTTGAAGAGTTGAATTAAATCAAATACTGAATCAAGAATTATTCCATCATTCCATAGTCCAACCTACTCATTTCTTTTGCCCTTCTGTCAATTGGGTGCTTGTCTTTTGTTGTAAAGGGAAACCACGTTTGAATGAATTTTCAACACGTCACTTCTAATCTTTATGTAAGATTTTTATTTTAGGGCAGCTGCAACCCTCTTTTAAAGGCTTATATTTTGGATTAATTTTGTGCACAAACAAATACACAATGCAAGGAGACTCCTTCCTAGCATTTACATTATTGATCGCTATAGGGACAGCTAGGAACCAGTTAAACATACGAGGAGCTAATCAAGGTCTGATGGCAAATCATTCATAATTTGTGGGGTAATTTTTCCAAAACTGAATGTTTGGGGATCAATATTCTCCATTTGATGTATCATGTAGAAGTGAGTTAAAAAAAAAAAAAAAAAAAATCCAAAAAAACCTTTTGTTTCCTTGGTAAAACCTTTGATTTGAAGGAAAAACTAGAAAAGAGCACTCATGTAGTGATGAGTTTCACTATCAGTGCGTTCGATTACTTCCCCCACACTTACTCATGCAAGCGCGACAGCGTTCGATTTACCTCTCATGTGACTTCTCGCGCTTACTCTAGCCTGGCCCAAGTGACCGACTCGCCGAGCCGGTCACTTGGGTAAGTATCCCATAAGGCCATGCAACGTCCAGCGGGCACCTCATCAGGCCGTGTCAGAAACGGCTTCCACAGAGCATAGAGCTACAAACCCGATGTAGCTCTATGCACGGAGCTACGGCTACGAATTATTGTCAGCGCGTCCCCGCATATTAGCTTGGCGTGGAGGCCCTGGACGTGCTCTTGGATGCAGCCTGGGAAAAATACTGCAACCTGACGCCACTTGCGCAATTGTGTACAAAGTCTATGGAGAGTCAAGAAAAAAAAATTCCTAACAAAATTTGAAATATTTTCTCAGTCCCAGATTCATGTCTTATCCTCCTTTTTGCAATGAATGACCTTTATTGAGATGATATATGAAGAAAAAAGTGGCGTCAGGTTGCAACATCCCCCCTCCCGGAAAAGTAAAAAAAGGAAAGAAAAAAAAAGAGAGAACAAAAAAGAAAAGAGGCGAGAAGTCATATTGGTGTAAATTTAATGGGGGAGGGGTAAAATGTCCCTACCCCCCTCTAAAACTGATAAATCGAGAATATGTTGAGAAAAACAGGATATTTTTTTTGGAAAACATGTTTTGCCCCTCTAGAAAAAAATCCTGGCGACGCCCATGTTTCCAGCTCTTGCACGAAACTTAAACCGAAACCGTTCGTTTATTAAGCGCATGTCTGTCATTACGCGAGGAGCCAGGCGGGAGTAAGCTGGGGGGAGCAATCGAAAGCACTGAAGATAACTTTCAGATCCTAATCTAACACATAAGCTGAAAGTAGGTTGACAACAAAGTTGCAATTCTTAAGAACTGTACTCTTGGAAAAGTTTTACTTTAGATTACTTTTGTAGCTCTCATAACAGAAAAATAAAAATTCTTCCATGCTCTCATGAACCTGAATCAATATTGGGCGACAAATGATTGAAAAGTATAATATATAATTAATAATAAAGTCAGTCAATTTTGGAGGGCAGTGCTTTATTCAAAAGTGAACAAAAGATTGCTGTATAGGAAACAAAATTGAAAACGTTTTTTTTTCAGGCAGAAATTTGAAAATAACCAGGGCTGTTTAGTCCCAGAATAGCATTGGTGACTTCTGATTCAATTTTTGAGGGCCGGGGCACCAGGGTCATGGAAACACTGACTGCTATTTATGCACAGGAACCTGCATTGATGTGTGCATAAAAATCCACAAAGTATGTACAAGTGGACTCAGTCCAATAGCTTCTAAAAATAGAACTGGGAATTTACGCACCATGTGCAATCATATTTAAGCATTCATGTACATGTAGAGTGTTGTGCGCCATCTTTCAAAAGGATAGTTTCAAATTTTCCTTTTAAACTAACAAAAAGACTTCAATTCAGGTAAGATACTTCACGTTGTACCGTTGTTGTACTCATATTACACGGCATTTGTCAAGAATCTTGGAATAATTGCCAGTACCGGTATGTGCAGCATTGGTCTTACAAGAGGGAGTAGTCAATGCTCAAATACAATACTCTAGACAAATATGTCCCTGTTTGGTCTACTGGCCTGAGAGGACTAAACATATCCTTGATCCTACATTTGAACCTCAAATAAAAGTTAACGGTTGAACAAAGAACTTGACCCTGTGGCTTCTTTCTGTTTACTATTCTGATAAACCTGTCTGTCAAATTGTTAATATTAACAGCCTATAGACCTTTGGATCCGTTTGATGTAGAAAACAGTCGCATGCTGTGTTTGATTTTACTCGTACAGCACGTACCACAGCGCTACATAAGTGGACTCCAGGGACTGCAAATAACTGAACTCAACATCATGTGACATGGTCCATGTTGATACAGAGGGGCGTATATGTACAGTAGATCGCCATCTTTGTTCATTTCAACCATTGCCGTAAGTGACATCAGAATGGGCAGATAGCAATGGCTCATTTCATGTGTACCTGAAGGTAAGGTTTTTTATTTAATGGGTCTACCTGTAAGTCTATCTACACATTTGATATAAATCAACAGCATCACATTATCTCGTATGAAGGCCATGTACATGTAAACTCGGTATTTGCCAATTACAAGTGTATACGTATTTACTGGAAATTCAGGTGGATCCATCAAACCTGTTAGAATACAGACATGTGGAATACATGAATCTCCTTCTATTCACGACAGAAATAAGTGACACGCATTGTTTGTACTTACAGGCAATCTTACAAAACAAATGTTAGGCCTTTAAGAAGATTCAGCACAGGTATAGCTGAGTAAATTACAAAAAAATAATAATATAACCAAAAATCAAAACGATGGAAGGCAAGTCTTTTTTTTCTGAAGTTAGTGCACTTTTCTTACAGAAAAGTGGACTTTATTGACAAGCCTTCAATTGAAATATTGGCCAGTTAAAGTACTTGAAATATATATTTTTTTCCGATGCAGGCAATATTGGGTTGCAGAAACTCCGGCGATCATGAAGTGTAGGACCCCTGTTTTGTTTTGATCAAATTAGAGTCAAGAATGTTTTTATAGCTCAAAAATCACATTTACAATCAAAAGCAGTCTTTTCTCAATTCTAATGACACCTGTTTTGCAATTTTGAACAGTTTCTTGGGGTAGAAATCATGATTTTCCTGCGTGGTTTGTGCCTTGCGATTCAGCGCGCCGTGCGTGCTCACAGTACATAGCGCGCTGAATCGCCATCTTTATTTTTGGGGCGTGTGTAGTCGTTGCGCTGTCATCGTCATTTTACCCCCAAATTTCACTCAAAAAATCAAAATCCTGTCCTCTATCTATGACATACCTGTTCACTGAGAATGTCGTCAACTAGTTTGGTACAATGTAGGTCCAATAATTTTAAAGTGGATTTTGTTCCCTTGCAGGAACCAGGCCGTACACTTTACAATCGCCGTAACTCCTGCCCACCTTGACTCAAACCACCCAGCTGACCCAGGCAAGCTCAGAGGTGGAGTGATAAGAAGACTGCACTACTAAACAGGGGGTACTGGGTTCGAGCCCCACCTAAGTAACAGTAAGACTTACCTTTCGTATACAAGTGCCCCTTTTACACCAGCATTTAACCCCCCCCCCCTATTTGTAAAAGTTTTTTTTTTTTAAATAGGTGCCTTTTTTTTTTTTTAAACCAGTGCCCTTTTTGTTACCAGCGGCCTTTTACGAGTGCCCTGTTTGAAATTTCACGCAACCATAGGCGATTGTGCCATCCTGACAATTGCCACATATTATCCATGATCGTCTGGTTTGAACAGTGCCCTCATAGGAAGATGGTACTAGCCCCCACTCCCTATTTTTAAATTTACCAAGTTTTTACAGTGAGTGCTCTTTTCATGAACTTTTTACAACACCGAGTATACAGTGTTTATTAAAATACGTCAGTGAGGGCAAAACCCAGTATTAGAAAAAATATTCTATTTGTCGTGAACTGTTTCATTCAGACCTGAAGCCACATCCTCATAAAGTCAATGAAAAGTCATTCTTCGTCAGGTCAACTCACAAACTATTTATATTAAAAACTGTGGCAAAAGGCATTTTTTGTCAAAGTGTAAAACCTGTCAATTGTGACCTACATTTGTTTGACTTGTTATGAGTTTTATTACAGTTTTCCTTAGGCGTAGAAATGTTCCATAACAGCTGAAACGAATTCTTTAATGTTGCATTTGTCAGGACAAAATATATAATTATGCTCTTACATTAAATTAAAGGGAATATACAACATTTGCAAACATCAAAAAACAAAACTACCAAATTATTATGAAATACCTTACTGCACTGCTAGTGAATGACAGTCTAAAGAATCCTGTAAAATCATGGCACATGCTGACATTTTCAAGAAAAGTGGTATTTTTGTATCGATTTCCAATGCAGGTCGACTGACCAGCATTGGACAAAACTGACTCTTTTCAAACCCCCAATTTAACAGATTTAGTTTGCAATCAATTACACTCCTATGAATGGGTACAAGCAAGCTAGACTGGTTCCCTGATCCAATTCCCTGACGTCTATAAATTGCTCGATTTCATCATTTTGGGTCGGGGAACCAGTCTACAAGAACAGGATTGTTTTTTGTGCTTTTTCTAGTATCTACAAACACAAAACTTAAAACAAGTCAACATAACAATATTTGCTACAAAATACTAACCACCAAATACATCCATTTCAGAATATTACAGCAGAAACAAATGTTGTGTATTCCCTTTAACAAGGTAACCATATATTGTACATTTGTTGCAACTGATTGCTATTTTCTTTTGAACAAAACTAAACAACAGCAGTTTTAAAAGCATATAGCATGTGAATAGATCTTCAATGTGAATAATGTACTTGACAAAAAGTTTTCAACTTTACATCTGACCTATTACAACCATATCATCATTTGAAGTTTGAATACATGTAATTCCAAACCTTTTATTTGCAGGTTAATGACCATCCTATCACACAAAGCCCAACAGTGAGGAAGGCATCTAATGTTACAGTTCAATCAGTGTTGGAGAAGATTAGTGTGGATCATCTGGAATGCTCCATCTGCACCAACCGTTTCAGGCAGCCCAAACTGCTGGACTGTTTGCATTGTTTTTGCCTGTAATGCCTCCAAGAGCTCAGACAGAGCCAAGATCCTAGTGGTACAAAGCTGACATGTCCTCTGTGCAGACGAGAAACCGTACTGAAAGGGTCTGGGGTTGCTGATCTCCCTAATAAATTTGCATTCAGTGCCCTGGTGGAGGAAGTTACAATGCAGGAAAAGCTACTGGAAGGTCAAGGGTCAGAAATCAAATGTCAAGCCTGTGATGAAGAGAATCAGGCTGTGTCAAGATGTATGGGCTGTGATCATTTCCTGTGTCAAGAATGTCAAAAGGCTCATGAACGTCTAACCCTAATGAAATCTCACAAAATCTACACATTGGCTCAACTTCGATCAGGAGAGATAGTCTATAAGAGTAAATTAAGAGACGAAGTTCCAAAATGTTGCAAGCATCCAGATCAGAATCTCAGTGTCTACTGCAACTCATGTGAGCAACTCATATGCACAACTTGCTCTGTGCTTGATCACACAAAACACTCACTCACTGGATTACCTGAGGCAGTAGAGAAATGTAAGAAGAAGGTCACAGAAATGGTCCAAAAAAGTGAGAGAAGAAAAACACAATTGAGCACCACCATCGAGGAGACGTGCAAATTTCGTAAGGAGCTGGACACCATGTTTGCGAACTCCAAAAAGAAACTCTCCAAAAAGGCTCAACAGGAGATTACAAAGGTCAAACAGGAGGTTGCAAAGATCCAAAAGGAAGAACACAAATTGATGAAAGAGATGGACAGGATTTATCAAGAAAGAGTAAAAACGTTTGAAGCTGCTCAAGCTAAGAACAAGAAAGAGGTGACACAGACACAGCACAAGCTGGAGGAGGTGAAACAACTCATGAATCAAGCAAGTTGCTATGAGATTCTTGAACTTCAACAGAAGCTCTTGCATAACCTCAGTGAATTGACAGGGAAACAGCCACAGCAAGTTCCTGACAAGTTGACCTTCATGGACTTTGAAGAAGGTGAAAGGTCACTTGGGAGTCTCATTCTGGAGAAAGAGCCAAAGGCTACAGCAAAGCAATCACCAAGACCTGCAAGATCATGTGTGAAGGAGAAATGGGAACTGAAGACTGATGTCAAGAACTTTGGACTTAGAACATGCATATCACGTGTTGCAGCACACTCTAGCAATAATATACTTGCACTACATGTAACCAATATATTTTTTTTAAATGAACATGCACTATTCCCAGTTTCAATTCCAAATAATCACCAGGAACAATCTCCTATCCCACAAAGGCTACAAATCAATGGCCTCACTGATGATGTAAGCTGTATTGCAGTGAGCAAGGATGACAAGCTCCTTGCTCTAGATGGTCCAGTAGTCAAGGTCTTCAACAAGCAACATCAGCTCCTCCATCAGTTCACACCAGGTAGAGGGTCAAACAGCTACCCAACATGCCTTGCAGTGGGTGACAGCAATCTGATAGCAGTGGGTCATGAAGACGAGGCGGAGATATCTCTACACAACCCAGATGGATCCCTCATCAGGAGACTGCCTGCTCCAATGATTAGAGGTTTTCTGACAATGTACATGTACAATCATCGGCTTATTTACACAAACAAGTTCAAGAGAAGGTTGGTATGTGTAGACTACTATGGTGCCAGTGTATTCTCAGTAGACATGACCAGCAACATGCAGATGGATGGGTACCCTACTGGTGTGTGCTGTGACAGTGATGGCAGCATCTATGTTGCTGTGCATGGAAATCCAACAGGTGATATTCTGCATTACAGTCCTGATGGCAAGTACATTGGTTGTGTGATCAAGGACTGTGGTGATCCATGGGCCATAACAATCACATCAGATGGTGATCTGGTAGTGGCTGCAGGAGAGTCTGTAAAGGTCTATCACCGAGTGTAAGGACATATAAATTAAACTGGGGCTATCCAGCGTATCCACCAACCACGTCCATCAGACATTGAATATTGTTAATTATCACTGAAAAAGAACCTTAAAGTTCATTCCCTTGAATAAGGCATTGAAATAATGTATATTTCGTTTATTTCTAAGGTATTTGCTCTCCGTACGTGTTGACTCTCATACCTCAACCACTTCCCCTTTAGAAAATCTTGGACTTCGACACCCAGCCCACTTCCTGCAAAATCTTAGATCTGCCGGCCCAATAATGAGAGCAAGGAGTGACCCTTCACACTGTTTTCAAATAGGGCAGATTGCACATTCTAAAAATATATAAAAATGAGAGGGAAAGCATTACCACGACAGGGCAATTCAATTTTCTCGGATTCATCTCAGCGAATGCAAAGTCAATGCATGAGGTGTTTTCCCAAGTATAAGATACAACCCTGCTCCTTTGTGAAATGTAAACATTTCCTTAGATTTTGATATTCGATATTTCAATTATTGGCAACTTATTTTCAAAGAAAAAAGATTTTGCACCTCCGTGTACATGTGACAAAAGTAAATTATTCAAAAGCAACTGGATGAAATATGTGTGATTTTGAACTAAAGCGATAGTTTAAAAGTAAATCATATGCAATCCCTAGGTTGTCTCTTTCACAGTGCTTTCTGAGTGCCTCATCAAATTAATATCAGTTTCATTGCATTTACAACCAAGTTGAAAATGAAAACCTTGTGCATTCTACTGCAATGATACATGGATGTTTGTAAATGTGGTTGGTATGATGGATGTACTGTACATTTGTAAATTGAAATCTAGTTTGTAAGCCTTTGTTAAATGGCGTTTTTAAATACTACAATAGAAGATGCATTGGAACATTCTATGAATTTGGGGTCCACTTTTTCCTGTCCCTATACGTCTGGCATCTACGATTTTGTAATTGAAGATGCACTCCTTTATGTGTGTACTCTTTCCACCAAGAATGCTTCTGTGAATCAAATGACCTACTCAACAAATATTAATTAGTTTGAAGTCATTTTTAATTGCAGTGAATGGCAAATGATAAATTTGGGATGTGCAGAGACAGGAAAAATGTCCGACTTTGGACCCTAAATGTATAGAATGACCTACTTATGAGAGGTTCCTTATCACTACAATAATAGTTTAGTTTATTCCATAAATGATTGAGGCTTTTACTTCTTCGACTAATCATTGATTTGCTACATGCTGATAGACCAAGTAGTTTAAATGAAGCAATGAGCATTTGCTTTAATTACAGAATATCTCTCCAAGAGAACGCAGCTTACATGACAACAATGCCATTTCGACAAAGATCCAAAGTCTGTTATTTTACCAATCAGCATCTGGAACTTTCTAAAGGTACCAGCAGAATAACTAGGGTTGGAAGGTTTTTGTAAGTAAAAGGATAATTTTATTTTTCATGGACTTTTGTTTTTTCAAAGACTTTGGAAAAGTAGTTTCTATTGAAAAGGTGGATACAATGAAAATGGAATGTCATCGGCGTTTCCTTGAGTGGAAAAGGTCAAGACACACTCAGATTTACAGTATTTTAGGGGGAACACTGGGGCATTGAAAACATCTCAATAGTAAACTGTTTATATTGTGTACAAGCTGATTTACCCGATCATAGATCGGGTAGGGCGTATTTGTGTTGGGGTTGAAAGTGTGGGGAGTTAAATGTAAATGGGGGATTTAGTTGAGAAGACATGTAGCTATAGAAAAGCAATTTACGGTGACGCGATCTGAGGCAATTTCTGACCACGTAAGATAGTAAAACAAAAGATCATCTTTTAAACATCATTTTCGAGTTTGGAGTCATTGAATCAGCTGTTCTGAGCAAAAGAATATTATAGTAGGCTACAATTTTTATTCGGGGAAGAAAAAGTGGGGGTAGGGAACCAAACGATATTGCCCGCTTTAAAATGTTGGGATGGGGGTCCCCCGTCCCCCACCGATTGACGCCGCGCCCATGATAATTATGTACCATGGCATGTATAACTGTCTGTAAATTTTCCCGTTGGTCTGTTAAATTGCATTTTGTGAGGCAGTCGCGTTTGCTAATGTGGGAAAACTGAGTTGAAAGACTTACCGTATAGTACACAGGCGAAGGCTGATTGTACTCTTTTGACAATAAATCATAATGGAATAAAACGTGAAGGTGGCATTTGCAATAAAAATGTTGAGTGTGTTACCATAAAATTACATAGTCTGAATCATGGAGGAAGGTCATTATGAAGGTACAGTATTGGACTCTTCAACAAACGTAAACTTGAACTTCTTACAATTTGCGAGACCTGCGAGGAAAAAGTCGATTTAACTATTTTATTCAAGTTGGCATGGTTCAACCATAATATAAGCAAGGCCAAACAGCCAACAACCGCCAATATTATTATTTATGCACTCTTCGTTATTCCAACCCAACATAGTTCAAAGATCACAATATTTGAAGCAATGCATCGATCCCTCGTTGATTTACCCGATCATAGATCAGGTAGGGCGTAGAGTTGGGGATGAAAATGTGGGGAGATGAATGTAACTGGGGGATTTAGTTGAGAAGACATGCAGTTATAGAAAAGCAATTTCTGTGGTGCGATCTGAGGCAATTTCTGACCACTAACAATTATGTACCATGGCAACAGTCTGTAAATGTTCCCGTTCTGTTAAATTGGCATTTTGTGAGGCAGTGGCATTTGTGGGAAAACGTACTTGAAAGGCTTGCCGTAGTACACAGGCGAAGGCTGATTAAGAAGGTCATAATTAAGTTTCAGTATATTGGACTCTTCAACAAACGTAAACTTGAACGTCTTACAATTTGCGAGACTGTCTGCGAGGAACTTGTCGAGTCAACTGTTATTCAACTTGAGGCAACCATCTATAGAAGAGCAAATTTTACTCGGCCTCCGAGAAATGTTTGCTCCTGAAACGATCTGAGACCGCGGTCTTTCGCGACGCCAAAATCGCTCCACGTCCGTGGAAAAATGTGGAGGGTGTCTTCCGGCGGATCGGACACATTTTCGTTGATTTTTTGTGTGACTGCGTTTAAGATCCTTCGTTGATCCCAGACAGGCCCCCGAAATTATAACGCAACACTGAATTATACGTGGCGGGCAGCGAACTCACAACGCTCAGCCTTGGTGGAAGCATGGAGCTGTATTAACACACGATGGAAGCAACAGAGCACTATTCACGTCACTCACATGCTTGTGCTTCAAATCATGCAAATAGCGAGCACCCAACCTCGTTTCCAGGGTGTGGAGCAGGCTGCAGTACGCGTTGCCATCGACAGTTTTGCATAGCCCGGAAATACTACGCAGTGTAGACTTTCGATTGGTCAGACCGCGCAAGGCATACTTTATGTGTAGTCCTTCTGAGTATTCGTTGCACACGGCGCAGGGGCGGCAAGCGAAGCATATGAAAGAATAGGGGCACTTGGTGGCCACGCACCATGGAGAAAAAATATTTTACCAAGGTCACCCCATAACACAATTTGGTGAACGCTTTTGCAGAACGGCTGAGTAGAACACGTAAACGGAACCCGTACGTTGACCTCGCTGACCTCGCACAGTCTAGACACGCAGAGAAGCAAGCACAGGGGGCGGCCAGGCAGTCAACGTGAAAGCGCACACGACGGCAAATTCCTGCGAAAAACGCAGTCACGAAAAATCGACTAAAAGGATCGCCGGGAAAATCAGGACGACCCGAAGTGTCCGACCCGGCGGAAGACACCCTACGTATTTTTCCACGGACGTGGAGCGATTTTGGCGCCGCGGGAGCCCGCGGTCTGGGATCCTTTCAGGAGCAAACATCGTCTCGGGGGCGAGTAAACTTCTCTCTTATATATATATAGATGATTGGCCCAATAGATTATAGCAGGCAGCTATTGAAAACGTACATTTGTACATGTACAAACTCAACAACCCAGAATGTAATCAAGTTGTGCGGTTCTTCTAATACTTTGTAGATTAAATGAGATTAAAAGCATTGTTAATCTAGGAAATAAATGTATATGAACAAGTCAAGGGCAGATTGCATAAGCAAAGGTCATTTTTTCATATTTCAGGTTTCATTTTACATGTTTTGGAAAATATGCAAACGGATTTACAATTTTTTTTAGTTTGAATACGTAAACATCACATCCCTAGCATCACGTAACATATCGTTACAGCCCATGTGACACAGCCTAATTTGCTAACATAATTCACAATGTAAAAGCATAATAGATGTTGTGTCTAGGTTTTACTAGATGTACATGACAACGGGTTTAAGAACCAATATAGAAGGCGCCTGCTGAATGGTCTCGAGGTCAAGATGCAGTCTTGTATTGCATAATAATCGTTGAATCTCTGAGATATCATAGACCCTTGCTGTACAAGGGGATATTACATAGACTACCTTAGCACCCATCCCCCCTACAATTAAGAACAATTCACAATGCAGTGGGTGTGTGCCAACAAGCGTTTGCCTCAAGAGGCCACTCTTTACGCAACACTTAGTAATTTCTACAAATGAACTTACCTGTACATGGAAGTACATTGGGGAATCTGTTCTTGTTTTTGCAGACAGGTTTCTTGGCTTCCTCACAGTTGACTGCCACTGTCATTTCATATAGCACCTACATTTCAAAGTGAACAAATTGACAACACGTACTACATTACTTTTTCTCTAGTTGGACTTCCATTACAATAAAGAATTGTTGACAGGTGTGATGTGGGATATGACATTTTTAACATCCTAGGGGTGCATTTCGCCTCAGGTGTTGTGGGCCCCGAGAAGATTGAAAACAGCATACTTTTAAGTATCCCACATCACACCAGTCAACAAATGGGCTTGTCTTCAGAAATTGAACCTAATTTAATTTTTTTGGAGGAATTTCTCATATGTGATGTAATACAAATGATTAATGTTCACTTATAAAAGGTGTTGTAGCAAGTAAAGATTCAAATTTCTCAAGAAATTCATTAAGTTGGTCTTTCTGTGCATACATTAGCATAATTTTAATTAAAAAATTGATCCACTTTAAATATTAAAGTGGAACTTTTTATATGTGATAGTTGATTCAAACTTTAGATTCTAGATGCTCTGTGGTGAAATGTGAGGCATTTTCTGGCCACTTTCCTCTTACTTTTTGAATGAAATGTGCTCGTTTTTTGGGGAGATGGCAGAAGGTCATCAAAGTTGATCTCTTTGTAGCTTGAATCTCTTTCGAGATTTTACATCACAAACATTACATCAAAACTGTAACTTGACTCTCTTTCGAAATTTGCCCTCTTTAGCTTGATCCACGATTTTTTGTTTTGTGCAGCTGCAACCGCCCCGGACAGAATGTTCAATCTCTTGCCATGGCTTGCAGACCCGGATTTAGATTTAAAATAGACTTACACCACATAACTGCTGTTGTGTTAGTACCTGTTCGTCAGTCTGTGATGTGTAGAGGTGGGCATGGCTCTCCCCAATCTCAGCATTCATCTCAGCAATGGATGGACCAATCAGCCTATGGAGGGCACAAAATACAAATGAATATTTACAATAAGTGTCAACTGAACTTACCTGGGATGCAATAAGAGAGAAAGCCTCAAATATGTGAGTTTGGGAAATTTTGTAACAAAGCACTGCTGATGCTGAATCACTGAGAGAAATAACAAGTTTGGTTATGATGAATATAATTCAAATGAACAATGCAAGCGTTGTGCTGTTGAATGCTTTACATGCATGTAAAACACCAACCACACACTAGCTAAAAAATGTTGATAAATATAAAGAAAGTGAGGGAAAATTAAACCCACAACAGAACAAAACTACGTTCCAAAACTAATTACTGTCAGTTCAATTTTTACCTCTTTTTATTTGTTTACTTTTGTCTACACAACAGACTTGAGTATCCATGGTCGACAATCGGTGGGGGACGGGGGGACAAGTCCTCCCTCCCCACTTTTTTAAAGTCGGAGGATATCATATCATTTGTGTACCCCCCCCCCGCCACTTTTTTTGTCCCCGAATTAAAATTGTTGACAACAAAAGGATTCTATAGCTCACAATAACTGATGACTCCAAACTAAAAAATAGATGATTATTTTGTTCACAACAATTTGAAGTGGTCAGAAATTGCCTCAGATCACACCACAGAGCATCTAGAATACAACATTTTCCGGGGCCCTAAAGCGGGTTCTAGACCCCATGCCTGTTAGGGCTTCGCGCTCGCATTAACTCTGTTCAAGATATGCCCCTCCCCCCACTTTTGAGAATCAGGAAATTCCACAAGCGATAGACACCTGTGTGAGTATCCTGACTGGAAACATATCAAAGGATATTAAAACAGGTGTCATCTGCAATACAAGTCAGCTCAGAATAACTGTATCAGGTAATTGACCCTGAGGCTTCTTTATGTTTACCTTTCTGATAAACCTGTCCATAATCTTGCTAATTACAAGCTCTAGACTCTTGGATCCATTAGATATAAAACACAGTCAGCATGCTGTATTCGATTTCACTATGAGCACGTACCAATTAAAGCTCTACATAAGTGGAATCTGGGGACTGCAAATATTACCAGCCCAGAACCTTTGGATCCATTTGATATAAAACACTGCATTTGATTTTACTATGAGCACGTACCAAAGTGCTACGTTATCGGATTTGGGTACTGGTACTGCAAATATTACCAGCCCAGGACCTTTGGATCCATTTGATATAGAACACTGCATTTGATTTTACTATGAGCACGTACCAAAGCTCTACAGAAGTGGAATCTGGGGACTGCAAATGACTCAAAATCATGTGACATGGTGTTGATACAGAGGGGCGTATACATAGAACGCCATCTTTGTTCATTTCAACCATTGCCGTAAGTGACATCAGAATGGGCAGATAGCAATGGCTCATTTCATATGTACCTGAAGGTAAGATTTTTATTTAATGGGTCTACCTGTAAGTCTGTCTATACATTTGATATAAATCACCAGCATCACATTATCTCATATGAGGTACATGTATGTAAACTCAGTATTTGCCAATTACAAGGAAATTCATGTGGATCTGTCAAACCTGTTAGAATGCAGACATGTGGAATACATGAATCTCCTTATATTTATGACAGAAATAAGTGAAGCGCATTGTTTGTACTTACATGTAGTCTCTTACAAAGAAGTGTGAGACCTTTAAGAAGATTCGTCACAGACGTAGCTTAGTGAATCACAAAATAATAATAAAACAAAAAAAAATATAAACCGATGTGAAGGTAAACGTTTTTTTAATGAAATTTCTTTGAGGAAAGTGGACTTTGAGTCTATGTTTTGAAATATGAGCCAGTTAAAGTACTTGAATTTTTTTTTTCTTCGGTGCAGACTATATTTGGTTGCATTAACTCCTGCTACCTAGAGTACTCAAACCACCCAGCTGACCAAGGCAAGCTCAGAGGTGGAGCATTAGACTGGTTTAAATCATACCTTAATGACCGATCTCAATTTGTCCGGGTCAATGATTCAAGTTCATCTACTGTCTCTCTTGATTTTGGGCTACCTCAAGGATCAGTCCTAGGGCCCGTCTTGTTCTCTCTGTATACAATGCCACTTGGTGAAATCATTCGAAAGCATGGTCTATCCTATCATTGTTATGCAGATGATACCCAATTATATATGTCAGTAGACCCTCAACAACACAAGGTTGATTCAGCAATCCAGAAGATGGAAACATGCATTGATGACGTACGTTCTTGGATGACTCACAACTGGCTCAAATTCAACGATGAAAAGACCAAATTTATCATCATAGGTTCAAAGCAGCAATCGTGCAAAGTTCATGTTCCATCCATAAGGGTTGGTGATTCAACCATCATGCCATCAAATAAAGTCAGAAATCTTGGTATTATCTTTGATTCATCTCTATCCATGGAACCTCACCTTACATCAATCTCTAGATCAGTCTGCATGTCGATCCGTAACATCGGACACATACGAAAATATCTTGACAAACACACAACTGAAATACTTGTTCACGCTTTCATCACATCCAAAATTGACATGGGCAATTCACTATTGTATGGCATTAACCTAAATCAACTAAACCGTTTGCAGCGACTACAAAACATCTAGTCAGGTGGCATATGGTCGGAATCGTGACCGACTGGTCCAAAGCACCAAACTTGGCAGATAGATTCTTATAGCCCTAGAGAAGATATTTAGAAGGGGTGACACCTGAAATTCTTTTGGGAAGGGTGCCTAATTTGCATAAATCGTTAATCCCTGCCGTGTAATATATTTATTCCCATATTTGGGTATATTTTTATTTTTATTTTTTTTTGAAAAGTGTATTTTGGTGATTCTACTTGCATATTCTTACTTCAATAACATTTTGAAAAACATATAAGTGACTGAATAATTAGGAGGACATAGTAAAGAACCACAATTGCTACTATTTTACCCTAAAGTTACGCGCATTTACCTTTTCCTCAGATATCATCAACTAGTCTCGCCAAACGTGGGTATTGATGAGCTTCAAATTAACAAAGTTACTTACTGGCATAGTTACCCTAACAAAAATAAGTGGGAAATCAAGTGAAAATTGATAACATCTTGATGCTTAGCCCAAAAGACCAAAAAAGGGGAGAAAATGTGGTGTCCGTAAATTGGGCTAGTACGGGAAGGGTAACGTGGGAACTTAAACAAGTTCAACAAAATCCCCCTAAATAAGAGATTATTGTTGTTTACAATAATTTTGTCTACGCCAAAACGTTTTCTCAACAATAATTAGGGGAATTTTCTTGAACTTGTTCCAGTGTTCCATGTTAGGCAAGCATTCACCTACTTGTTAGCCTAATTTATAGACACCTCGTTTTTCCCCAGTTTTTGTTTTCTGGGCTTAATATCACAATGTTATCATAGTTCACATGATTTTGCATAAGGTTTTAATAGGGTAGCTGTACCAGTAAGCTACTTGGTGAATTTGAAGTTCATCAATGCTAATGTTTGGCAAGACTAATTGATGATATCTGGAGACAAGGTAAATGCGCGCAATTTTAGGTCATAATAGTAGCCATTTTGGATCGTTACTATGTCCTCATAATTATTCAGTCACTTATATGCTTTGGAAAATGTTATTTAAGTAAAGATATGTAAGTAGAATCCCCAAAATACACTTTTCAAAAAAAATAAAAAAAATGGAAATATACCCAAATATGGGAATAAATATATTACACGTCAGGGATTAACGATTTATGCAAATTAGGCACCCTTCCCAAAAGAATTTCAGGTGTCACCCCTTCTAAATATCTTCTCTAGGTCTATAAGAATATATCTGCCAAGTTTGGTGCTTTGGACCAGTCGGTCACGATCTTGACGAAAATTAGATCTAAGCCACCTGACTAATCAGTGCCAGACTAATCTCTCTCACTAGTAAACATTCTCACATCACTCCTGTACTAGCAGATCTCCACTGGCTTCCAGTATCATACAGAATCAAATACAAACTTGGCCTATTCGTGTTCAAAATCCTCCTCAACAATGCGCGGGTGTATCTCATCGACCTCATCCACCCGTACTCAACAGCACGCACCGGACTCCGCTCCAGTGAGCTCATGATGCTTCACGAGCCCAGGACCTCCACTCTATGGGGTGACAGATCCTTTGTTGCAGCGTCAGCCCGAGTGTGGAACCAACTCCCTCTGGCTATCAAATCATCTCCATCCATCACAACATTTAAGACAAACATAAAATCTCACCTGTACAAACAAGCTTACTCTCACAATACACAATCCTAACTTGACTTTCTCCTCGAGCGCCATGAGTGCCTATTTTTGGCGGATACCGGCGCTTTACAAATGTTCTTTTACTATTATTATTATTATTAAAACGTCTGCACAGGAGGTACTGGGTTCGAGTCCCACCTGAGTAACAGTAAGAGTGCCCTTTTGTATACAATCCCCCGTTTTACACCAGTGTTCCCCCCCCCCATATTTGTAAAGAGTGCCCTTTTTTTTTTAAAACAAGTGCCCTTTTTGTTACCAGCGGTCTTTTATGTGTGCCCTTTTTGGAATTTCGCGCGACCATCGCCAATTTTTCCACCCTGAAAAGTGCCACATATTGTCAATGATCATGCGGTTTGAAAAGCACCCTTAACCTTAATTTTCTATTTTATGGAGGTCATTTTCACGGAGGGATGTGCGACTGCTATTTTTACAAACTTTTTACACTGAGTACACAGTGTTTAGGGCAAAACCCAGTGTTAGAAAAAAATTTCAATTTTGTTGTGAACTGTTTCATTCAGACCTGTAGCCACGTCCTCATCAAGTCAATGAAAAATCATTTTTTGTCAGGTCAACTCACAAACTATTTATAAAACAAACTGTGCCAAAAGCATTTTTTTGCCATTGAAAACCTTTTTACTTGCGACCTACTTTTGTTTTGACTTGTTATGAACTTTATTACAACTTACATTAGACGTAGAAAATGTCCCAGATAACAGCTGAAGAGAATTTTTTAATGTAACATTTTCAGGACAAAGTATGCTCTTTCATAAACATGGTCACCCTATTATACAAATTGCTATTTTCTTTTGGAAAAACGTAACTAACCTCAGGTTTTGAATCAAGCACATAGTGTATGAATAAACCTTCAAGTTTATGAATACTCTACTTGACAAAATGTTTTAAACTTTACCAAATGATCATTTGAAGTTGAATACATGTAATTCCAAAACCTTTTAATTAAAGGGAAAATACAACATTTGCAAACATCAAAAAATAAAACTACCAAATCATTTTAAAATACCTTGCTGGACTGTTAGTGAATGACAGTGTAAAGCATCCTGTAAAATCATGGCACCGGGTATACTGTCATTTTCAAGAAAAGTGGTATTTTTGTATCAATTTCCAGCGCTGATCGGCCGATGAGCGTAGGAAAAAAACTGGCTTTTTTTCAAATACTGGCCCCAATTGACCATCGCACTTGTTTGCAATCGATTACAAACCTATGAACGGGTACGAGCCAGCTAAACTGGTTCCCTGACCTTTCAATTCCCCAATGAATGTAAACTGCTCTGTTTCTTCTTATATGGAGTCAGGGAACCAGACTACAGAAAAATGATTGTTTTTCTTGGTTTTTATAGCATTTTCGAACCAAAAACCTCAAAAAAGTCAGTGTAACTATATTTGCTATATATTTCCAACCCCCCAATTCCATCCATTTCTGAAAATTACAGCAAAAGCAAATGATGTATATTCCCTTTAATGTGCTTCATTTGTAGGTTAAAGGTCCATCCTATCGCACCAAGCCCAACAGTGAAGATGGCATCTAATGTTACAGTGCAATCAGTGTTGGAGAAGATTAGTGTGGATCATCTGGAATGCTCCATCTGCACCAACCGTTTCAGGCAGCCCAAACTGCTGGACTGTTTGCATAGTTTTTGCCTGCAATGCCTCCAAGAGCTCAGACAGAGCCAAGACCCTAGTGGTACAAAGCTGACATGTCCTCTGTGCAGACGTGAAACCATGTTGAAAGGGTCTGGGGTTGCTGATCTCCCTAATAACTTTGCATTCAGTGCCCTGGTGGAGGAAGTTACAATGCAGGAAAAGCTACTGAAAGGTCAAGGGTCAGAGATCAAATGTCAAGCCTGTGATGAGGAGAATCAAGCTATTTCAAGATGCATAGACTGTGATCATTTCCTGTGTCAAGAATGTCAAAAGGCTCATAAACGTATGACTGTCATGAAATCTCATAAAATCTACACACTGGCTCAACTTCGATCAGGGGAGATTGTCTACAAGAGTAAACTAAGAGAAGAAGTTCCCAAATGTGGCAAGCATCCAGATCAGAATCTCAATGTCTACTGTAATACGTGTGAGCAAGTCATATGTCTCATGTGTACTGTTCTAGATCATGAAAAACCCAAACACTCTTTTATTGGCTTACCTGAGGCCTTTGAGAAATGTAAGAAAAAGGTAGAAGAACTTGTTGCAAATATTGGTAAAAGCAAAACCAAACTGAACAAAACCATAGATAAGACATGCCAATCTCGCAAGAAACTCAACAAAATGTTTGCAAACATCAAAAAGAAAATCTCAGAAAAAGCCGAGAGAGAGGTTGCCAAGATCCGACAGGAGGAGCAGAAATTGTTAGAAGAGACAGATAGGATTTACCAAGAGAGAATCACACCATTTGAAGCTGCTGAAGCTACCAACAGGAAAGAGGTGACACAGACAGAGCACAAGCTGGAGGAGGTGAAACAACTCATGAATCAAGCAAGTTGCTATGAGATTCTTGGACTTCAACAGAAGCTCTTGCATAACCTCAGTGAATTGACAGGGAAACAGCCACAGCAAGTTCCTGACAAGTTGACCTTCATGAACTTTGAAGAAGGTGAGAGGTCACTTGGGAGACTCATTCTGGAAGAAGAGCCAAAGGCTGCAGCAAAGCAATCACCAAGACGACGAAGATCCTTTGTGAAGGAGAAATGGGAACTGGAGACCAAAATTGAATACGTTGAATTAACAAATGCATTCATAACACATGTTGCAGCACTCTCTGACAATAAAATACTTGCACTATCTAGAAGATTTAATGGAAACAGTGATGCACTGTTTGAAGTTTCAATTCCATATAGTCATAAGAAAGGATCTCCTATCCCACAAAAGCTTCACAACTATTGCCTCACTGATGTCAGGTGTATTGCAGTGAGCAAGGATGACAAGCTCCTTGTTCTAGATGGTCCAGTAGTTAAGGTCTGCAACAAGCAACATCAGCTCCTCCATCAGTTCACACCAGGTAGAGGGTCAGACAGCCAACCAACATGCCTTGCAGTGGATGACAGCAATCTGATAGCAGTGGGTTATGAAGGCAAGAAGGAGATATCTCTACACAACCCAGATGGGTCCCTCATCAGGAGACTGCCTGCTCCAATGATTGAGGATTATCTGACAATGTACAATCACCACCTTATCTACACAACTGGCTTCAACAAACGGTTGGTGTGTTTAGACTACAACGGTGCCAGTGTATTCACAGTAGATATGACTAGCAAAATGCTGGGGGGTTTGTACCCTACTGGTGTGTGCTGTGACAGTGATGGCAGCATCTATGTTGCTGTGTACAGACATCCAACAGGTGATATTCTGCATTACAGTCCTGATGGCAAGTACATTGGATGTGTGATCAAGGGATGTGGTTGTCAACAGGGCATCACATTCACATCAGACAGTGATCTGGTTGTGGCTGCAGGAGATTCTGTACAGATTTATCACTGAGTGTAAGGACAAAATAATAAAATTGATAGTAAGAATAAAAATAAACCAACAACATAGCCCATTATCCATGTTCTTTTCTTTCAAAACACCCAGAATTCATCCAACATATGGAGAACTTTTCCCCCCATATGTGCAGAAAATTAAAGTCCTGCATGCGCTGCGGTCTCACACAATGGTGCACGGACCCAGCGACCCGCACAGCCCCACTGTGTTGACCGGACTATACATAAACAGCAGGTCGATCCTCAGAACAAAAGCGATGTCTGATTTGACAAGAAAAGTGCCCCTCTTTCTTCTCAACCAATCAAAACGGTTGTTACATAAAAGGAAAGCTTATTGTGTTCTCTTTCAGAAACCATGCGAGGTAATTGTATGCGACCGGGTTTACACGTGTGCCGTTCGAAGAAGTAAACCCGCACCCTCAAAAATCGGGGAAATGTGCCGTGACCTCCATAGGAAACACGAAATTTTCACTGAGTTGCCCGTTTTTCAATGGGAAAGTGCACATAATTATTCGCCTTTAATCATGAAGAAATTAAATTCATGAGAAAGAGGAAAATTTGTATTTTGTGATGCGATGTGAGGAAGTAAGTTTAGCTAACACACTTTCGGTATATTAACGAAAGTTTGCTCAGAGCGCCTAGACACGAGCCAGTCTTCCCATGTAAACAGAGCTGCACCAAGTGGCGAGTGAGCAAATGCGCCCTAGTTCTCAATATGAATATCCTATGCTGATTTCCACATCACAAACAGAACTGTACTCTGGGGGAAATAGACAGGGTCTCAACATGCATGGAAGCAAATGGAATAATCTGTTTGTCTCATTAAGGCACAGCATTATGAAATGCTGTATGTACAAGTTACATGCGCAAGTTAAACATTTTGATATTTTTAAATGTGAATAATCTCTTAAAAAGTATCACGGCAATTTACTGTGATATTCTCAGAATCTCAAAAAAACTTAATGTTTGACAAGTTTTCAAAGTGTAAAATGTACCAATGAAAAAATAATCGTTTTCTTACATTTTTCAATTCATGGAAAAACAGTTTATAGTTTAAGTATAAAATTTGAATGAATGCAAATAATATTTCGATTTGAATAAACATTAATGCTACATTAAACAAATGCAAATATTTAAAAGCAACTGAATAAAATGTACATACTATGTAAAAAAATTTTTAACAACAATTCTAAGGTAAGTCACGTATGATTCCATGATTGTTTCTTGCAGTGTTTGTGAGTGCCGCATCAAATTAATATCAGTTTCTTTAAATTTACATCTCAGCTAAAAAAATAAAAACCTTGGGTATTTCAATGCAAATTTGTATATTAACTTTTTGGTAATTCACTGATGTATTTGTACACTGAGCTAGGTTTAGCAATATGGTTGTATATTTGTAAATTGAAATCACCTTTCTTTGCCTTTCTTCAATGTGAATACTGCAATAAAAGATGCATTTAGGAACAATCTATACATTTGGGGTCCGCTTTTTCATGTCCCTATACATCTGGCATCTACTATACTTTTGTGTTCTTCCTCCAAACTGCATCTACTATACTTTTGTGTTCTTCCTCCAAACTGCATCTACTATACTTTTGTGTTCTTCCTCCAAGAGTGCTTATTTGAATCAAACATAGCGCCTACTCAAGAAATTAAAAAAAAATATTTGGAATACTTGCAACTTGCAAGTAATTTTAATAATAATAATAATAATTACCGGCAATGGGGTAATAGGGAGACTTTCCCATAGACTTGTGCACAAAAATTTTCCGAATTAAATGTGCCCTAACCAATATGTTCCCTTGTCCTTTTTCCACGAATTTCGGGATTTTTACTACTTAGACTACGAGCAACAAATATAACCCAATTTCGACAGCAAAATTTTTTCTCTAAAGGGGGGCTGCGCCAATAGGGAGACACCTAGGTGTCTTCCTATTAAGCCAGTGTCTCCCTACTATCGAAATTTCTACGCTAACGTGTCTCCCTAACAGTACATTTGTAGGAATAACTGTATTTATATAGCGCTTTTGGCCAGAGGATACAAAGCGCTGGGGGAGAATGCAACCAAAGCCAGGTAAATGAAGTATATGAACATTATGAGACCCATTATGTAGCACCTTTTTGCTAGGTGCTGCGGCGCATAATTGCTGCCACTGCCAGAAACACCGGGGCAAACCCCTCCTCTTAGCGACAAGTGTTACTGGGTTCTTTAACATGCATTACACAACACACGGGACCTACGGCTTTACGTCCCATCTGAAGGACGAAGCAACAATGGTAAAGTGCCTTGCTCAAGAGCACAAGCACCATGTTCACACGGTCAGGATTCGAACCTGTGTACCACGGCACACGAGTCGAACACCGAAACTTCAAGTTACAATGTTCAGAAGTAACAGGGACAGGAAAAATGACAGACTTTGGACCCGAAATGTATAGAATGACCTACTAGTGAGAGGTTCTGTATCATAACAGTTAATAGTTTGTTAATTCCATAAATGATTGAGTTGTTTACTTCCTTGATTTAGCAATATTTTCTTGGTCTGGTTGGTTTTGTGAATAAAGATTGAGACAGGGCGTTTAAAGAGGGAATTGCATTTATGCAAATAATGTGTCTGGCACCTGGCCTATACACAGCTTTTCCAAATGTAATTCACACCTCTGGTGTCAGCACATATTGAATAATAGCTTGCAATATCTAATTGATGTAACATGGCTCTCAGAACCTTCTAGAGACAGTAAATTCAAATGGTGTATCTTCAAACTTATAAGTCTCACCTTGCAAAATATACGAGTGTCATATTTAATACAGAGCCGAGTACAGAGAGAGTTGCGACATGAATGGTATCATTTTCAGACGCCATTATAGGTCCAAGAATGAGTAAATATTCTGAAGTGAGATTGTGGGGTTATTTTAATATACAGAAAATTAGAGAAACTGGTGTCTGAGAACAAAACTCCCATAACATTACTGAAAATACGCAACCCGAGTTGGACCTAAAATAAATCCAACTTGCTAGTTGTTGCAACTCTCTCTATATACGACTCTGGTTTAATGGGGGTGAGTGCACCACCAAGTGTTTGCCAATGGAGAGGCCACTGTTAAATTTAACAATTGACATGCTTTCAGGATGTCATCATCATCATCTTTGAAACTTATTTTTTACATGAATCTATTATGAAAACTCGGTTAATAAAATCAACACTATGCCAACAACAAATTCCAATGGTGCCTACACAAACTAATAGCCAGTTCTTTAAGCAGTTGTTGAAACTATTCTTTAATGTGCTATCAAAGAACTTGCTTACTTTCTAGAGGCAGTGAATTCGCATGGAGTATGAACCTCCACCGTGCAAGTCTCAAATCTCACCTACATGTACGTTTAACATGTACAATAGGGGTGAGTGCGCCACCGAGTGTCTGACTATGGAGAGGCCACTGTTCAATTTTACAACTGGCATCCTTTCAGTTGAAATACTATAGAGTATTTATAAGCAGTTATGTGTAATCATCCTCTTTCATTTGTTTCATGAATCCATTATGAAAACTTTGTAAATAAACTCAACATTATATCAACAAAACATTCCAACGATGCCCATCAAAACCAAATATATCAGACAGTTCTGATGTACACATTTGTTGAAAGTTTTCTTTACTGTGCAGCAAAAAAAATGGTCTCTCATCAAAATTATTGACAATTTAACATTCGGTCAATAAAGTGTAGTAGATATGCAGACGCATGATCTAGCAACACTTGCAGATTGTAAACTTTCTTGGGTCTTTTCTTTGACTGTGTACACTGATTTCAATTTTGCTACAAGTACCTTCATCTTGATTGTTTGTGTGTGCGTGATAATGGTTGCATAATGACTGCTGTCCATGTACATGTATAACTTATTATTCACATAACTCATTATTCACTGTGGTATACGGCACTTCCCAAGGAACCCCTTTTATTTTTATTTTCACACATTATGCAAGACAGTGAGGCTTGTTTTTCTGTTGGGTGCAATCCCACGCAAAGTTGACATGGCGGATGACAGAACATTAATAACATCTTCAGCATCTTAAAGCATGAATTGCATACAAATAAAAGGGGACAACTAAGACTTTTATTTGAGTGTTGAGCCAGTGAGATAGAATGTGGTTGAATGTGGTTTTTTTTAGGGGGAGGGGGGTGTAGAAAAATGGTTTGGGGGCTAAATTAGAAGTCATTTTGGCATCTTGTTTTCACATACAAAATGCAAGTGCAGGCTTTGTGAGATTTGTATTTCAGGCTGGGATAAAGGTTCATATCACACAGAACTTACATGTAGAATAACATGATTCAGTGTAATTTTTGTCAAGTGTTACAAATCTGTGCTGCGGTATAATTGTAATGTACATTTCCTTACAATTGATTTCACCTGAGTATTTTCCATGTTGCCAAATTGGGAGCTTGGGCCTACAGTTATAGGGCAACTATAACAACAGTGTTTGCTTCACTGGAAAATGGATCAGAAATGGAAAGTAGTGGCCCTATAGTTTGGTCAAATTCTACTCAGGTTTTAATCTGAAGCCTGATTTGCCTTGGGGATTTTCTTGGAGACATTTAATCTCTATGGATTTGAAGAGTTTAATTAAATAAAATTCTGAATCGAAAATCATTAAATCATCCTGTAGTCAAACCTGAGTCATTTCTTTTGCTCTTCTATCAGTGGGGTGCTTGTCTTTTTTTGTGTGAAGGGAAACCAGGAGATATATCTTGAATGTAATAAATTAATGTGTTTTCAACCAATTCATTTTAGAATGAATTTTCAACGTGTAGTAGGTAATATTAATATTTTGGGGCAGCTGCAACCTTTAAATGGCTGTTATTTTGGATTACTTTTGTGCACATACATATACGCAATGCAAGGAGACTCAATCCCAGCATTTACATTATTGATCGCGATAAATTAGGGGCAGCTGGGAAGCAGTTACACATGTGAGTAAATTATTGTCTGAAGGCAAATAAGTCAAAATTTGTGGGGTAATTTTTCAATGACTGAATGTTGGGGGGGGGAGCAATTTCTCAGTTTGATGTATCATTCAGAAGTGAGTAATATTTATACTGCTAGAAAACCTTTGTTTTATAGGTTTTATAAAGTATAAGTAAAAAAGCACTAATTTAATCACGCATTTCGCAAGACAAATTTCAGACCGTAATCCAACAAATGAACCAAATGTATTTTAAAGAAAGTTCCAATTGTTATGAAGAACCGTACTCTGTCCAATCTGTACTTCTGTTTTCTAGAAATATTGGTGTGTTTTCTATTTTTTTGCATCTCCCACTAGACAAGTTGTGATATTATAAAGAAATAGTCAAAAGAAAATAACCCCATCAGCCTTAATATACCAACAGTAATCTGATTTGAGAGATTCTTACCCCGGGCATGCCAGATAATTATATTGATTTTTCTGCTGACAAATTTCCAATTTTGTCTATTGTATTTATAGGCATAAATTAAGTCAACAGACAAAAGCAGGCAAGTGGCATTCACAGCTGGTTTTATATTGATCACCTACAGTGAAAGCATATAGCTGCATCAAGTAACATCAACAGTCACGACCAGTGAATCCTGCTTTATGTAGGCAGGGAGCACCCAACCATTAAAGACAGTCACTTGACTGATTTTGACTGAAATGACAACTTTGCACACAATGTATGTTTGCATTCAGGAGGGTTTATAATAAGTTATATTCCATAACTAGGTGAGCCAATTTTTTTTGGGGGGGGGGGAGGGGGTAGTGATTTATGCAAGAGTGAGCACATAGATTGCTAGAGGAAAATAATAAATTGCAACCAAAATCTTCTTCATGCTGAAATTTGTAAATTACCAGGGCTACTGACTCCAAAAATAACATTGGCAACTTCTGATTTAATTTTTTTGGGGCACTAGTTTCATGGAAATACTGCCATTTATGCACAGGAAACCTGCATTGAGCTGTGCCAGCAAGTGTTTGCCTCAAGAGGCCACTTTTCAACTCAACGGTCTATATGAAAGTACACTTACTTCTACAAAATGAACTTACCTGTACATGGAAGTACATTGGGGAATCTGTTCTTGTTTTTGCAGACAGGTTTCTTGGCTTCCTCACAGTTGACTGCCACTGTCATTTCATATAGCACCTACATTTCAAAGTGAACAAATTGACAACACGTACTACATTACTTTTTCTCTAGTTGGACTTCCATTACAATAAAGAATTGTTGACAGGTGTGATGTGGGATATGACATTTTTAACATCCTAGGGGTGCATTTCGCCTCAGGTGTTGTGGGCCCCGAGAAGATTGAAAACAGCATACTTTTAAGTATCCCACATCACACCAGTCAACAAATGGGCTTGTCTTCAGAAATTGAACCTAATTTAATTTTTTTGGAGGAATTTCTCATATGTGATGTAATACAAATGATTAATGTTCACTTATAAAAGGTGTTGTAGCAAGTAAAGATTCAAATTTCTCAAGAAATTCATTAAGTTGGTCTTTCTGTGCATAAATTAGCATAATTTTAATTAAAAAATTGATCCACTTTAAATATTAAAGTGGAACTTTTTTATGTGATAGTTGATTCAAACTTTAAATTCTAGATGCTCTGTGGTGCAATGTGAGGCATTTTCTGGCCACTTTCCTCTTACTTTTTGAATGAAATGTGCTCGTTTTTTGGGGAGATGGCGGAAGGTCATCAAAGTTGATCTCTTTGTAGCTTGAATCTCTTTCGAGATTTTACATCACAAACATCACATCAAAACTGTAACTTGACTCTCTTTCGAAATTTGCCCTCTTTAGCTTGATCCACGATTTTTTGTTTTGTGCAGCTGCAACCGCCCTGGACAGAATTTTCAATCTCTTGCCATGGTTTGCAGACCCGGATTTAGATTGAAAATAGACTTACACCACATAACTGCTGTTGTGTTAGTACCTGTTCGTCAGTCTGTGATGTGTAGAGGTGGGCATGGCTCTCCCCAATCTCAGCATTCATCTCAGCAATGGATGGACCAATCAGCCTATGGAGGGCACAAAATACAAACGAATATTTACAATAAGTGTCAACTGAACTTAACTGGGATGCAATAAGAGAGAAAGCCTCAAATATGTGAGTTTGGGAAATTTTGAATATAATTCAAATGAACAATGCAAGCGTTGTGCTGTTGAATGCTTTACATGCATGTAAAACACCAACCACACACTAGCTAAAAAATGTTGATAAATATAAAGAAAGTGAAGGAAAATTAAACCCACAACAGAACAAAACTACGTTCCAAAACTAATTACTGTCAGTTCAATTTTTACCTCTTTTTATTTGTTTACTTTTGTCTACACAACAGACTTGAGTATCCATGGGCGACAATCGGTGGGGGATGGCGGGACAAGTCCTCCCTCCCAACTTTTTTAAAGTTGGGGGATATCATATCGTTTGTGTCCCCCCCCCCCACACTTTTTTAGCCTCAGAATTAAAACTGTTGCCAACATAATGATTCTATAGCTCACAATAGCTGATGAATCCAAACTCAAAAATAGATGATTATTTTGCTCACAACAATTTGAAGTGGTCAGAAATTGCCTCAGATCACACCACAGAGCATCTAGAATACAACATTTTCTGGGGCCCTTAAGCGGGCTCTAGACCCCATGCCTGTTAGGGCTTCGCGCTCGCATTAACTCTGTTCAAGATGTGCCCCTCCCCCTACTTTCGAGAATCAGGAAATTCCACAAGCGATAGACACCTGTGTGAGTATCCTGACTGGAAACATATCAAAGGATATTAAAACAGGTGTCATCTGCAATAAGAGTCAGCTCAGAATAACTGCAACAGGTAATTGACCCTGAGGCTTCTTTATGTTTACCTTTCTGATAAACCTGTCCATAATCTTGCTAATTACAAGCTCTAGACTCTTGGATCCATTAGATATAAAACACAGTCAGCATGCTGTATTTGATTTCACTATGAGCACGTACCAATTAAAGCTCTACATAAGTGGAATCTGGGGACTGCAAATATTACCAGCCCAGGACCTTTGGATCCATTTGATATAAAACATTGCATTTGATTTTACTGTGAGCACGTAGCAAAGTGCTATGTTATCGGATTTGGGTACTGGTACTGCAAATATTACCAGCCCAGGACCTTTGGATCCATTAGATATAAAAACTGTATTTGATTTTACTATGAGCACGTACCAAAGCGCTACATAAGTGGAACCAGGGACTGCCAATGACTGTACTCAAAATCAGGTGACATGGTCCGTGTTGATACAGAGGGGCGTATACATAGATTGCCATCTTTGTTCATTTCAACCATTGCTGTAAGTGACATCAGAATGGGAAGATAGCAATGGCTCATTTCATGTGTACCTGAAGGTAAGATTTTTATTTAGTGGGTTTACCTGTAAGTCTGTCTATACGTCTGATATAAATCAACAGCAGCACATTATCTCATATGAAGTACATGTACGTAATAACTCAGTATTTGCCAATTACAAGTGTATACGTATTTACTGGAAATTCAGGTGGATCCATCAAACCTGTTAGAATACAGACATGTGGAATACATGAATCTCCTTATATTCATGACAGAAATAAGTGACATACATTGTTTGTACTTGCATGTAGTCTCTTACAAACAAGTGTGAGACCTTTAAGAAGATTCGGCAAAGACGTAGCTTAGTGAATCACAAAATAATAATAAAACAACAAAAAAATATAAACCGATGTGAAGGTAAATATTTTTTTAATGAAATTTCTTAAAGGAAAGTGGACTTTGAGTCTACGATTTGAAATATGAGCCAGTTAAAGTACTTGAAATATTTTTATTTTTTTCGGTGCAGACAATATTTGGTTGTAGAATCCTGCTCACCTCAACTCAAACCACCCAGCTGACCCAGGCAAGCTCAAAGGTGGAGTGATAAGACGTCTGCACTAAACAGGAGGTACTGGGTTTGAGCCCCACCTGAGTAACATTAAGACAGCCTTTTTGTATACAAGTGCCCTTTTAACCCTAGCGTAACCCCCCCCCCCCCCGGATATTTGTAAAGAGTGCCTTTTTTTTTAAACAATGCCCTTTTTTTTAAACAGTGCCTATTTTGTTACCAGCAGCCTTTTACGAGTACCCTTTTGGGAATTTTGGGTGACCATCAGCAATTGTGCCACCCTGAAAAGTGCCACATATTGTTCATGATCGTCTGGTTTGAACAGCGCCCCAATACCAAGATGAGTCCCCCCTCCCCCCACCTCACTTTATTTTTTATTTTATGGAGGCTAATTTTACTGAGGGATGTGCGAGTACTCTTTTCACAAACTTTTTTCAACACTGAGTATACAGTGTTTTTACAAATACGTCAGTGTAGGGCAAAATCCAGTGTTAGAAAAATCTATTTTTTTGTGAACTATTTCATTCAGACCTGTAGCCACATCCTCATCAAGTCAATGAAAAGTCATTCTTTGTCAGGTCAACTCACAAACTATTCATAAAACAAACTGTGCCAAGTCACCTTCTGTGACAGTGGAAAACCTTTTACTTGTGACCTACTTTTGTTTGACTTGTAATGAATTTTATAACAACTTACCATAGGCATAAAAAATGTCCCATAACAGCTGAAACGAAATCTTTAATGTTGCATTTGTCAAGACAAAATATGCTCTTACATTAAAGGGAATATACAACATTTGCATCCCAAAATAAAACTACCAAGTTATTTTGAAATACCTTACTGGACTGCTAGTGAATGACAGTCTAAAGCATCCTGTAAAATCATGGCACGTGCTGACATTTTCAAGAAAAGTGGTATTTTTGAATCGATTTCCAATGCTGGTCGGCCGACCAGCGTTGGACAAACTGACACTTTTCAAATACTGCCCAAAATTTACCATATTTAGTTAGTCCGCATTTTGTTTGTAATTGATTACACTCCTGTGAATGGGTACAAGCCAGCTAGGCTGGTTTCCTGATCCAATTACAATTCCAATTCGACATCTATAAATTGCTCCATTTCATCATTTTGGGTTGGGAACCAGTCCACAGGAAAAATGATTGTTTTTCTTGGTTTTTCTAGTAACTGCGAACACAAAACTTTAAAACAAGTCAATGTAAAAATATTTGCTACAATTAAACTATTAACCTCCAAATCAATCCATTACTGAAAATTACAGCAGAAGCAGATGTTGTGTATTCCCTTTAACAAGGTAACCCTTTTGTACATTTGTTGCAACTTGTTTCTTTTTGACAAAAACAACAAACAGAAGCTTTAAAACAAGCATTACAGTACGTGAATAAACCTTTAAGTTTTCAACTTTACATCTGACCTATTACAACCATCAACATCATTTGAAGTTCAAATACATGTAATTCTAAAACCTTTTATGTGCTTCATTTGTAGTTAAAGGTCCATCATATCACATCAAGCCCAACAGTGAAGATGGCATCTAATGTTACAGCTCAATCAGTGTTGGAGAAGATTAGTGTGGATCATCTGGAATGCTCCATCTGCACCAACCGTTTCAGGCAGCCCAAACTGCTGGACTGTTTGCATAGTTTTTGCCTGAAATGCCTCCAAGAGCTCAGACAGAGCCAAGATCCTAGTGGTACAAAGCTGACATGTCCTCTGTGCAGACGAGAAACCATGTTGAAAGGGTCTGGGGTTGCTGATCTGCCTAACAACTTTGCATTCAGTGCCCTGGTGGAGGAAGTTACAATGCAGGAAAAGCTACTGGAAGGTCAAGGGTCAGACATCAAATGTCAAAACTGTGATGAGGAGAATCAGGCTACTTCAAGATGCATGGACTGTGATAATTTCCTTTGTCAAGAATGTCAAAAGGCACATGAACGTATGACTTTCATGAAATCTCATAAAATCTACACACTGGCTCAACTTCGATCAGGAGAGATTGTCTACAAGAGTAAACTAAGAGAAGACATTCCAAAATGTGGTAATCATCCAGATCAGAATCTCAATGTCTACTGCAACACATGTCAGCAAGTCATATGTACAACTTGCTCGGTACTTGACCATGCAAAACACTCCCTCATTGGACTACCTGTGGCTTTTGAGAAATGTCAGAAAAAAGTTAAAGAACTTGTTGCAAGTGTTAGTAAGAGTAAAACAAAACTGAACAACAGCATTGAGAAGACTTACAAATCTCGTAAGAAACTCAATACCATGTTTGCAAACACCAACAAGAAAATCACAGAGAAAGCTGACCAAGAGGTTGCCAAGATCCGACAGGAGGAGCAGAAACTGTTAAAAGAGACTGACAGGATTTATCAAAAAAGAGTAACAACATTTGATGCAGCTCAAGCCAATAACAGCAAAGAGGTGACACAGACAGAGCACAAGTTGGAGGAGGTGAAACAACTCATGAATCAAGCAAGTTGCTATGAGATTCTTGAACTTCAGCAGAAGCTCTTGCATAACCTCAGTGAATTGACAGGGAAACAGCCACAGCAAGTTCCTGACAAGTTGACCTTCATGGACTTTGAAGAAGGTGAGAGGTCACTTGGGAGACTCATTCTGGAAGAAGAACCAAAGGCTGCAGCAAAGCAATCCCCAAGACCTGCAAGATCATGTGTGAAGAAGAAATGGGAACTGAAGACTGAAATCAATAACTTTGAATTAGGAAATACACGGCTACGACATGTGTCAGCACTCTCTGACAATAACATAGTATTACCCACATGGTATAAAACACTATTCACAGTATCACTGACCAAGTGTCAACACACACCATCTCCTATCCCACAAAGGCTACAAATCAATGGCCTCGCTCATGTAAGGTGTATTGCAGTGAGCAAGGATGACAAGCTCCTTGCCCTAAATGGTCCAGTAGTCAAGGTCTTCAACAAGCAACATCAGCTCCTCCATCAGTTCACACCAGGTAGAGGGTCATACAGCCTACCAACATGCCTTGCAGTGGATGACAGCAATCTGATAGCAGTGGGTTATGAAGGCAAGGATGAGATATCTCTACACAACCCAGATGGATCCCTCATCAGGAGACTGCCTGCTCCAATGATTAGAGGTTATCTGACAATGCACAATCACCGCCTTATCTACACAAACTGGCCTAAGCAAAGATTGGTATGTGTAGATTACTATGGTCCCAGTGTATTCTCAGTAGACATGACCAGCAACATACATGAGGATGGGCACCCTGCTGGTGTGTGCTGTGACAGTGATGGAAGCATCTATGTTGCTGTGGATGAATATCCAACTGGTGATATTCTGCATTACAGTCCTGATGGCAAGTACATTGGTTGCGTGATCAAGGACTGTGGGCGCCCATATGGCATCACATTCACATCAGGTGGTGATCTGGTAGTGGCTGCAGAACAGTCTGTAAAGGTCTATCACCGAGTGTAAGGACAGATTAATTAAACTGGGGCTATGCAGTGTATCCACCAACCACTTCCATCAGACATTGAACACTGTTATCACTGACAAAGAACTTTGAAGTTCATTCCCTTAAACAACATCCTACAATACTGTATATTTGGTTAATTTCTAAGGTCTTTGGTCTCTGTATGTGTTGACTCTAATACTTTAACCACTTCCCCTTTTGAAAACCTTGGATGCAACACCCAGCCTACTTCCTATCAAATCCTACATCAGGTGCTCCAATAATGAGAGGAAAAAAGACCCTTCGTATTGTTTGCAAATAGGGCAGAGTGCACATTTTTAAAAATATTACAAACAAGAGGGAAAGTACTACCACAAGAGGGCAATTCAATCTTTTCAGATTCGTCTCAGCAAATGCAAAGTCAATGCATGATGTGCTTTCCAAGTATAAGATATAACCCTGCTCCTGTATGAAATGCAAATATTTCCTTAAATTTTGTTATTCAAGTTTCCTAATGTTTGGGAAAATTGTTGAGTTTAAAAAAATCCAACTTATTTTTGAATGAGAAAGATTTTGCACCTCTGTGAACACGAGACAAATGTAACTACTCAAAAGCAACTGGATGAATGCAAGAGTTGAAAAGTAAATCATATGCAATCCCCTGGTTGTCTCTTTCACAGTGCCTTCTGAGTGCCTCATCAAATAAATATTAGTTTCATTACATTTACAACCAAATTGAAAATGAAAACCTTGTGTATTCTACTGCAAATGATACATGGATGTATGTAAATGTAAATAATATAATGGACGTACATTTTTGTACTGAAATCCTGGTTGTTTGCATGGGTGTCGCGAGGGGGGGGGGGCAGGGGGGGAACTTGCCCCCCCCCCTGGAAAAGCAAAAAAAAACCCACAAAACAGGAAGAAAAAGAAAAGAAAAACAAAGAAAAGAAAAAGAGGCGCGGAGACAAAGTGGTGTAAATTTAATGAGTGGGGGAAGGGGGGGGGGGGCAAAATGTCCCTGCCCCCCTCTAAAACTGATAAGTTGAGAATGTGTTGAGAAATACAAGCATTTTTTGGCCCAAAAAATTTTTGCCCCCTCTAGAAAAAATCCTGGCGACGCCCATGGTTGTTTGCCTTTCTTAATTAAATTTTGGTAAAATACTGCAATAGAGGATGTAGATTATCTGAATTTGGGGTCCACTTTTTCATGCACCCCTTTACGTCTTGCATCTACGATTTTGTAATTGAAGATGCACTCCTTTATGTGTGTGAATCAAATGACCTACCCAACAAATATTCATTAGTTTGAAGTCATTGTTAATGCCACTTGAATGGCAAATGATAAATTTCAGAGGTTACAGGGACAGGAAAAATGTCAGACTTTGGACCCTCAATGTATAGAATGACCTACTTGTGAGAGGTTCCGTATCATTACAATAATAGTTTAGTTTATTCCATAAAAGATTGAGGCTTTTGCTACTTTGAATAAGTATTGGTTTGCTAAATGCTGATAGACCAAGAAGTCTAAATGAAGCAATGAGCATTTGCTTTAATTACAGAATATTACTCCCAGAGAACACAGCTTCCATGACAACAATGGCATCTCAGCAAAGATCTAAAGTCTGTTATTTTACCGATCAGCATCTTATGTACGTTTCAGCTGCATTTTCCACTGGGCATGTGTGACTCCTAGGGTTATTTGCGTATGTAATGAAGTCTGCCTATTTTACATCGATGATGCGACTCAAAAGTATATATTTGTATTTTATCATTTATAGACCACTTAATTTGGAAGCCGTTGTTATTGTATCACTAGTTAGTTCATTCAATGTATATTTTGTCAAAGACATTTAAAAGAAAGTTTTCTGAGAACACAGCAACAGTGATTTCATGAAACAACCATCTTTTCTCAGTTGTCGTTTGTTTACATTTAGGACCATTTTGTTTTTGACAAAAACATAATATCAGTGGTTTCCACAACATTTACACTTGTACATAATGGCAGAGGGGATTATCAAGTAATCAGATTTGTGAACAGATTTTCCCTTGATTTTTTATCTCCTAATTTACCGCATTTGGATATTGTCTAAATGCTCTCAAAATACATTGAGTATGTAACTATGATCTTAGAAAATTAGTCAGGCTTGTTAAGGTCTATTACCACGTATTGCAAACAAAAACCAAACAAACACTACAACAACACTGTTTACGGTTAGCTTTGAAAATTGCTAATTTGTATCAAAAAAAAAAAAATGTAGTAAAAAGAAATCTTTTGTATGTTAAAGATCACCTCATGGGGTTTTACGTTCAGTATTATATTGTCCTGTGAAAACTTCAAATGTCTAGAAATCTTAGGCGAAAAAGTGACACATGAATGATCGAAATTTGTTGGCACCTTAGCAACCACTTTATAAGGGAAAAATCAGAGCATGGAATTGTTTTCCAAACTGAATGTCTAGCAATGGCATTTTTAAGGCATGCTTTTACAAAAAAATATTGAAAGTAAATATTTCTTTGAATTATGGGCGTAAAGACAGTTAAACTTGACATCGAAAAGTGGAAGAATTGATATCGTATGGTTGCCGAGGGTGCAGTCAAGTACCCACCACACCTATAGATAACTTATAAATATCGCACATTCTATGGGAGTAAGACGTACGTGTTCTGGAACTTTCTAAAGGTACCAGCGGCATAACTAGGGTTAAGCTTCTAGGGAGCACCTGGGGGTTCAACACTTGTTTTTTGAAGGGGGGGGGGGGCAAGGAAGGTTACATATACATTTATTGTGTGCAATTCAAGATTTCAAATGGAGGGGGGGGGGAGAGAGACACGTGCCCCATAGTTACACCTTTGAAAGATACACAGAAAGATGGATTTATAACATCACATCAGGTTTAACAGTCCCTTACATATTTACAATTAAAACTAGTTATGAACCAGTAAATGGTTTGAAAGGTATAAATCCCCTTTAATTGTCTTATACATGTACTGCAGTCCACTCTTTTCTGAATAAATTGGAATACAAAATGGTTTTGTAGGACTCAAGCCATAACACTAGTCTGAGTATCACCCGTTGTATCACCCTCTCTGTCTCTGGCCCAACGTCTGATATATCTACGCATGCAAATGTATGCGACCCCGCGCGCCAGCCATGAGTCGACATTACATTATTTCATTCCTAAATCTGGACTTAGCTGTTGATTGGTCAAATTTGATGGCATGCTTTTTGTAATACAACCATGGAGGAAGGAATAGACAGGAGTTTGAACGGCCCGCCAAGCCCCACAGGATATTTACTGTCCAATTAGCGACCCATGCCTTTACCAGTGGTAAAGGCATGAAGGCCTCCCGCTGCGCGCCCACTGACCGACAGATTTACGACCGCGATAAGATCCTCTGTGCACAGGGTTCGTTGCCGCTTCGGCCCCTTCGTTGGAGCTAACATTCGTTCGTGTTTTTATGAGTAAATAAAAAACGAACAAACGAACTAAAGCTTTTCGCATGCGCAGTAGCCGCCCAGCTGTTATTTTCATGCGCCATCTTATTCATCGAAAACGCTGAAAAATTCTCGATCTGCCGGTGTTTGACCGCCCAGAATCCGATTTTCCTGCGGGAAAAAACGACGATATTTCTTCGGATGACAGATTGAGAGGTAAGGAAAATTATGAATACATATTTCGATGATATTTATGCTGTTCCAACAAGTTCCGACGGTTGAAATTCGGGAATTTATATCGACACGTTGTCTTTTAACCATTCGTGTGTGTACTTTGGGTGTGCAGTCCCGTGCACATTTTTTACAAGCATTCGTTTTCTGTCTTCGGATTTCGTTTTTATGATTATTTACGCGTGTCTGTTGAAAATTATTTGGGGAAAACAAGCATTACTCTCCCCTTCATCACAATGATAACGCTGTTTTAAAGACCGATATCATTATAAATGTTGGTTTTTTTACATGACTTGATAAATGATAGATGGATAGTGGATAGTGGAAAGTCATGAAAGTCATGCATGTCACGAATTGATCAATTCAAATGATTTTTTTTTTTCATTTTATTTTGGATCGGGATTTTCAATCTCTTGTTCTGGGCTCATGGTTTTTCACCAGACATGAGAACAATTTTGTTCTTTCGACATGTATGAGGGGGAGTGCTGCATATGTCTTAATATTGTATTAAGTTGAAATCAACTGATTTTTATTTTTACTTAATTATGGGCTGGCATCTGATCATATTGATTTTATCAGCATTTTTATAGGGCTTATTGTTTGTTTATTTTTTCTTAATTTTCTTTTCTGCAGGCCTTGTATGTTGCGTCCAGCTGTGTCAAGGCGTCCAAGAGGAGTAACTGCAAAGTCCAAGGTGCAGATGAGGAGAAAATTACTGTGCTGGATAGCACCCCCCATTTTCGGAGAAAGTAATGTTATATTTAATCTTATCTGACCATAACATATTTTAGACTCGTATGGGACCGTTTTAATTCTTTGGACTTTTAAGTACGTTGTTAGCTTGCTTTTAGCATAAATGCTCAGCTCTCTTGTGTAATGAATGCTAATTAAGATGGACACCAAAATCATCATTCCTCGTCGAGTTCCATTGCAGTCCATGCCATACTTTGAATTATCCAGTGAATTAATAAGATGAAGTAACATTTTTCTTATCATATTATATTGTAGGTGGTTGCAGTTAACCTGAAAAGTAACTAAAACTGACAATTTAAAGAATATAGAGAATCTTTCATATCCCTGTTCTTTTATTGTTGAACATTTTTTGACAGTCTGTACATAATATTATTATCACTAATTTTTGATTTCATAAATTATTTCATACTTATTGTATACATTTTACTATTATCTACCAGAGTAACAAAGAAGTATCACTTGAGGCATGAGGGATGGTATCAACTAAGTCTGTCATAGAAGTCTCCATTACATCATGTAGTATCACGTGGTTCAAGTCAATTACAATCTTGACAATACTTAGGATTCAGATAGAAAGTGAACTGTCCATTAAAAGCCAAGGTTCCTTTAACAAAATACATGTACATGTATAGACCTTTGATAATCAAAAGATACCTTGCGTTTAGTATGAGTTTAATTTTGTAACTTTGAATACGTATAATGTACAAATGTACCTTGATTGGGAAAAAGTGCAGTTACAAACTAAAATACTGCACCTGTTGAATCCAATTGCTGCTGTAAAAGTTTTAATACAACGTAGTCATGCACGTATATTACTTTCCCTTTTAAATGACAATCAAGTCTGCTTGTATTACAGTAAAGTGTGTCAGCTTGGTGGGACTAGTTCCTTTTTAGACATGGAATATCAAATCCATTCAATCACACACCCTTGATTTACATGCAGAGTAGCACAATTTAGAGATCCTTGCGTAGAGCTTTCTCTGCTTTTTTCCCAATGTTTCCACTGGTTGCTTTCTTCAAGTTCAAGTACACATTTATGAAAGCTTTTGCTCTGATTTTAATCCACTTCTTCACACTCATGTTCAGTAAGTTCGTTGAAGTGTCCCCATTTATCTTTCCTTGTGTTAAACTGCACCAGTAGGTTTGTACCCGATGACTACCCTTAATGCTGTTCAAAAGAGTGCTCTGGATATCACATCCTGGAAACGTTTTCAGATTATTCTTTGTCAAATATTTACAAGTCTCATGCTCCATGGCTCGGAACAATAAATACACCCCGTCAGACACACGAAATAACCCACCCCGATTTTGTTTGTCAATCCAGTCATTGGTGTATTGAAGAAATGTCCTAGCAGTTTCATCACTACAGTCTACTTTCCAAGATTTAAGGAATTTGCAATATGTAATAGCAGTGTCATTTCTTTGTTTATTTAAGCTCTTGTACAGAGAAAAAGGAATATACCCGGACACGTATCTCAAAACCTGTTCTTCCTGAGGACTTAAACTCTCAGACTTTGTTTCAGCTGGGCCATCTACAGGTTTATCTGTTTTGTTTCTGTCTTCAATTATTGCCTGTAAAACTGCCTGCAATAAAAATTGGCAAACAAGGTAGACATGCTGCCCATCTTCGTACAACCCCATGGCTTGCAAAAGTTCTATCCAGTTATCGTTCACCTCCAGTCTATACTTGTGAAAAGCTTGCCACAAATTCTCATAGCCCTCTGGTTTAAGGTATTTCGAATCTCCAGCCGTAATAACCACCCACAATCCACTAACTGTTGCTAAACAGAAATCCTGGAATTCTTGAGTGTTGATCTCGGCCATCAAACTCGCAACCAGAGTTAGCATGCAGACCACAGTAGGGTAGGCTCCAAGGCAGACTGGATGCTGTTGCACTTGCTGTAGTCCAGCCTTGAAGTAACCATTGGCTTTTTGACGTGCATCAGCTTCACAGAACTTCGTTTCAGGACGTTTAACAGCTATTGCAAAGAAAATGTGTGAACAATTTTATTGTTATACAATGTAGACCATAATGAATAAATATGTCAGGAAGCTGGACACATGCTGGAAGAATCATAAGACGAGAATTGAGATGCTTTTAAAAGTATTGAAAATTTTTATTATAATATTAAAAACATGTTTTGGAGACATCCAATTCACCCGCAACATGCATAAATGTTCAATAAATAGACATATGAAGTATGAACGTACTTACCAGGCTTTGGAGGTTTTCGAACTTTTGTCCCTTTCTTGGAAGATGACGGCTTATCTGTAGACTCCGATGTCTTCTTCGCTGTCTGACCAACTTTCCTGGGCGGTCTTGAAACTGTAACTGGAGGGGATGATTCTGTGGGGAAAATATTTTCAAAAAAGTCTTGAATCCGAGAGTAATGTACAGAATGTGCACTTTATAAATCCAATTACTTTTCCTTGACAATATCAATGACATGCTTTAAATAATTTGTAAGCGGGTTAAAAAATGAAAAACGAATGTTGGCATTCCCCTGCCTAAAATGACCATAAAGATACTGTTTTATTGAGATTTATTTTCATGATTATTTACCGATTTCTTCAGTCGAAGTTCCTGGGACTGGTAGTGGGACTGGGTCTGGGAGGCATCGACTACAAACCCAGGTATCTGGGATTGTATCGGCACAAAATCCAGCGCAGCAATAATGCCACCAAACAACGGTGCATTGATCGTCATCACACGCGATCATCTCCATAGTGGAGGGCTCCCCGAATACACAATACTGCCGACCGTCATCTTCGGACTCATTATCGATGTCAGCTACATCATTTTCGTCAAATTCTTCGTCAGAAACGTCGCTCAAATCGCTTAAATCGGAGCCCGTCACGAAATCATCTTTACCGTACGCCGCCATTTTAAAACATGGCGCGGGCGCAGCACGCATGCGTGACAATCCCAAAATGCTTTGCGGCGAGTGTCTGGACTGCGGTCGACCGCACTAATTGATTTACTGATAGCGCTCGCCTGCAGCCTGGACCACTGCTGTTTTTACGACCGCGGCAACGAACCCTGAACCTTTCATCTAATGGTCGTTCCAACTCCTGTCTATTCCTTCCTCCATGATACAACAAAGGACAAAGAGATCAAATAAAACCCGACATTGGCTTTCAAAACTGTTTGGGCGAGACGTGAACGCGCCAGAAGCCATTCTCATTACTCGCGTTATTTAAACTATGATGTGATGATGATTCAAGTCATGCTCGCGCATCACGTAACATATCATTACAGGCCGTGTGGCACAGCCTATTTTTGCTGACACAATTCACAATGTAAAAGCATAATGGATGTCGTGTCTTGGTCTTATTACATGTACATGATAAGGATAACCAAAGACCCCATATAGAAGGTGCCCGCTGAATTGTCAGAATCTCGAGGTCAAGATTCAGTCTTGTTTTGCATAATTAATCACAGATCCTTGCTGTGTAAAGGGAAATTACATAGACTACCTTAGCACCCATCCCCCTACAATTAAGAACAATTCACAATGCAGTGTGAGTATACCTACAAGGGTTTGCCTCAAAAGGCCACTTTTCAACTTGACAATCTTTTGAAAAGTATACTAACTTCTACAAAATGAACTTACCTGTACGTGGAAGTACATTGGGGAATCTGTTCTTGTTTTTGCAGACGGGTTTCTTGGCTTCCTCACAGTTGACTGCCACTGACATTTCATATAGCACCTACATTTCAAAGTGAACAAATTGACAGACAGCACACATTACATTGCTTCATCTCTCTCTAGCTCGGACTTCAATTATGAATCAAGTTATCTCTTGCTGACTGAATCGTTTGCATATTCATTCTTCAGCAAGTGCATGGACAACATAGCCATTCACCAGTATGGTAGAAATATTGAACCGAGTCTGTGACTTGGACTTGAATTTGACTTGAGTTGCAAATTCTCAGACTTAACTTCAAGTTAAAATGGATGATGACTCAAACTCCTCTCTAGAGTCTCATGACTCAACTCATGACTCAGACTAGACATCAGGGACATGTCACCGGTGACTCAACAAAACATTTTTGGCAAAACTGTCTGGTAAATACCTTTAGCTATTGCTGATCGAGTGCAAAATTTGGGTAAAATATAGCCCTTGTATTCTGATACATTCTGTTTTGCAGATACGAAAATGGGAAGATCTGATAACCTCACTTGAAATGCTATACATGTAGACTACAGAAATTCATGCAAATTTTTGAGACTTTTAAAGTGATGAGTTCTTGAAATATCACTGAGCCAAACTTTTATCCCAAAGTCACCTTGAATTCCTCCACAGGGTGGGTCTTGCTTGTCTATCTGTTTTTGCAGTGTGGTAATGGTGTTTGGTAGTGACTGACCCAATAAGCACCAACCTAATAGCCGGTCTGGTTAGCGTCATGTGTCACATCTCAGCGTCGCTGACCATGTGGTCTTGGTCCTTCTAGAGGGGGTGTTGGTGTCAGAACCCCAGGAGCTAGAATCGTCATGATCATGGCCTAGGACCTGGGGAAGAAGGGAGGGGGAGAATACAACAACATCAAATTTCACTGATAAAATACTGTAACTATAGTCACCCTTGGTTATTTTTGTAAACAGTTTTGCACATATTTCATGCTGTTCAAATGTTTAAACAACAGCCAACATTATCAGGCTGCTGCTGACAATGCCAAGGACTCATTTAACATTTTCCTGGATCAGAATCTCCTTGTCATTCATCTGCTGGATAAAATCATCCTCCTTGGTGACTTCATATAGGGATCTTGTATAGGGACCACATACACAGTCTGGAGTGGCGTCATCAACAAGCATGCAGTTGAAACGACCGATTGCATAAACTCAACCTGCATGCTGATTGAGACATCACCAAACCCACTTCCTTTGTCAGATGTCCGATAAGGTTAGCCCTGTTTTTATTAAAACCTCAACACTTTGAATATTTTCAGCATCCATAGCAAAAACAAAGTGAACAAAATCCATCTAGATTTCATACAGAGTCTAAGCAAATTTTGCATGCACGTGTAGCTCACAACTGAAGAAGTCCAGTATTTCAGACCTTGATGGGGGATATATAACCCCATCAGATTTCTTTAATTAACTCTTTCAGGAATCTGGATCTTAATCTGGCAGAATCCTATTTAATTTATTTTAATATATTTTTATCATATAACATCAAAATAAGTTGGTACAGATGAACTTTTTTATTCCTATTTTTCTTGTGGCCATCCAATTTTATTTCTATTTTTCAAACTGCATACTACATTTCGTCTATTTTATTTCAATTATCCTTTCTTAAATTTATTCAGTTGTATTTTTTTGCTATTTCATTTATGTTTATGACTACTAAAAGATGCTCATTTATCAAATGTAGGCAAATGATTTTGCATTAACGCCATGTGCGTGCATTTTCAACATGAGAGATCATCTGCCATATGCTCTACATATTAAGTTGTCACCATTGTCTGTGGGCACTATTTTTTATAAATAGCATTCTATTTTTTTAATAGCAACCTATTTTACCACTATATTTTTTACTTTTAAATGTTCCCCTTTTTGGGGGGGGGGGCAAAATACACTGGAAAGAAATAGATTAAAAAAATATATATTTTAATAGGAACAAATGTATTTTTTCTAATTGTTTTCAACCAAAGTGAGCAAATAGATTATTAGGAAAAATTTATTGACACCAACAAATTCTCTTCAGGCTGAAATTTGAAAATCACCAGGGTTGCTTACTCCAAAATAGCATTGGTGACTTCTGATTCTATTTTTGTGTGGGGCACATGGGTACATGCAAACACTGACTGCTATTTATGCACAGTAAACCTGCATTCATGTGTGCATAAATTACCCCTACAGTACATGTACATGTGGACTCCAATAGCGTCTATAAATAGACCTGGAAATGTATGCACTGTGTGCAACATACTTAGGCATTCATGTACATGTACATGTACAGTGCATTGCATTCACATCAAACGGTGTCAACTGCCTACGTTGTGCGCCATCTTCAAGAAGGATAGTTTCAAATTTTCTTCTAAAACTAACAAAAAGACTTCAATTCAGGTAAGATACTTGATGTTGTACCGTTGTTGTACCCATATTACATGGCATTTGTCAAGAATCTTGGAATAATTGCCAGTACCGGTATGTGCAGCATTGGTCTTACAAGAGGGAGTAGTCAATGCTCACATACAATACTCTAGACAAAAATTTCCCTGTTTAGTCTACCGGCTTGAGAGGACTAAACACATCCTTGATCCTACATTTGAACCTCAAATAAAAGTTTAACAGTTGAACAAAGAACTTGATAAGGTGGGGTTTGAACCTATAATCTGCAGATTACTTGTATAACACTCAACTGAGCTATTTTGGACCAGCCCTATGGTGGCGGTTCCCCAGTTTGACATTGTCTTTGTTCAAGGGGCACTAGACAGAGGCCTTTAATGTGTTTAGAGGCCTTTAATGTGTTTAATGTAGCCAGAGATCATGCCCTAAGTTTTTTCATATCTTTTTTTTCTCCTATACATGCTTTATCATGATTTTCCTCAATGCTATATATATTTTGGTTGATATAAATGTAAAGTATTGTATTGAATGCAGTGGTCGCCCCCCCCCCCCCCCCCGGGGGGGGGGGGGGGGGCGTGCGACCGCCCCCCCCCCCATGAAACCTTGTCGCCCCCCCAGTCGCCCCCCAATTGAGATTTTGTGCTAAGATAATTATTGGTTAAAGTGGTAAGAAATTGCCTCAGATCACACCACAGAGCATCGAAAATCCAATTTTTTTATTTAAGGGCCCCGAACCCCACGCCAATAGCTCAGAATACGATAGCTGATTCAATGTCTCCAACCTCGAAAATGACGTTCAAATAATTATCTTTTGCCCAGAAAATATTAGTTAAAGCATGGAGAAAAGTCGAAAGAAATTGCTTCAAATCACACCACAGAACATCTAGAATCCAATTTTTTGGGGCCCTTAAGCGGGCCCTGGGTGCTTATTCACAAAGCACCCGTAAATGTTTGCGTTGCGGGGACCCGTAAGTGGATGTTAAGGGCACGTAAGACTTGCGTTAAGTGGTATTCACGAAGCACCCTTAGAGTTCCCTTAGTGGACCCGCATGTTGCGGGCACTCGCAACTAATTGGTTGAACATAAAAAAAACACATGCCAAGACATTTTATCCCATTTCAGAGTTCTTGCTCGTTGTAAAAATTACAGGCAGAGTCGATTAAAGATTAACTTGTCTTTGTTTTCTTAGCAAACAATCAACACCAATCAAGCATGTCTTTAAGAGCATGTTCTTCCACTCATTTAAAGAAAAAAAATGAATCACTAAAATTTACCAATGCTTTCAGAAGTTATGCATGTGTTACAAACGTAGCCCATTTTTATAGCTGTCCTTGAATGTCATTGGAAGCTATTGAGTTTAGTGAGAATCATATTACAGACAAACTTTAAAATGCCAACAAGACTTTAAAGGAAACATGCAGTGGAAATTCAGCTCATCTTGTTCTCTTGCACATTATTATGTGTCACAACAATACATACAAGATCGTAATACTTGTTTTCGTTTGAAGTGACAAGAAAGTGGTAGTTTTTCAATTGTTAGCAAATCCTTTCATCAATACAATCGCATGTAATGGGCGCCAAGAAACTCCTTGTCAAAAGTGCATATGAACAGTACAAACATAATTCCTTCAAAGTTACCCACAAAAAAAAAGCTTCGAAAAAACTAGTGGCAACTGCTAGTGTCCAAACAAGCTGTTTAACATGATAAGCAAGTAAAAAGTGGAACTTACTGCAAGAAAATAAAGAAAAGTTTGATAGATATTTGTACACAAAGCTGTAGAGACACTTTTGTTCTGCTTTGAATGACATCACGCTGTGGCTCATGAATATGGACATTTTCAATAGCATAAAAATTGAAATGTTGAAATTTCTCCCTTTTACTACTACAAAAGAAGGTTGAAAGTCATAGTAACATGGCAAGAAAGTTGTTTTAAATCTATTTAAGTCATACAAATCTGTTTGCAGGTTCCCTTTAATAATTGAACTCAAGACAGAAACCACTGTCAGAATGTGTGCTTTCAATATATAAGAAACAAGTTAGCTCTATTTTTTTTTTATTGATGGTGATTTTTGTACCCTTTCCCATGCTCTCGTTCATTCAGTGGAGGTGGGAAAGTCCACGTTTCATTGTACTCAATGGGTGTTCAGTTTGCATCACGTGATGAGTGGTAAACAAGTTTGTGATCGTTTTATTAGAATAGACATAACTTAGGATTAGACTGTGCAATTTAAGTGAAATGTTCACACTTAAAATCCCATAAGATGTACTTCGTCTCATAACAAAAACAAAGGGCGGCAGTCGCTTCCCAAAAGTGGAGGACATACCTATTACGGCATGGAGCGGGCCCCGAAATTTTTTGGATTCTAGATGCTTGCTCTGTGGTGCGATCTGAGGCAATTTCTGAGCACTCAAACCACTTTTGTGAGCAAAAGATAATCTTTTAAACATCATTTTTTGAGTTTGGAGTCATTGAATCAGCTACTATAGAATCATTATGTAGGCTACAATTTTTATTCGGGGATAGAAAAAGTGGGGGGGGGGGGGGGGGGCAACGATATGATATCCGCCACTTAAAAAAAAAAGTGGGGGAGGACTTGTCCCCCACCGATTGACGCCCATGAAAATGGAACGCGCCAAATATTTTGAACACATTTTCCAAATTCGGTCACTTTCTTTTTAACTCATCCTATAGTTGGTTCAACCGGTCATGGAAGATGAACCGGCACGTCGATTCAGTTCGTAGATCCAAAATACATGCCAAGAGTGCCGCCATTGTGACAATCGAGATGATCCACGCAAGTTGTGGTGTGCTTGCGGGACGTCTGGAGGTCCCGCAAATTTACGGGTGGTTTACGGGCACACGCAGATTTAAGGGGGTTTCGTGAATAACCCGCAAGTGCTTAAGTGAGGGTTGCGGGGAAGTTTTTACGGGTGCTTTGTGAATAAGGACCCTGAACCCCACAGGGTTCGCACTTTGCCCTTGCATCAGTTATGACCAAGGTATGTCCCCCCCCCCACTTTTGAGAAGCGATTGACGCCCCTGCTTGACCGCCCCACCCCCCCATGAAATGTTCCAGCCCCCCAGCGCCCCAGCCCCCCAGCGGCCCCCCCCCCCCCCCCCACTGAAAAATTCCTGGCTACGCCACTGATTGAATGGAATTTAAAAAGGGGAGGGAGGTCCATGCACCTCAGTCAGCCCGCGCTCCCTTACGAAACAAAAATATTGGGGGTTTTAAAAACTTTAAAGCAATTAGTTTCTCCTCCAGTGAGTGGGACCGCCCAAAAGCCTCCCTGTACATTGGAGTTCATGTCAATGCTTTGAATTAAAAAAATATTACATGTAAGCAAAAAGCATTGACATCAATTTTTTTTTATTACTTTTTTGTTTGGGGGGGGGGTTTAAGAGAGGGGCCATCTAATTGCAAGTGCCTCCCTACACATTGGAGTTATGTCAATCAACTGAATTAGTAACATATTACAATTCGTCATCGTTTTCGCAAAGAGCCACATCTGTCAACAATTACAATTTTTTTTCCAATTTTTTTTCTTCACTACTTAACCAATGTGACATGTTTGTGTAAGCAAAACATCATTAATTTCCAAGTGATGTTAATGTTGCAAGGGGCAGAAATCTCAATAAATGCATTTTGCGTTTTCATGAAGAGCCAAATTTTGGCCCCTTGAATGCGTACAAAACCTGTTGCACAGATAGGCACAAAAGTAGGTCAAGTGAGATTTTTGTTTGCACGAAGAGCCACATATATCTTTGTTACATTCTCAGCAGCATGGGCTTACACAGGCACACCCCTTCCATATGGAAACACACATTGAACAGAATGGGCCAAAATGTAGGAAACTTGAAGTTTCGTTTTCACGAAGAGACACACATCTTTACTAATTAATTTTCGCTAATTAACAACTGTATTAATTCTACATACTGAGTTCACATAAAAATTCAGCTCTCACGGAACCATATGTTGCACAAAGTTGTTGCGAAGTAGTATATTTTGCAGTTTTAGAGGAGGAGAAAATTCTTTTGTGATTATCTCGAAAACACATTTTCTTCAAAATCCACATGTGGCTTGATCTTCGTGAACACGGTGATGAATTGATACCCATGAACTGAGGAAACAAAACATGCTGACAATGTCTGAGATGATTAATGTAATCATTTTATATATTGAAGTCAACCTTTGACACTCTTATTCATTCTTAGGCTAAAAACTAAACTTGATTCTTCAAGAAGTCAAGATGGCATCTAGTGTTACAGCTCAATCAGTGTTGGAGAAGATTAGTGTGGATCATCTGGAATGCTCCATCTGCACCAACCGTTTCACGCAGCCCAAACTGCTGGACTGTTTGCATAGTTTTTGCCTGCAATGCCTCCAAGAGCTCAGACAGAGCCAAAGGCCTAGTGGTACAAAGCTGACATGTCCTCTGTGCAGACGTGAAACCATGTTGAAAGGGTCTGGGGTTGCTGATCTCCCTAACAACTTTGCATTCAGTGCCCTGGTGGAGGAAGTTACAATGCAGGAAAAGCTACTGGATGGTCACGGGTCAGAGATCAAGTGTCAAAATTGTGATGAGGAGAATCAGGCTATTTCAAGATGTATGGACTGTGATCATTTCCTCTGTCAAAAATGTCAAAAGGCACATAGGCGAATGACTGTCATGAAATCTCATAAAATCCACACACTAGCTCAACTTCGTTCAGGAGAGATTGTCTACAAGAGTAAACTAAGAGAAGAAGTTCCCAAATGTGGCAAGCATCCAGATCAGAATCTCAATGTCTACTGTAATACATGTGAGGAAGTCATATGTCTCATGTGTACTGTGTTAGATCATGAAAAACCACAACACTCTTGCATTGGCTTACCAGAGGCTTTTGAGAAATGTAAGAAAAAGGTACAAGAACTTTTTGCAAAAGTTGGTAAGAGCAAAACAAAACTGAACAAAACCATAGATAAAACACGTCAATCTTGCAAGAAACTCAACAAAATGTTCGCAAACATCAAAAAGAAAATCTCAAAAAAAGCTGACAAAGAGGTTGCCAAGATCCGTCTGGAGGAAAAGAAATTGTTAGAAGAGGCAAACAGGATTTACCAAGAGAGAATCACACCATTTCAAGCTGCTCAAGCTACCGACAGGAAAGAGGTGACACAGACAGAGCACAAACTGGAGGAGGTGAAACAACTCATGAATCAAGCAAGTTGCTATGAGATTCTTGAACTTCAGCAGAAGCTCTTGCATAACCTCAGTGAATTGACAGGGAAACAGCCACAGCAAGTTCCTGACAAGTTGACCTTCATGGACTTTGAAGAAGGTGAGAGGTCACTTGGGAGACTCATTCTGGAGGAAGAGCCTAAAGCTGCAGGAAAGCAATCACAATCATGGGTGAAGGAGAAATGGGAAAGGAAAAGTGAAATCAAGAACTTTGGATTAAGAAATGTATGTATACAAGTTGTTTCAGCGCTCACTAACAATAAAATGCTTGCATTTGACTGTCGGAATGATGTATTATTCACAATGCCACTGTCGAAAATTCAACAAATCAAAGGTTTCACTGGTGTGAGATGTACTGCAATGAGCAAGGACAGCAAGCTCCTTGTTCTAGATGGTCCAGTAGTCAAGGTCTGCAACAAGCAACATCAGCTCCTCCATCAGTTCACACCAGGTAGAGGGTCAGACAGCCAACCAACATGCCTTGCAGTGGATGACAGCAATCTGATAGCAGTGGGTTATGAAGGCAGGGATGCGATATCTCTACACAGCCCAGATGGATCCCTCATCAGGAAACTGCCTGCTCCAATGATTGAGGATTATCTGACAATGTACAATTACCGCCTTATCTACACAACAGGACTGAACAAAAGGTTGGTATGTGTAGACTACTATGGTGCCAGTGTATTCTCAGTTGACATGACCAGCAACATGCAGGAGGATGGGTACCCTACTGGTGTGTGCTGTGACAGTGATGGCAGCATCTATGTTGCTGTGGATGGATATCCAACAGGTGATATTCTGCATTTCAGTCCTGACGGCAAGTACATTGGATGTGTGATCAAGGGATGTGGTCCTCCATTTGCCATCACATTCACATTAGATGGTGATCTGGTAGTGGCTGCAGAAAAGTCTGTACAGATCTATTACCGAGTGTAAGGACAGAATGATGACACCAAGGGAATGTGGTATAGCAAAGTAACTTTGCCTACGAAATAAAAATAAAATCCGAGCAACAAAGTAATCAGTGATACTCATGCAATTGCTTTGTTCAAATTAAAATACATGTATCCAAAACCTCCTTTCATAACACAAACAGAACTAAATTTGGGAAATATACCGGTACTTATCCCCCTGCATTAGCTCACATAACTTTAGTTGCTGATAACTGAAGGGTTTTGTGGTAATTACTTGGTTAGTATTAATTTCTGTGCCAATAACATTAGCGCAGATTATATCAGCATAAAAGATTTCAGTGACTAGTTGCCAGTGACATAAATTTGTGGGTTCTGATCTTGGAAGACAGGTCCAAACTTTTGGTACATTTGTACATCATTTACTTATACCCATTCATGCCTAAAACACACCCGAGGTTTTTGTAAGATGTAAAAAATACATTTCAACCAACGATCTTACTGTATCTAAGGGTTGGGAAATAGGATATTATAATAAATATTCTAAATTTTGAGAGACAAACTGTGAAAAAAAAACATTAGGCTATCTTGATGCAACATAAAGCTTGGCAACTTTTGCCATTATAGACCCAAACTTTGATTTTATCTTTCAAAATCATTGAAATTGCAAATTTTTTTGAAATAATTTAAAACACTCGTTATCGCTGTTTTTTGTACAAAGACATCACTGTTTCTTTCGTACAAAAGATATCACAAATTCCAAAACTTATTAGGAAGCAACCAAGTGTTTAAAATACGTGCTCAACATGGCTCACTTTGTATTCTTAGAAAGTGTCAACATTATTGATTTGTTTGCTATCTAAATATGCGGATCTAGAAAATGAAACCGATGCAACTATCTTAGTCAGTGACAATTATAAAAAGAAAACACCTTCGTTAAATTTTGTATATAGCAACAAATTAGAATTAACTTAAATTTAGTAATGTGCATCAAAAGAAGTTACTATTATCTGATAGTTTTATTCATGTAATCTAAATTTCAACTTGTATCCACAGCTAATTGAATTTTGACATGTGGCTTAGCCATTCAAATGTTACAGAGAACCTATCAATGTATAATCTTAGATGTATTACTCACTGATCATGCATTTACTATGTAAAACTAAAAGTAATGTAAATTGTACAATGTAAATTTTTGTAATGTAAAACTATTTTGTCATTACTTTTTTTTAGCTATATCAACCATGAATCCCCTCTATTATTTAGGCTAACTTTAACAAAGTACATGTAAATACCTAACACCTTTACTGTTGACCTACAACAAACAGTTGCATTTGTAGGAATAGGGGTGCAACCATTTGTCACAATAAGAAATGCATATGTTCACAATTTATGATCATGATTGGGACAGTGAAATTGTAAAACATACCTAAAATTGCACATATATTTGTTCCTGTTGAATCTTATAGGGTGTACCAGTCAGACGGTGAATAATAATCAGGCAAAGTGAAAAGTTAACTGTGTTTTTAAATCATGACAGTCACTGCAATTAGTAGATATTTTACTATTTATTTTACATTCTTTGCCTATATACTGTTCTGGAAAATGCATGTTTTTGATTTGGAATGCTGGACCAGTGTAACTAAATTTCTATGAATTTCAATGTGGAGTCAGAAATGCTTTATTGACACAAACTCTGAAAAATACCCAAGTGTTAAAAATGAATAGGCTATGCCAGGACCTTTATGGAGTGTCACATAAACAACAGTGTGCATACATGTAAAACGTGTATCATGAGGCAATCTTGGCTTTTTATTTTAATCAACAGATCTAATAATTTAACCATAAACGGTTAATAAAATTAGACGCAAATTGATACAGGTTTGCTTTCTGAATTTAATGATATATATCTTCCTGCCCTTTCATCAGTTGAACCCTGTTTATGTGGCAGAATTATGGATTTTAACAACCATGGTGAATTTGTAGAACTTCCCTGTGGGAAATTTACTAGGTGTAACTCTTCTTGGCAGAAATCACTTGAAAAACACAAAGGTATGATTATTAATTAGCATAGCGAAATTTTAATTCCAATTTTGTATGCCAACACATTACACGTTGGCGCAGCAGGTTGCAACTGGCAGTCGATGAGTAAAGTAAACATCCATAATGAACTCATTTTAGATGAGAGAAACCTTTAGAAGGATTATTGACAGTTTTTCATTTTCTTTGCAAGGTTGACACCAAAACAAAGATACTCCTTTGGGAGAATTACTTAAAAGCATTTTTCAAAAACCTGTCAAATCATCAAATAAATATCTCATTTTGCGATCGCATATATATATAATCAAATTTCTGCATTGCAATTATTCATGCACAGTATGGACACTGTTTACAGTCTTCAAATAATCATGAAAATTCCTTTACAAATGTGAAAATGAGTATCACGTGTATAAGATACCATACAATGCTGTATTTAGGTTTAAAAATTTCCAAATGGGACTGACAGGAATAACTATAATGTTCTATATGCTGCATTGTAATCTAGTCATCTATATGTCATGCATATATTTGCATATATTCCCTTTGCTACAAAAATTTCAGCAAAGATCCAAAGTCTGTTTTTTTAACCAATCAGCATCTGGAACGTTCTAAAGGTACCAGCGGCATAACTGGGTTAAGCTTCTAGGGGGCACCTGGGGGCTCACCAAGTTTTTGAGAGGGCACTGAAAGTAACGTATACATTGTTGTGTGTGCAATTAAAGATTTTTAATGGGATGCACATCCCCCATATTTACGCGACTGAAAGGTACACAGAAATATGGAATTCTAATATCACATCAGGTTTAACAGTACATTTTTACAACTGACACGAGTTACGAACAAAACAAAAAAAGGTTTGAATGGTATCAACCCCCTTTAATTGCCTAATGTTGCAGTCCAAAATGAAATATAAAATGATTTTGTAGGAATAAATCTAGTCTTAGTATCACCCTTTGTATCACCCTCTCTGTCTCTGGGCCAATGTCTGATATATCTACCAATGCACATTTATGCGACCCCACGCGCCAGCCATGAGGTGACATGACATCATTTTATTCCGAAATCTAGACTTAGCTGTTGATTGGTCAATTTTGATGCAATGTTTTTGTAACACAACAACAGGCATAGAGATCTAAAAAACAACAACTGATATTGGCTTTCAAAACTGTTATCATGCGTGAACGCTCACCGTTGGTGAAACGCGCAAGAGGGCATTCTCATTACACCCGTTATTTAGAATATTTTTATGATGATAATTCAAAGTCACAGGACGTTCGTGCATCGCTTAACATATCGATACAGTCCGCATGACATACAGGTAGGCTAATTTCGCTCACATAAAAAAACGTAAAAAGCATAATAGATGTCGTGTCTAGGTTTCATTCTATGCACATGACAACGGGTTACCGAAGACTCGATATAGAAGGCGCCTGCTGAATGGTCAGAATATCGAGGTCAATATGCAGTCTTGTTTTGCATTAATTAATCGCCCAATCTGATGACATATCATAGATCCTATGTCTTTTGAAATGTATGAACTTACCTGTACTTGGAAGTACATTGGGGAATCTGTTCTTGTTTTTGCAGACAGGTTTCTTGGCTTCCTCACAGTGGACTGCCACTGACATTTCATTTAGCACCTGAAGTTTAAAGTAAACAAATTGACAACACATGTTACAATACTTTTTCTCTTTCTAGCTCGGACTTCAATTACAATTGACAATTGTTGACTAATGTGATGTGGGATCAGTGGTGTATCCAGAGGGGAGGGGGGCAGGGGGCGATATTTTTTTCCGTATGCTTTTTTTCTTTACACATGCATATTAGTCCAGCGGATATGTGACAAAATATCGATGAATTGTGCACTTTTGCATAAAAGCGTGAAACTTGGCACAGATGTTTATATTCATGCGAGAAAATGTTTTAGATGTGGAGCCATCGCAAATTTACCCTTTTAGGGGCGTGGCATCCATTTAAAAAAAGGGGGGCAGGACTTGTCGTGCCCGCAGTGAAAATGGTTTTTCCCACTTGTTACAAAAGCAGGAAACTTCACAAAGACATATTTATATAGATTATTAGTGTTTTCCAGATTCGGAGCCACCACAAAAGTACCTTTTTGGGGGCGTGGCAGCCATTAAAAGAAAAGGGGGGTTTAATTATTATGCCCACTTTGGAAAACATTGTGCCCATATTTCGTGAATGAATAAAACGTCCCACAGACGTTTATATTCATGAGAAAAAAAATTCCAGATGTGGAGCCATCTCGAACACACCCTTTTAGGGGCGTGGCAACCATATAAGAAAAAAAAGGGGGGCGGGGTTTTCATTATGCCCACCCTGGAAATATTGTTCCCACACTCATAGGGAAATGGAACTTTCCAGAAACATTGACATTCATGAGAAAAAAAATTCCAGATGTGGAGCCATCTCGAACACACCCTTTTAGGGGCGTGGCAACCATATAAGAAAAAAAGGGGGCGGGGTTTTCATTATGCCCACCCTGGAAATATTGTTCCCACATTCATAGAGAAATGGAACTTTCCACAGACATTGACGTTCATGAGAAAAACAATTCCAGATGTGGAGCCATCGCGAACACACCCTTTTAGGGGCGTGGCAGCCATATTGAAAAAAAGGGGGCGCGGTTCTCATTATGCCCAACATGGAAAAAAATGTGCCCACATCTCATAAACGAATGAAGCTAATTCCCACAGACATTAATATTCACGAGAAAAAAAAAGTCACACGTGAAGCCATCATAAACACACCGTTTTAGGGGCGTGGCAGCCATAGTAAAATGGGGTGGGGGAGGGGGTTTGTCATGATGCCCCTATAAAAGAAAGTCATGCCTACCTTTCATTAATGGATTAAACTCCACACGGACAATATATTCATGAAAATCTTTCCTTTTTTTTGTAATTTGAAGCCATCACAAATTTATCCTTTTAGATGCATGGCATCTATTTAAAAAAAAATGGGGGGGGGGTGCTACTATTCATTTGCCCACCATCAAACTTTCATAAATGACTAAACTTCACACAAACTTGGTGCAAGAAAATAAATTCATATGTAGAGCCACAGCAAACTCATCCTTTTAGAGGTGTGAGGGGCCTACTCACTGTGCCCACAATTGCAATTTTTATATTTTGTTGTTGATTTCTTATAATGTTGATTGGCCCATAACCTATATTATTTGGTAATGCAATGACTTACACCAAAGAGCATGGGTAAGTACCGGTAGGCTAACCCGTGTTATAGGGTTCAATGTGTGTACTTGCACCTATATTATCATGCACATCTAAATTCCAGAGTGATTTCATAATAACAACACAATGGCAGCCCTAAACTCTAACATTTTACATTTAAGGGCCATGGAAATCCTTTTTTTAGGGGGGGGGGAGTGTAAAATCCCCCTACCCCCTACCCGTTGCGCCGCATTGACAGCAGATTGGGTAACAACACGATGTACTCGCCTCACAAAGTGGTGGACACGTCCACTATGACTTCACATTCAATGAATCTGTGTACCCCCACCACACAACCCCTTTTGGTCTGTCAGAAAAAAAGGCAGGGGAAACAATGTATTTGGAGAAGTAACACTAGTCTTTCCAGGACTAACTGAGGCACCCCAGTTTATACCCCAATTCAGATATTGCTGCAGTTGAAAGGTTAACAGTAACTGGGTTAATATAGATGAGGCAAAAATGCATAGTGAAAGAAAACAAAGGGTTTGCCAACAGTAACTTCCAACTATAAAGGCAGCCCTACTTCAACACATTAAACAGCTATATGGGGTGGATTGTATTATATGAAACGCGGTCAAAATGTTCCACGTTGTGCATATTGAGTACCCCCCCCCCATTTTAAAAATGGATGCCCCGCCTCTAAAAGGGTAGGTTTGTGAAGGCTTCACATTAAAAAAAAAAAAATATTGTCCTAGTGGAATTTAATCCATTTATGAAAGGTAGGCACACCTTTCTTTTATAGGGGCATCATGACCCCCCCCCATTTTACTATGGCTGCCACGCCCCTAAAACGGTGTGTTTACGATGGCTTCACGTGTGACTTTTTTTTTTCTCGTGAATATTAATGTCTGTGGGAATTAGCTTCATTCATTTATGAGATGTGGGCACATTTTTTTCCATGTTGGGCATAATGAGAACCCCGCCCCCCCTTTTTTTCAATATGGCTGCCACGCCCCTAAAACGGTGTGTTCGCGATGGCTCCACATCTGGAATTGTTTTTCTCATGAATGTCAATGTCTGTGGAAAGTTCCATTTCTCTATGAGTGTGGGAACAATATTTCCAGGGTGGGCATAATGAAAACCCCGCCCCCCTTTTTTTCTTATATGGTTGCCACGCCCCTAAAAGGGTGTGTTCGCGATGGCTCCACATCTGGAATTTTTTTTCTCATGAATGTCAATGTTTGTGGAAAGTTCCATTTCTCTATGAGTGTGGGAACAATATTTCTAGGGTGGGCATAATGAAAACCCCGCCCCCTTTCTTTCTTATATGGTTGCCACGCCCCTAAAAGGGTGTGTTCGAGATGGCTCCACATCTGGAATTTTTTTTCTCATGAATATAAACGTCTGTGGGACGTTTTATTCGTTCACGAAATATGGGCACAATGTTTTCCAAAGTGGGCATAATAATTAAACCCCCCTTTTCTTTTAGTGGCTGCCACGCCCCCAAAAAGGTACTTTTGTGGTGGCTCCGAATCTGGAAAACACTAATAATCTATATAATTATGTCTTTGTGAAGTTTCCTGCTTTTGTAACAAGTGGGAAAAACCATTTTCACTGCGGGCACGACAAGTCCCGCCCCCCCTTTTTTAAATGGATGCCACGCCCCTAAAAGGGTAAATTTGCAATGGCTCCACATCTAAAACATTTTCTCGCATGAATATAAACATCTGTGCCAAGTTTCACGCTTTTATGCAAAAGTGCACAATTTTTTCACATATCCGCTGGACTATATGGGTGTATTTCGAAGTACATTGAGTTGCAAGTCAGGTTCTCGGACTTTATTTTCCCTTGAAAAAAATCCACATATTGGTAAAAGAAAAATGTTCCAAATAAGTAACAAAGCTTTTTAAGAGAAAAAAAAGAAGTAAAGAAGAAGAAATTAAAAAAAAAATCCAATGGGAATCGAACTCGCACCATCGGTGACTCAATCAATGTGGTAGTTATACTATTGCATATATAGGGCCCTCCAGCATAATTCTATGTATACTAGCGAGCGTGTGGTGTGGAAAAAAATCGTGGGCAGGGGGGCACCTTGTCCCCTGCCCCCAGTGGCATTTTTGAAAGATATTTTTCAGTAACTATATTTCCATAAATGGTTAGAGAATACTGACACACACACACCCACACACACAAAACAAGCTCCAAAACCATTATAATGAGCCGTGAAAATTGGCATTATTTTCCAGTATGCATAATAATGGTCAGTTTGGAAGAGCGCCCCCATTTGGAAAATGAGTACCAGCCCGACCCCCCCCCCCCCCCCTGGATTTTACGGAGGCCAAGTGTTCGGGGATGTCAGCGTGCGGTTGCCCCCTGACATCAAAAGCTGGATAGGCCACTGTGTGGGATAAGATGTTTTTAACACCCAAGGGCTGCATTTGGCCTCGGGTGCTATGTACATGTATGGCCAACACATTACACACTGGGGCACAGGCTGCATTTTGCAGTCAATGTGCAGTACACGCATCACCCATAATGAACTCACTTTCGACATGAGAAACCTTTAAAATGATTATTTACATGTTTATGTTTTCTTTGCAAGCTTGACACCAAAAGCAACAACGCTTCTTTGGGAAAATATGTTACTTTAAAAGCATTTAAAAAAAACTAAACTAAAGCCATCACAAATATCTCATATTGCGATCCCATATCAAATGTCTGAATTGTAATTATTTATGCACAGTATAGACACTGTTCACAGTCTTCAAATAATCATGAAAATTCCTTTAGAAATGTGAAAAGGAATATTCTGAGTATTGAAGATACCATACAATGCTGTATTTAGGTTTCAAGATTTCCAAATGGGACTGACAGGAATATTTAACTTATAATGTTCTATATGTTGTGTTGTAATGGTGTCATGCATACATTGGCATATATTCCCTTTGCTATATAAACTTCATACAAATGTACAAACATGTACATGTAGGCCTATACAGTTCAACATATCACATGTGTGTTAAATTCATATTTCCGCTTCAGTGTAACACAATGACTGGAACAGGCCTTTGGTAAATCTATTGTACCAGAAACTGGGCCTTTGAAAGGGTTCACAAAATAACAATACCTGTTGACTAGGCAATACAAGTTCAACTGTGTGACCTGTGATCCATTGCAGTCTGGTGTATTTATAGAATTGGGAATTTACAGGCAGTAAGCAATGCCACACCCTACAGACATTCGAGTCAATCCAGAGAGTGAGAATCCACCAAATAGTCCACCAGTTTCTTCATCAAACAGCCAAATTGATTGCAGATATATCTTCTGACATCATTCAGGTATGTTTAGTTGAGAATAAGCTTGACAAATGCAACCACAATTGGCATAGGAATCAGTACAGACATTTGACTACCAATTTGTACTTCAGTTTCCTTCTCTGATGCAACATGAGCAGTACGTGTATTAAACCAGTCTGAAGAAGTTCATGATAAAACTGAATGTGGAAAAATAAGTTTATCCACTTACAAACTATCAATGGATTAGTTCAATATTTTTTAGTTCATATATGTAAAGGTTAATGTTTGGTCAATTTTTTATTTTATTAATTCTCACCAAACGTGTGATATATTAATGGCAATGTTGAAACAAAATAAGAGTAACTAGAGCTATGCCTGTTCGATGAACTAGCGTACGGCTAGGGATACTGTACAAAACTGTGCCTTGTGGAGGGCAATTCCAGAAATTCGAATGGACATTTCAGAAAGTCAAATGAGCTTCTGTTAGTAGTGTGAATGTGAAACATTACTAATATGTGACATCTAATGAAGAGAATTACAGGCCAAACAAATGTACTAAACCTTTTAGACCTTGTAAAATCATGTTATCGGACTTACAAAAAGGGCTAAACTTTGTGGAATTGCCATATAGTGGATATTTTTTTAGTACATTGAGCTTGGATGCGACTTGGTACAAGTTCCAACAAGTAAATTTTATTGTTTCCACTTCATTTTTCAGTTCAAGAATAAAAATTTAGTTGTAAACTTTTTCCCATTAGATGATTTTTTTTGAGAAAAAATAAGTTGGAATTTCACTCAAGTTTGATTTTGCAGGGTTGCTCAGGTGCAGTTCTGTAACTTGTTACAACCATTTCATCATTTGAAGTTACCATACATATAATTCCAAAACATTTTAATTAATGTGCTCCATTTGTAGGTTAAAGGACTATCTCCCTCTATCACATCAACCCAACGGTCAAGATGGCATCTAATGTAACAGTTCAATCAGTGTTGGAGAAGATTAGTGTGGATCATCTGGAATGCTCCATCTGCACCAACCGTTTCAGGCAGCCCAAACTGCTGGACTGTTTGCACAGTTTTTGCCTCCAATGCCTCCAAGAGCTCAGACAGAGCCAAGATCCTAGTGGTACAAAGCTGACATGTCCTCTGTGCAGACGTGAAACCATGTTGAAAGGGTCTGGGGTTGCTGATCTCCCTAATAACTTTTCATTCAGTGCCCTGGTGGAGGAAGTTACAATGCAGGAAAAGCTACTGGAAGGTCAAGGGTCAGACATCAAATGTCAAGCCTGTGATGAAGAGAATCAGGCTATTTCAAGATGCATGGACTGTGATCATTTCCTCTGTCAAGAATGTCAAAAGGCACATGGACGTATGACTTTGATGAAATCTCATAAAATCTACAAACTTGCTCAATTACAATCAGGAGAGATTGTCTACAAGAGTAAACTCAGAGAAGAAATTCCCAAATGTGGCAAGCATCCAGATCAGAATCTCAATGTCTACTGCGACACATGTGAGCAAGTCATATGTCTCATGTGTACTATTCTTGATCATGGGAATCCAAAACATTCCCTCATCGGCCTATCAGAGGCTTTTGGAAAGTGTAAGAAAAAAGTTGAAGAACTTGTCTCAAAAGTTAGTAAGAGTAAAACAGCACTGAACACCACCATAGAGAAGACTTGCATATCTCACAAGAAACTCGACATCATGTTTGCAAACACCAAAGAGAAAATCTCAAAAAAAGCTGACCAAGAGGTTGCCAAGATCCGACAGGAGGAGCAGAAACTGTTAAAAGAGACTGACAGGATTTATCAAGAGAGAGTCACAACATTTGAAGCTGCACTTGCTGAGAACAGCAAAGAAGTGACAAAGACAGAGCACAAGCTGGAGGAGGTCAAACAACTCATGAATCAAGCAAGTTGCTATGAGATTCTTGAACTTCAACAGAAGCTATTGCATAACCTCAGTGAATTGACAGGGAAACAGCCACAGCAAGTTCCTGACAAGTTGACCTTCATGGACTTTGAAGAAGGTGAGAGGTCACTTGGGAGACTCATTCTGAAAGAAGAACCAAAGGCTGCAGCAAAGCAATCACCAAGATCTGCAAGATCATGTGTGAAGGAGAAATGGGAACTGAAGACTGAATTCAAGAACTCTGAATTAGGAAAAACATGGCTACAACATGTGTCAGCACTCTCTGACAATAACATAGTATTAACCAATTTGAATAATATACTATTCACATTATCACTGACCAATAGTCAACATACACCATCTCCTATCCCACAAAGGCTACAAATCAATGGCCTCACTGATGATGTCAGGTGTATTGCAGTGAGCAAGGATGACAAGCTCCTTGCTCTAGATGGTCCAGTTGTCAAGGTCTTCAACAAGCAACATCAGCTCCTCCATCAGTTCACACCAGGTGGAAGGTCAGACAGCCAACCAACATGCCTTGCAGTGGATGGCAGCAATCTGATAGCAGTGGGTTACAGAGGCAAGAAGGAGATATCTCTACACAACCCAGATGGATCCCTTATCAGGAGACTGCCTGCTCCAATGATTGAATATGATCTAACAATGTACAATCACCGCCTTATCTACACAAACTATGGCAACAAAAGGTTGGTATGTGTAGACTACTATGGTACCAGTGTCTTCTCAGTAGACATGACCAGCAACATGCAGGGGGGTGGGTACCCTACTGGTGTGTGCTGTGACAGTGATGACAGCATCTATGTTGCTGTGGATGGATATCAAACAGGTGGTATTCTGCATTTCAGTCCTGATGGCAAATACATTGAATGTGTGATCAAGGGATGTGATTCTCCAAGTGGCATCACATTCACATCAGGTGGTGATCTGGTAGTGGCTGCAGGATGGTCTGTAAAGGTCTATCACCGAGTGTAAGGACGAATTAATTAAACTGGGGGCAAGCCAGCGTATCTACCAACCACTTCCATCAGACATTGAACATTGTTATCACTGAAAAAGATCTTGAAAGTTCTCAAATAACATTCTACAATACTGTATATTTGGTTTACTTCTAAGGTCTATGGTCTCGGTATGTGTTGACTCTAATACCTAATTACCACTTCCATTTTTGAAAATCTTGGACTTTAATATCCAGCCTATATTTCCTATAAAATCCTAGATCTGGTGGTCCAATTATGAGAGAAAAGGATTGACCCTTCACATTGTTTGCAGACAGAACCGTGTACATTTTAAAATTATTACCCACGAGAGGGAAAGTATTACCATGAGAGGCAATTCAATTTTCTCAGATTCGTCTCAGCAAATGCAAAGTCAGTGCATGATGTGCTTTCCAAGTATAAGATATATCCCTGCTCCTGTATGAAATGTAAACATTTCCTTAAATTGTTTTATTGGATTTTTCAATTATTGGGAAAATTGTTGGGATTAAATTAATGCAACTTATTTTCAAATGAGAAAGACTGTGCACCTCTGTGTACACAAGACAAAAGTAAATACTCAAAAGCAACTGGATGAAATGTGTGATTTTGAACTCAAGCGATATTTTAAAAATAAATCATATGCAATCCCTTGGTTTTCTCTTTCACAGTGCTTTCTGAGTGCCTCATCAAATTAATATTAGTTTCATAACATTTTACAACCAAGTTGAAAATGAAAACCTTGTGCATTCTACTGCAATGATACATGGATGTTTGTAAATGTGGTTGGTATGATGGATGTACATTTGTAAATTGAACTATTTTTCCTGCCTTTCTCATATGTGATTGTTTACATACTACAATAGAAGATGCATTTAGAACATTCTTTGAATTTGGGGTCCAGCTTTTCCTGTCCCTATATGTCCGGAATCTATTATTTTGCAATAGAAGATGCACTCCTTTATGTGTGTGCTCTTCCTCCAAGAATGCTTCTGTGAGTCAAATGACCTACCAAGAAATATTAATTAGTTTGAGGTCATTTTTAATGCCACTTGAACGGAAAACGATAAATTAGGAGGTTACAGGGACAAAACAAATGTCCGACTTTGGACCCTAAATGTATAGAATGACCTACTTGTGAGAGGTTCCTTATCATTACAATAATAGTCTTGTTTCTTCAATAAATAATTGAGGCTTTTGCTTCTTTGAATAAGTATTGGTTTGCTAAATGCTGATAGACCAAGTAGTCTAAATGAAGCAATGAGCATTTGCTTTAATTACAGAATATCTCTCCAAGAGAACGCAGCTTCCATGACAACAATGGCACTTCAGCCAAGATCCAAAGTCTGTTATTTTACCAATCAGCATCTCACATACATTTCAGCAGCATTTTCCACTGGGCATGTTACAACTCTGCTCCTAGTCTTATTTGCATACATAATGAGGGCTGCCTGTTTTACATCGATGATGCGACTCAAAAATATATATTTGTATTTTATCATTTATAAACCACTTAATTTGGAAGCCGTTGTTATTATATCACTAGTTAGTTCATTCGCTGTATATTTGTCAAAGGTATTTTTAACAACATTTTTCAGAGAACGTAGAAACAGTGATTTCATGAAACAACCATCTTTTCTCAGATGTTGTTTGTTTACATTTAGGACCATTTTGGTTTCGACAAAAACATAACATCAGTGGTTTCCCCAACATTTATACTTGTACATAATGGTAGAGGGGATTATCAAGTAATCAGATTTGTGAACACATTTTCGCTTGATGTCTTTTATCTCTTGATTGGCCGCATTTGGATATCAAAATTGTCTAAATGCTCTCAAATATTGAGAATGTAACTACGTTCTTAGAAAACTAGTCAGGTTTGTTGATGTCTGGTACCACGTATCGCGAGCAAAAAATAAACATTGAAACAATACTGTTTTGTCAGCTTTTAAAAGTGTTCATTGTTATCTAAACGAAAAAATGTAGTCAAAAGAAATCTATTGCATGTTAAAGATTGCCTCGTGGCTTTACGTTAAGTATTTTATTGCCCTGCGAAAAATTCAAATGTCATGAACTTGAGCCAAACTCAGAATTTTGTGATACCTTAGCAACTGCTTGTGACAAGGGAAAAAACCACCACTTGGAATTTTTTACCCAAAATGAATTGCTAACAATAGCATTTTTAGGGCATGCTTTATACAAACAAAATGTTTAAAGTAAAGATTTCTTTACATTACGCATGTAAAACAGTTAACAAGACACCTGACATCTAACAAGAGGAAGCCCCTGGATGCCAGGGCCGACATAGTATGGTTGCTGAGGGCGCAGTCAAGTTCCCGCTGCAACTATAGATAAATCATGAATATCACACACTCTATGGGAGTGTAACATATGTGATCTGGAACTTTCTAAAGGTACCAGCAGCGATACTAGGGTTAAGCTTCTAGGGGGCACCTGGGGGTTCACCAATTTTTTGAGGGGCACTGAAGGTAACTAGTTTGTTGTTTGCAATTCAAGATTTCAATGGGGGGGGGGAGACACATGCCCCATAGTTACACCTTTAAAAGGTACACAGAAATATGGAATTCAAATATCATATCAGGTTTAACAGTCCCTTACATATTTACAATTAAACTAGTTACGAACCAATAAAGGTTTGAATGGTATCAACCCCATTTAATTGCCTAATGTTGCAGTCCACTCTTTTCTTAATAAATTGAAATGCAAAATGGTTTAGTAGGAATGAAGCCTTAACACTAGTCTGAGTATCACCCGTTGTATCACCCTCTCTGTCTCTGGCCCAACGTCTGATATGTCTACGCATGCAAATTAATGCGACCCCGTGCGCCAGCCATGAGTCGACATGACATCATTTCATTCTCAAATCTGGACGTAGCTGTTCATTGGTCAATTTTGATGCCATATTTTTGTAATACAGCAACGGACATAGAGATCCAAAAAAACCCGACATTGGGTTTTAATACTGTTAACATGCACAAGTGGGCATTCACATTATGCGGTTTATTTCAAATATTATGTGATGATCATTCGAAGTCACAGAACGTCTTGACACAGGCTGTTTTTTTTTTTACACAATTTATAACATAAAAGTATAGTCGTGTTATTAGATGTACATGACAAAACCAAAGACCCGATATAGAAGGTACCCACTGATGAATGGTCAGAATCTCGAGGTCAAGATGCAGTCTTGTTTTGCATAATAATCACCAAATCTCTCTTGCTGTGCAAGGAGATATTACATAAACTACCTTAGCACCTATTAATCCTACAATTTAGAACAATTCACAATGCAGTGTGAGTGTGCCAACAGGTGTTTGCCTCAAGAGGCCACTTTCCAACTTAACAGTCTTTTGAAAAGTATACTAACTTCTACAAAATGAACTTACCTGTACATGGAAGTACATTGGGGAATCTGTTCTTGTTTTTGCAGACAGGTTTCTTGGCTTCCTCACAGTTGACTGCCACTGACATTTCATTTAGCACCTGAAGTTTAAAGTAAACAAATTGACAACACGTTACAATACTTTTTCTCTTTCTAGCTCGGACTTCAATTACAATTGACAATTGTTGACTAATGTGATGGGGGAGCAGTGGTGTATCCAGAGGGGAGGAGGCAGGGGAGGGGGGCAGGGGAGGGGATGGTGGGCACCTTGTCCCCTGCCCCCAGCAGCTTTTTTGAAAGATATTTTTTCAGTAACTATTTCCATAAATGGTTAGAGAGTTCTGACAGGAAAAAAAAAAGAAACCAAGCTTCGAAACCATTACATTGAGCTGTGAAAATCGGCATATATTTTCCAGTATGCATAATAATAGTCAGTTTTGAAGAGCACCCCCCCCCCCCCCCACCCGAGGTCAAGTGTTCGGGGATGTGCAGTGCGGTTGCCCCCTGACATCAAATGCCGGATAGGACACTGTGTGGGATATGACGTTTTTAACACCCAAGGGCTGCATGTGGCCTCGGGTGCTATGTACATGTATGGCCAACACATTACACACTGGGCACAGGCTGCATTTTGCAGTCCATGTGCAGTACACGCATCACCCATAATGAACTCACTCTCAATGGGAGAAACCTTTTAAAGGATTATTTACATGTTTTTGTTTTCTTTGCAAGGTTGACACCAAAAGAAACAATGCTTCTTTGGGAAAATCTGTTATTTTAAAAGCATTTCCTAAAAACGTAACTAAAGTCATCACAAATATCTCATATTGCGATCCCATACCAAATGTCTGAATTGTAATTATTCATGCACAGTATAGACACTGTTTACAGTCCTAAAATAATCATGAAAATTCCTTTAGAAATGTGAAAAGGAATATTATGAGTATAAGATACCATACAATGCTGTATTCAGGTTTCAAGATTTCCAAATGGGACTGACAGGAATAACTAACTTATAATGTTCTATATGTTGTACTGTAATCTAGTGGGTGTCATGCATACATTGGCATATATTCCCTTTGCTACAGATATTTCATACAAATGTACAAACATGTACATAGGCCTACAGTTCAACACATTACATATGTGTTAAATTCATATTTCCGCTTCAACGTAACACAATGACTGGAACAGGCCTTTGGTAAATCTATTGTTACCAGAACTGGGCCTTTGAAAGGGTTCACAAAATAACAATACCTGTTGACTAGGCAATGCAAGTTCAACTGTGTGACCTGTGATTCATTGCAGTCTGGTGTATTTATAGAATTTGGAATTCACAGGTAGTGAGCAATGCCACACCCTACATACATTCAAGTCAATCCAGAGAGTGAGAATCCACCAAATAGTCCACCAGTTTCTTCATCAAACTGCCAAATTGATTGCAGAAATATCTTCTGACATCATTCAGGTATGTTAAGTTGAGAATAAGCTTGACAAATGTACCCACAATTGGCATAGGAATCTGTGCAGACATTTGACTAGCAATTTGTACTTCAGTTTCCTTCTCTGATGCACCATGAGCAGTTTGTTAAACCAGTCTGAAGAAGTTCATGAAAGCACAAAATGAGAAAACTGAACTACAGTATCAATGGATAAGTCCTATTTTTCAGTTCATATATAAGTGTAACTTGTTGATATATTGTGGCGAAACAGGGTGCCTACAGACTAGTCTAATCTATGAATTATGTATGCGCGCATAGGTCATTAATATTAATGGCGCGCGTAGACCAATCCGCAATGAAATATATGGCGTGACTTTAGCATCAATAATGCATGAACGCGCGTAAGCCAATCACCAGCGCGCATTGCCCAAAATCGGGGCGCTTATAAAGCGGTGTTTGACATCGCCAAGCCTCTTCGTTCCAAGATGGCGACGGTGATGTAAACCCGAGATCTCATTGTGACTCATTTCTGCGATTTCGTGCTAAATCCTGAGGGTTATTCAGATTTAGGGACAACGTCCGATGCGACCGGTGAGTTGGTGGAGTCTCTCATGTTTTGTTATTGACTCAATTAACTGTCTATTATCTTGGAAAATTGGTGACAAAGATTTAGTCGGGAATTAAGACTGACTATTTTGTCTGGATTAATTAGTGCTAGAACATAAGGGGCTAGGAGTTGTGGAACTTGGTTTGAGAGGCTAGTGGGGCTCGATTCGGTAGTAGATTGCTTGTCGTGGGTTGGACACCATTCGGTGGGGTTTTACGACTGAGGCGATCATTGCCGTAATAGCTTGCCTGACGAGTTACTCTTTGCCGCCTTCTGAGCACTTGGGAGGGTTACCGGTTTTGTGTGTGTGAGTTATTGCACATAAGGATTATATTGTGTAATCGTGTTGAGGGTTACCTTTCCTGGGTGAGGGTTATTGGAATTACACAGTTCAACCTGCTTCGACGCTGAGTCGGGTTGAGGGTTACCTTTAATGTGTAAGTTATAGGGACAGTTCAACCTGTGTGAGGGTTATTAGAACTGTGCTACTTCATTATAATTGTATAAGTTAATACACACGGTGCGGTTGACCGCATAAAGTTAATCTTGCTTTTTGTATTCTTAAGTGGTGCAGTTGACCACGTAAGGATTACATTAGACTAAGTTACTTCAAAAGGGTGCAGTTGACCCTGGAGGTAACGAGTGAGGATTATTGTGATATTTCTGTCCATAATATTTATCACCTCGTACATTGTATATTATTGTAAATTATTGTAGTGATTATTGAACAAATCCATTGATGACTGAGATTCCTGAATAAATCAAATCTATAATCGTCTTTGGAATCACTTGTCTCTGTGAGGGTTACTCAGTATCATCGTGAGGGTTACCAGGATCACTGCGAGGGTTACTCAGGTTCATCGTGAGGGTTACCAGGATCACTGCCAGGGTTACCAGGTTCGCTGAGGGTTACCTAGGTCTGCCGTGAGGGTTACCTGATTCACCTTGAGGCCTACTGTCGCTACTTGTGTTGCTCTAGTTCCATTCAATTAATTACTCAGTCACAAAACGGTGGTATATTTCCACCAAACGAACAGCCCCTACGCTTAGTCCACCGTTCGTTAATTGTCCCCCCTTTCGTTTGGGTAGCCGCTCACCCGTTCGTTAGGCTAATAATTATTTTTGTGGGATAATGGGTGTGGGTTGGAGTCCTGGGATAAACAAGACCAGTCCCCCTGGGTTCCGCTAGCCCCCCGGTTCCGCCACAATATATACATGTATATATATCAACAAGTTACACTTTAGGCCACTTTTTGAATTACAAATCCGCTGTTTTTTTTCTCCAATTTTTAATTTCTCTGCCAAATGAAAAAAAAAAATGTTCAGCCAATTTTTAATTTGATATTTCCCCCCATCGTGATATCATGCATTGGCATTGTTAAAAACATAAGAGTATAAAATTTACCATTTACAATATCGCCACTCAGCCTGAAAAGCGTCAGTTTCTCTTTTAAAAGTTTCTCTGGTCACACATTATCCACGTTCAAATACAGCAGGCACTTGGGCAACTTTCGTGGCTAGCAATACGGCACAAAACTGTGTCTGGTGAACTGGAAATAGTGTGTTTATCCTGATCGCAGCCCTTTCAAGATCAGACAACTTTTGTATATGTTTCTCTTCATATTTCTTAGTTCAAAAATAAATAAATTCTGTGCCCAAGAGGATTTTCTTTTTATAGAAGAAACACGAGTTGAAATTTTACTATCAAGTTTGATTCTGCCGGTTTGCGCAGGTGCAGTTTTGTAACTTATCAATGCTTATTACAACCATATCATCATTTGAAGTTTGAATACTCCAAAACCTTTTTTAATTAATGTGCTTTATTTGCAGGTTAAAGGACTATCCACCCCTATCACATCAAACCAAACAGTGAAGATGGCATCTAATGTTACAGCGCAATCAGTGTTGGAGAAGATTAGTGTGGATCATCTGGAATGCTCCATCTGCACCAACCGTTTCAGGCAGCCCAAACTGCTGGACTGTTTGCATAGTTTTTGCCTGCAATGCCTCCAAGAGCTCAGACAGAGCCAAGATCCTAGTGCTACAAAGCTGACATGTCCTCTGTGCAGACGTGAAACCATGCTGAAAGGGTCTGGGGTTGCTGATCTCCCTAATAACTTTGCATTCAGTGCCCTGGTGGAGGAAGTTACAATGCAGGAAAAGCTACTGAAAGGTAAAGGGTCAGAGATCAAATGTCAAGCCTGTGATGAGGAGAATCGGGCTATTTCAAGATGCATGGACTGTGATCATTTCCTCTGTCAAGAATGTCAAAAGGCACATAAACGTATGACTGTCATGAAATCTCATAAAATCTACACACTGGCTCAACTTCGATCAGGAGAGATTGTCTACAAGAGTAAAATAAGAGAAGAAGTTCCCAAATGTGGCAAGCATCCAGATCAGAATCTCAATGTCTACTGTAATACGTGTGAGCAAGTCATATGTCTCATGTGTACTGTTCTAGATCATGAAAAACCCAAACACTCTTTTATTGGCTTACCTGAGGCCTTTGAGAAATGTAAGAAAAAAGTAGAAGAACTTGTTGCAAAGGTTGGTAAAAGCAAAACCAAATTGAACAAAGCCATTGATAAGACATGCCAATCTCGCAAGAAACTCAACAAAATGTTTGCAAACATCAAAAAGAAAATCTCAGAAAAAGCCGAGAGAGAGGTTGCCAAGATCCGACAGGAGGAGCAGAAATTGTTAGAAGAGACAGATAGGATTTACCAAGAGAGAATCACACCATTTGAAGCTGCTGAAGCTACCGACAGGAAAGAGGTGACACAGACAGAGCACAAGCTGGAGGAGGTGGAACAACTCATGAATCAAGCAAGTTGCTGTGAGATTCTTGAACTTCAGCAGAAGCTCTTGCATAACCTCAGTGAATTGACAGGGAAACAGCCACAGCAAGTTCCTGACAATTTGAGCTTCATGGACTTTGAAGAAGGTGAGAGGTCACTTGGGAGACTCATTCTGGAGGAAGAGCCTAAAGCTGCAGAAAAGGAATCACGATCATGTGTGAAATGGGATCTGAAAAGTGAAATCAAGAACTTTGGATTATCAAATGTATGTATACAAGTTGTTTCAGCACTCACTAACAATAACATGCTTGCATTTGACTGTCTCAATGATGTATTATTCACAATGCCACTGTCGAAACTTCAACAAATCAAAGGTTTCACTGGTGTGAAGTGTATTGCAGTGAGCACAGATGACAAGTACCTCGTTCTAGATGGTCCAGTAGTCAAGGTCTTCAACAAGCAACATCAGCTCCTCCATCAGTTCACACCAGGTAGAGGGTCAGACAGCCAACCAACATGCCTTGCAGTGGATGACAGCAATCTGATAGCAGTGGGTTATGAAGGCATTGATGAGATATCTCTACACAACCCAGATGGATCCCTCATCAGGAGACTGCCTGCTCCAATGATCGATGATTATCTGACAATGTACAATTATCACCTTATCTACACAACAGGATTAACAAAAAGGTTGGTATGTGTAGACTACTATGGTGCCAGTGTATTCTCAGTAGACATGACCAGCAACGTACAGGAGGATGGGCACCCTACTGGTGTGTGCTGTGACAGTGATGGCAGCATCTATGTTGCTGTGCATGGGTTCCCAACAGGTGATATTCTGCATTACAGTCCTGATGGCAAGTACATTGGATGTGCGATCAAGGACTGTGGTCATCCATGTGGCATGACATTCACATCGGATGGTGATCTGGTAGTGGCTGTAGAAAAGTCTGTACAGGTCTATTACCGTGTGTGAGGACAGAATAATTACACCCAGGGAATATGTAAAAGAAAAGGAAATTAAATCAGCAACACCCGTTGAAACTAAAATTCTCACGGTATCCGAAATATCCAAAACCTCTTTTCCTAACACAAACAGAACTGAAATTGGGAAATAGGTATTCCCCGAATAATCATTTTCCCCGCATAATTTATTTCTTCAGTTGCTCGATAACTGAAGGATTCTATATGCATAATTACTTGGTTACTGCAGACTTTCTTTGCCAATTACATGTAATAGCTGTAATCATAAGCATAGACTTCCATTGTTAGTTGCCAGTGCCATCAATATCAGCACTCATCTTGGAAGTCAGGTCAAATCCCATCATGCAATTGTACATAATCCACTCACAATGTATAGCACTTGTAACCAACCATCATTGCCTACCGTTTTTCATACCAAAATTTTCCAAAAAAATATATTACAACAAATGGTCTTATAAGGAGAGGGAAATAAGAGGTAGAATATTCTCAATTTTGAGAATCAAACAGTGATAGCCATCACAAAAATAGAAAGGATGTACATTATGTACAAAGTTTGATAATTGTCACATTTAGTTGATTTTATTACTGACCTTTTAATTCTAAAAATCGTTCAAATTGCAGACTCATTTGAAATAATTTGATAACTGATTATCACTGGTTCATCAATCTTGGATAAAGGCTTTGTAAAGAATGTGTCAATTCAAAGTTTTTTTTTTACTTTCCCTCTAAAGACAGCCCCAGCTTTCTTTAATTAAGGGAAAGAAAAAAATCAAGCTGTTGTTGATTTGGATGCAGTAATACTGTGAACCAATTTATCTGAACATATCGTCACCATTTTGTCAATGTGATGAATCCACTGAAACCCAGATTTTAAGGAATTTCAGATTGTTTGATATTCTAACATTTTATGATACAACTCTACATAATTCCAAAATTTTGAAACACAAAACTGTATCGTTCATAATATTAAGACTAATTACACCACGAGGTGAATGTGTGACAACTTCATTTTATTTTCGTTTTTGACGAAGTGACGAATCTCTATTTGTCACTGAGTCTCAGTGATCTTACAAGTGTACAATATTTAAATGTATGAAGCCTGTACAATTCGCATTTTGATAAAGTTACAAATCTGCCTTTTAAAGTGTATAACTTTTGTACTCGTGCACACAACAAATCTGTGTATAAACATAATGTGTGTACATGTACGTGTGATCAAGTAACATTTCCGTTTCGAAGAAGTGATGAACATCTTTTATGTCTCCTGATTAAACATACTTTTATTAAAACAGAGACAACTGTTTGGCTATTTAACTAATGGACTATTGCATCAGTTATATATATATTTTTCAATTTTAGGGGAGAAATGTACAGTGTGTATCAAAATAAATGCAAAATATACCCGACGTAGAATGTGTAACCAACATAGATAATATAGGTATAGTTTGAAAGATACGCATTTACACTTTAAAATGAGACATAAAATGTCCAAATCTGATAATTTTGACAGAGTTATGAGTAATTTTCCAAGAGAGGTCAAATTGACCGTGGGACCAACATTTCACTTTTAGGTATTGGGACAAAGGTAACATAACTGCCTCTGTGTGGATATTTTGCCAGGCCTACAAACAATGTCTTAAGCGAGTTAGCACAATTCCAAATGCTTTCTTGCTATAACCTCATGCTAAAAATGTTTAGCATGTAAACATATTTACAAACTGATAACAAGAAACTGTTTAGGATTGTGTTTACTAGCAAAACATTTTTTTTGGTCGGTCAGGCAATTTAAAAATTCTGCAGAACTTCTTTAGATGCAACACTGTGTTAAAAGTTTGCGTTTTCAATTTGGGTGAATGGTTGTATTCTAAGAGCTTGCTAATATCATCATCATTTTACTTGTTTGTTATTACGTTTCTACCAAATGTAAATACTTATTCAATTTGGATCTAGGCGAAGAAATTGATGTGACTATATAACCTTGCAGTAAGCAATTTCATTTAAAAAAAGGTGCAGCAAACCTTGCACATGTCGTATCTGGTAATTAAAGCTAAAACTACTTTTTTGGTAATTTCTGAAATCAAGAGAAATCATTCATTGTCTTAGAATCCTGTTGGTATATCCTAAATTTCAACTTGGATCAAAGGCTATTTATATTTTGGCATTTGGCTCGGCCAATCAAAGGGACCCATCTCAATTTACAGAGAAGCTTAGAATGTTTATAGAGAGAAATGGAAGTAGCTCAAGCATACTGTATATACTAATTTTTGTGGAACATTTTTTGCTGCTCTAATTTTTTTAGCGAAATAGAACAGCCATCTTCATGACTTAAGAGACTTTAGTTAGTTTTGCTAATTTAACAATGTAAAGGTTATTCTTGATAAAGCTTTTGTTTTCCAAAAACTTCAGAAGAGTTTGCCATTTCATACAGTTTGAAAGACAATGGTTTCATATGTGCATATAATTTGTTGTTTCTAAAGAATCATCATTCCATCATCACATGTGATGCGATCAAGCTAAATGAGTCGTTTGTAGGGAATTTTATTGGGAGATACAGGCCAAAATAGGGCCACTTCATCACATCACTTCATCGCATCTCTTGGTGTTCCAACTTTCATAATTTTTTAACTAAAGATGGTATCAGCATGCCGTTTTCACGGCAGTAATGCTGAGATTGTGCTCTTTTCAAATCTGTAGTAAAAAAAAATTGACCAGTGTTGAAAAATGACTCATGTAGCTTGATAGCATATGCATATATTTTAATGCATAAGTCACTGGTCCCTTATTCACGATGTAAAAGCAAAACTATTTTGTCTTCACTTCTATGTAACTTAGACTGGCATAACCATGTGTCCCCTTCATTCTTTGAGCAAATGTTAATAAATTAGATATCCAAAAATTTGAAGTCTGAAGTGTGTTCTGCTGGCTTAGTCTATGACATCATTAACAAACAGTTACATTTATAGGAATAGGGGTGTCATTTTTTTTTATGATACAAATGTATTAGTTTGATCAAAACATGATCAAAACTGGTATAGTGAAATTGATAGACCAAAGAGTCAAAATGAAGCAATGAGCATTTGCTTTAATTACAGAATATCTCTCCAAGAGAACGCAGCTTCCATGACAACAATGCCATTTCAGCAAAGATCCAAAGTCTGTTATTTTACCAATCAGCATCTGCAACTTTCTAAAGGTACCAGCGGCACAACTAGGGATGGAAGGTTTTTATAAGTACGAGGATAATATCATTTTTCATAGACTTTTGAATACCGGTAGTACTTTCTATTGAAAAGGTGCAAACAATGAAAATGGAATGTCATCGGCGTTTTCTTGTGTTGAAAAGGCCAAGACACACTCAGATTTACAGTAGTTTAGGGGGAACACTGGGGCATTGAAAACATCTAAACAGTAAACTGTTTATATTGTGTATATAGAGAGAGAAAAAATGGAGGATGACGAGAAAATGGGAACAAGTTCTTTTTTAAGCAAATCTCAATAATGTTTGGAAGTTCCACAAGTGCAAACTCACTCCAAGATATTTATCATTGATTATATCTCATCAAGTGCTATTCGTTTGTGTTATTTCTATTCTGCAACCACATGCCCTCTTTAAGCTCAGATCAGATTAGTTCTGACAAAGAGTCAATGGGTCATATAAGCCCAAGGCTTCAACTCGACCCTCAATTACAAGCAAGATTACAAGCAAGATCACATGTCCTTTTATTAGTAAATCACAAGTCCCTTTACAAGTTCAGTCACAGGTAACAGGAGTTGAACAATAACAAAGGAATGCCAACACATTGTAAACACATTGCAATACCACACATGTGTACATGATATGTATGTCTACTTTGAACTTACAATTCATACAATCATGTATCGAGCTATTGCATGGCGCTGAGGATTTATATTTCTGGCCTGTGAAGGGACGGAATGCCTGAGTCTGTTTTTCCAAAATAAGAAAAAAGTCTGACTTCAAGCTATATCCTGAAAACTTGGATCACTGCCCTGCACCCGATTTCACGAAGCGCTGCGACAGTCGCAACTCGACTTACGATGTGTAACACGTCGCAACTCGCGATGCGTCGTATCATCTATTTCACGAAAGTTGCGATGTGTTGAACGCGTCGTAAGTTCCTTGACAACGGCTTAAAACACGTCGCAAGTTACGACATGTCTAGTTGTCATCGCAAAATAAGAAGAGTCCCTTTCTTAGCCATTTTCATGTCATCAATATTACAAAAACGACATTATAATACCGAGGCAATGTGTGTAAAGTTGTAAATAGAACATTCATTGAATATTTATGAATTACACTGGAATATTGCAGTTGAAATTTCAAAGTAGCTATATAGTCTACTGAGAGCTTGTTTTCCTTCAAAATTGCATCGCACGATCGCCATTTTGTTTTACGTTTTAACAAATTTTGAGTGGAGATCCGACGACTCTTTGTTGAATATCAGACGAATATTTACTGTACACTGACTTAATACATAAAACAGTGACCAAGTTGTGCTATAAATACACCTACGACGCGTCGCACTAACGACGTGTTTTGTGAAATGGATCGCAGGACGCGTCACAGCTGCGATGCATCGTAAGGATACGACGCGTCGCAGGGCTGCGATGCTTCGTTAGTTATGAAGAGTTTTATGAAATCGGGTGCTGGCCTTCTTATGCAACCTTATCAGATTTAAAATAGACTGACACCACATATTGGTGTTGTGTTACCTGTTTATTAGTCTGTGATGTGTAGAGGTGGGCGTGGCTCGATCTCTCCAATCTCAGCATTCATCTCAGCAATGGACCAATCAGCCTACGGAAGGCAAAAAATATGAATGAATATTTAAATTTACTGCTGCATGAACTTAATAATTGGGATGCATGTAGCTTATTGATAAAAGAGAAAGCTTTAAAAATGTGAGTTTTGGAAATTTTGTAAAGAAGCACTGATGCCGAATCACTGAAAGAAATAACATCTTTAGTTAAGATGAATATAACTTGGATAAACTATGCAAGCACAGTGCCGTTGAGTGTAATGTAAAACACCAACTGCACACTTGCTAAAATGTGGATAAATATAAACAAAGTAAACAAAAAACAACCAACAAAACAAAACTAGATTCCAAAACTATCATTGTCGGTTCATTTCATGTACCTCTTCCTTATTAGTTTACTTTTGTCTATACTACAAACTTGAGTTTCCTGACTTGCGACATGAGAGCAAAGTAAATGTCGTTTGCGATGAAATTCAGCTTCATTCGGCTTCTTTATGTTTACTATTCTAATAAACTTGTCTGTCAAATTGTTTATATTAACAGCCTATAGACCTTTGGATCCGTTAGATGTAGAAAACAGTCGCATGCTGTGTTTGATTTTACTCGTACAGCACGTACCAAAGCGCTACTACATAAGTGGACTCCAGGGACTGCAAATAACTGAACTCAAAATCATGTGACATGGTCCGTGTTGATACAGAGGGGCGTATACATACAGTAGATTGCCATCTTTGTTCATTTCTACCATTTCCGTAAGTGACATCAGAATGGGAAGATAGCAGTGGCTCATCTCATGTGTACCTGAAGGTAAGATTTTTATTTAGTGGGTCTACCTGTAAGTCTGTCTGTACATCTGATATAAATCAACAGCATCACATTATCTCATATGAAGTACATGTACATAAACTCTGTATTTGCCAATTAAAAGTGTATACTATTAACTGGAAATTCAGGTGGATCCGTCAAACCTGTTAGAATACAGACATGTGGAATACATGAATCTCTTTGTATTCACGACAGAAATAAGTGACAGGCATTGTTTGTACTTAGATGCAGTCTTACAAAATGCATGTTAGAGCTTTTCAAGCAGAAGATTCCGCAAAGGTGTTGCTTAATGAATCACAAAATAATAATAAAATACCCCCCCCAAAAAAACCCAACTATGTGAAGGTATAAGTTTATTTTTTTAGGAAATTAGTGCACTTTTCTTAAAGAAGGTGAACTTTTTAAATAAGTCTACATTTTGAAATCTAGGCCAGTTTAAGTACTTAAATATATATATTTTTGGGCACAGAAAATATTTGGTTACAGACTCCTGTCCACCTCCACTCGAACCACCCAGCTGACCAGGCAAGCTCAGAAGTTGAGTGATAAGACGTCTGCACTAAACAGGAGGTACTGGGTTCGAGTCCCACCTGAGTATTAAACAGTAAGACTGACCTTTTGTATACACGAGCAATTTTACATCATCGGTTACCCCCCCCATATTTGTAAAGAGGGCCTTTTTTTGTAAACAAGGCCCTTTTTTAAATTAAAATCAGTGCCTTTTTGGTTACCAGCGGCCATTTACGAGTGCCCTTTTTTAAAATTCCGCGCAACTGTCGGCAATTGTTTGTCATTGAAAACTGTTTTACTTGTGACCTACTTTTGTTTGACTTGTAATGAACTTTATAACAACTTACTTGAGATGCAGAAAATGTCCTATAACAGCTGAAAAGAATTCTTTTATATTGCATTGTTCAGGATAAAATGTGCTCTTATATTAACAAGGTAACCCTATTATACATTTGTTGTAACTAATTGCTATTTTCTTTTGGAAACCTAACATCAGGTTTAAATCAAGCATATAGTATGTGAATAAACCTTTAATTTTATGAACATTCTACTTGACAAAAAGTTTTCAACTATAGGCTACATCTCACTTATTTCAACCAAATTATCATTTGAAGTTGAAATACATGTTATTCCCAAACCTTTTACTTAATGTGCTTCATTTTCAGGTTAAAGGTCCATCCTATCGCACCAAGCCCAACAGTGAAGATGGCATCTAGTGTTACAGCTCAATCAGTGTTGGAGAAGATTAGTGTGGATCATCTGGAATGCTCCATCTGCACCAACCGTTTCAGGCAGCCCAAACTGCTGGACTGTTTGCACAGTTTTTGCCTGCAATGCCTCCACGATGTCAGACAGAGCCAAGATCCTAGTGGTACAAAGCTGACATGTCCTCTGTGCAGACGTGAAACCATGTTGAAAGTGTCTGGGGTTGCTGATCTCCCTAATAACTTTGCATTCAGTGCCCTGGTGGAGGAAGTTACAATGCAGGAAAAGCTACTGGAAGGTCAAGGGTCAGACATCAAATGTCAAAACTGTGATGAGGAGAATCAGGCTATTTCAAGATGCGCAGACTGTGATCATTTCCTCTGTCAAGAATGTCAAAAGGCTCATGGGCGTATGACTGTTATGAAATCTCACAAAATTTATACACTGGCTGAACTTCGATCAGGAGAGATTGTCTACAAGAGTAAACTAAGAGATGAAGTTCCCAAATGTGGCAAGCATCCAGATCAGAATCTCAATGTCTACTGTAATACATGTGAGCAAGTCATATGTCTCATGTGTACTGTTCTAGATCATGAAAAACCCAAACACTCTTTTATAGGCTTACCTGAGGCTTTTGAGAAATGTAAGAAAAAAATAGAAGAACTTGTTGCAAAAGTTGGTAAAAGCAAAACAGAACTAAGCACCACCATAGAGAACACTTGCATATCTCGCAAGAAACTCGACATCATGTTTGCAAACACCAAAAAAAAATCTCAGAAAAAGCTGACCAAGAGGTTGCTAAGATCCGACAGGAGGAGCAGAAACTGTTAAAAGAAACTGACAGGATTTACAAAGAGAGAGTCGTAACATTTGAAGCAGCTCAAGCCAATAACAGCAAAGAGGTGACACAGACAGAGCACAAGCTGGAGGAGGTGAGACAACTCATGAATCAAGCAAGTTGCTGTGAGATTCTTGAACTTCAGCAGAAGCTCTTTCATAACCTCAGTGAATTGACAGGGAAACAGCCACAGCAAGTTCCTGACAAATTGAGTTTCATGGACTATGAAGATGATGAGAGGTCACTTGGGAGACTCATTCTGGAAGAAGAGCCACAGGCTGCAGCTAAGCAATCACCAAGACCTGCAAGATCATGTGTGAAGGAGAAATGGGATCTGAAGACCGAAGTCAAGAACATGCAATTAACAAATGCATTGATAGCAGATGTTGCAGCACTCTCTGGCAATAAAATAATTGTACTATTTAAAATGAATATTCTGGACACAGTTGTGCACTATTTACAGCTTCAATTCCCAATAGTCACCTTGAACTATCTCTTATCCCACAAAGGCTACAAATCAATGGCCTCACTAATGCTATAAGGTGTATTGCAGTGAGCAAGGATGACAAGCTCATTGCTCTAGATGGTCGAGTAGTCAAGGTCTTCAACAAGCAACATCAGCTCCTCCATCAGTTCACACCAGGTAGAGGGTCAGACAAACCAACATGCCTTGCAGTGGATGACAGCAATCTGATGGCAGTGGGTTATGAAGGCAAGAAGGAGATATCTCTACACAACCCAGATGGATCCCTCATCAGGAGACTGTCTGCTCCAATGATTGGATATTATCTGACAATGTACAATCACCGCCTTATCTACACAACAGGCATGACCAAAAGGTTGGTATGTGAAGACTACTATGGTGCCAGTGTATTCTCAGTAGACATGACCAGCAACAAGCAGGGGGGTTGGTGCCCTACTGTTGTGTGCTGTGACAGTGACGGCAGCATCTATGTTGCTGTGTATGGACATCCACCGAGTAATATTCTGCATTACAGTCCTGATGGCAAGTACATTGGATGTGCGATCAAGGGATCTGGTCCTCTACGTGGCATCACATTCACACCAAATGGTGATCTTGTAGTTGCTGTAGGACATTCTGTAAAGGTCTATCACCTAGTGTAAGGACAGATTAATTAAACTGGGGCTATCCAGTGTATCCACCAACCACTTCCATCAGCCATTGAACTTTTTTATCACTGAAAAAGAACTTTAAAGTTCATTCCCTTCAAATAACATTCTACAATACTGTATATTTGGTATATTTCTAAGGTCTTTGGTCTCTGTATGTGTTGACTCTAATACCTAACTACCATTTCCATTTTTGAAAATCTTGGACTTTAACATCCAGCCTATTTCCTATAAAATCCTAGATCTGGTGGTCCAATAATGAGAGAAAAGGAATGACCCTTCACATTGTTTGCAAATAGGGCAGAGTGCACATTTTTAAAAATGATAACAAACAAGAGGGAAAGTATTACCAAGAAGATGGAAGGTATACGACAGGGAAATTCAATTTTCTCAAATTCATGTCAGCAAATGCAAAGTCAATGCATGATGTGCTTTCCAAGTAAAAGATATAACCCTGCTCCTGTATGAAATGTAAACATTTCCTTAATATTGTTATTCGATTTTTCAATTTTGGGGGAAATTGTTGAGTTTAGATGAATGCAACTTACATATATGTTCGAATGAGAAAGATTTGGCACCTCTGTGTACATGAGACAAGTACATTACACGAGAGCAACTGAATGGAATATGTGTGATTTTTAACTAAAGTGATAGTTCAAAAGTAAATCATATGCAATCTCTTGGTTGTCTCTTTCACAGTACTTTCTGAGTGCCTCATCAAATTAATATTAGTTTCATTACATTTACAACCAAGTTGAAAATGAAAACCTTGTGCATTCTACTGCAATGATACATGGATGTTTGTAAATGTGGTTAATATAATGGATGTACATTTTTGTACTAAAATCTTGTTTGTTTGCCTTTCTTAATGTGATTTTTTTTTTAATACTGCAATAGAAGATATGTACATTCTATGAATTTGGGGTCCACTTTTTTCCTGTCCCTAAACATCTGGCATCTACGATTTTGCAATAGAAGATGCGCTCCTTTATGTGTGTACTCTTCCTCCAAGGTTGTTTCTGTGAATCAAATGATCTACCCAACAAATATTAATTAGTTTGAAGTCATTCGTAATGCCAATTGAATGGCAAATTATACATTTCAGAGGTTACAGGGACAGGAAAAATGTCAGACTTTGGACCCTAAATGTATAGAATGACCTACTTGTGAAAGGTTCTGTATCATTACAATAATAGTTTAGTTAGTTACATAAATGATTGAGGCTTTTGTTTTTCTGAATAAGTATTGGTTTGCTAAATGCTGATAGACCAAGTGACAACTTTGAATGAGTACTGGTTAATTAATTACTGCTGATAGACTAAATGAAGCAATGAGCATTTGCTTTAATTACAGAATATCTCTCCAAGAGAACGCAGCTTCCATGACAACAATGGCATTTCAGCAAAGATCCAAAGTCTGTTATTTTACCAATCAGCATCTCACATACGTTTCAGCTGCATTTTCCACTGGGCATGTGTGACTCCTAGGGTTATTGCATACATAATGAGGGCTGCCTATTTTACACCGATGAAGCGACTCAAAAAGATATATTTGTATTTTATCATTTTTAGACCACTTAATTTGGAGGCCGTTGTTATTGTATCACTAGTTAGTTCATTCACTGTATATTTTGTTGAAGACATTTTTAAAAACGTTTTCTGAGAACATAGCAACAATGATTTTATGAAACAGCCGTCTTTTATCAGATGTCGTTTGTTTATATTTAGGACCATTTTGTTTTTCGACAAAAGCATAACAGCAGTGGTTTCCCCAACATTTATACTTGTACATATAGTCAGGTGGCATATGGTCGGAATCGTGACCGACTGGTCCAAAGCACCAAACTTGGCAGATAGATTCTTATAGCCCTAGAGAAGATATTTAGAAGGGGTGACACCTGAAATTCTTTTGGGAAGGGTGCATAATTTGCATAAAACGTTAATCCCTGCCGTGTTATATATTTATTCCCATATTTGGGTATATTTTTATTTTTTTATTTTTTTGAAAAGTGTATTTTGGTGATTCTACTTGCATATTCTTACTTCAATAACATTTTGTAAAACATATACGTGACTGAATAATTAGGAGGACATAGTAAAGAACCAAAATTGCTACTATTTTACCCTAAAGTTACGCGCATTTACCTTTTCCTCAGATATCATCAACTAGGCTCGCCAAACGTGGGTATTGATGAGCTTCAAATTCACAAAGTTACTTACTGACATAGTTACCCTAACAAAAATAAGTGGGAAATCAAGTGGAAATTGATAACATCTTGATGTTTAGCCCAAATGACCAAAAAAAGGCGAGAAAATGTGGTGTCCATAAATTGGGCTAGTACGGGAAGGATAACGTGGGGACTTGAACAAGTTCAACGAAATCCCCCTAAATAAGAGATTATTGTTGTTTACAATAATTTCGTCTACGCCAAAACGTTTTCTCAACAATAATTTTGGAAATTTCCTTGAACTTGTTCCAGTGTTCCATGTTAGGCAACCCTTCACCTACTTGTTAGCCTAATTTATGGGCACCTTGTTTTTTCCCAGTTTTTGTTTTCTGGGCTAAATATCACAATGTTATCATTGTTCACATGATTTTGCATAAGGTTTTAATAGGGTAACTGTACCAGTAAGCTACTTGGTGAATTTGAAGTTCATCAATGCTGATGTTTGGCAAGACTAATTGATGATATCTGGAGACAAGGTAAATGCGCGCAATTTTAGGGCATAATAGTAGCCATTTTGGATCGTTACTATGTCCTCATAATTATTCAGTCACTTTCATGCTTAGGAAAATGTTATTCAAGTAAAGATATGTAAGTAGAATCCCCAAAATACACTTTTCAAAAAAATGAAAAATAGAAATATACCCAAATTTGGGAATAAATATATTACACGACAGGGATTAACAATTTATGCAAATTAGGCACACTTCCCAAAAGAATTTCAGGTGTCACCCCTTCTAAATATCTTCTTTAGGTCTGTAAGAATCTATCTGCCAAGATTGGTGCTTTGGACCAGTCGGTCACGATCTTGACGAAAATTAGATCTAAGCCACCTGATTAATAATGGTAGAGGGGATCATCAAGTAATCAGATTTGTGAACACATTTTCCCTATACTACTGCATTTGAATATTGTCAACATGCTCTCAAAATATTTTGAGTATGTAAGGCCAAAAAAAAAATATTCGGTCTCTGGTCAGACCAAAGTTCCAGAATTGACGCGGGGACGCAGCTTTTTAAAAGGTACCAACGGCGTAACTAGGGTTAAGCTTCAAGTGGGGCAGCTGGGGGGTTCATCAATTTTTTTTTTTGAAAGAAGGGGGGGGGGGCAAGGAAGGTAACATATACATTTGTTGTGTGCAATTCAAGATTTCAAATGGAGTGGGGGGTGGGGAGAGACACATGCCCCATAGTTACACCTTTGAAAGGTACACAGAAATATGGAATTCTAACATCATATCAGGTTTAACAGTCCCTTACATATTTACAATTAAAACTAGTTACGAACCAATAAAATATTTGGATGGTATCAACCCCCTTTAATTACATAATGTTGCAGTCCACTCTTTGTTTTATAAATTGAAATACAAAATGGTTTTGTAGGAATGAACCCTGAACACTAGTCTGAGTATCACCCATTGTATCACCCTCTCTGTCTCTGGCCCAACGTCTGATATATCTACGCATGCAAATTTATGCGAACCTGCGCGCCAGCCAATTGCAGTCAACATGACATTATTTCATTCTGAAATCTGGACTTACCTGTTGATGGGTAAATTTTGATGCCATGTTTTTGTAATACAACAACGGATATAGATATCTAATAAAACCTGACATTGGCTTTCAAAACTGTTAACATACAGGAACGCTGACCGTTGGTGAAACTTGAATGCACAAGAGGGCATTCTCATTAAGTCTGTTATTCAAAATACTACATGATGATAAATCAAAGTCGCAGGATGTTTGGGCATCGCGTAACGTATCGATACAGTCCGCTTGACGTAGGCTATTTCTGCTAACATAATTTACAACGTAAAAGCATAAAATATGTCGTGTCTAGGTTTTATTAGATGTACATGACAACGGGTTACCGAATTAAACCCGATATAGAAGGCGCCCGCTGAATGGTCAGAATATAGAGATCAAGACACAGTCTTGTTTTGCATTAATTACTTGCCGAATCTGCTTGCATATCATAGACCCTTGCTATACATGAAGATATTCCATAGACTACTTTAGCACCCATCTCCCTACAATTAAGAACAATCCACAATGCAGTGCGAGTGTGCCAACAAGTGTTTGCCTCAAGAGGCCACTTTTCAACTTGACGGTCTATTTAAAAGTATACTAACTTCTACAAATGAACTTACCTGTACATGGAAGTACATTGGGGAATCTGTTCTTGTTTTTGTAGACAGCTTTCTTGACTTCCTCACAGTTGACTGCCACTGACATTTCATTTAGAACCTGAAGTTTAAAGTAAACAAATTGACAACACATGTTACAATACTGTTTCTCTTTCTAGCTTGGACTTCAATTACAATAAACAACTGTTGACTAATGTGATGTGGGGAGGGGAGGGGGCAGGGGGAGGGGAGGGGGCAGGGGGAGGGGATGGGGGGCACCTTGTCCCCAGCTCCAGCAGCTTTTTTGAAAGATATTTTTTTCATAAATGGTTAGAGAGCTCTGACACAAAAAAAGGAAAAGAAACCAAGCTCCGAAACCATTACAATGAGCCGTGAAAATTGGCATTTATTTTCCAGTATGCATAATAATGGTCAGTTTTGAAGAGCGCCCCCATTTGGAAAATGGATACCAGCCCCCTCCCCCCCCCCCCCCTTTGGATTTTACAAAGGCCGAGTGTTCGGGGATGTGTGAGTGCGGTTGACCCCCTGACATCAAAAGCTGGATAGGCCACTGTGTGGGATATGACGTTTTTAACACCCAAGGGCTGCATTTGGCCTCGGGTGCTATGTACATGTATGGCCAACACATTACACACTGGGGCACAGGCTGCATTTTGCAGTCCATGTGCAGTACACACATCACCCATAAAGAACTCACTTTCGATGTGAGAAACCTTTAAAATGATTATTTACATTTGCAAGGTTGACACCAAAAGAAACAATGCTTCTTTGGGAAAATCTGTAACTTTAAAAGCATTTTTGAAAAACTTAACTAAAGTCATCACAAATATCTTATATTGCGATCCCATATCAAATGTCTGCATTGTAATTATTCATGCAAAGTATAGACACTGTTTACAGTCTTCAAATAATCATGAAAATTCCTTTAGAAATGTGAAAATGAATATCACTTGAATATGACACCATACAATGCTGTATTTGGGTTTAAAGATTTCCAGATGGGACTGACAGGAATAACCAACTTTTAATGTTCTATATGTTGTGTTGTAATCTAGTGGGTGTCATGCATACATTGGCATATAGGCCTATTCCCTTTGCTACATAAATTTCATCCAAATGTACAATCATGTACATGTAGGCCTATACAGTTCAACACATTACATATGTGTTAAATTCATATTTCCGCTTCAGTGTAACACAGTGACTGGAACAGGCCCTTGGTAAATCTATTGTTACCAGAAACTGGCTTTGAAGGTGTTCACAAAATAACAATACCTGTTGACTAGGCAATACAAGTTCAACTGTGTGACCTGTGATCCATTGCAGTCTGGTGTATTTATAGAATTGGGAATTTACAGGCAATGAGCAATGCCACACCTTACAGACATTCAAGTCAATCCAGAGAGTGAGAACCAGCCATCATTAGTTGCTGCAAAAGAGTATTCCAGCAGTTTCTTCATCAAACTGCCAAATTGATTGCAGAAATATCTTCTGACATCATTCAGGTATGTTTAGTTGATAATAAGCTTGAAAAACGTAACCACAATTGGTTAAGTCCTATCAATGGATAAGTCATATTTTTCAGTTCATATAAACGTAAACAACTAACACTTTAGGCCACATTTTTTATATTTTGGATTACAGATCCACTGATTTAAAAAAAAAAAATCTTTGCCAATTGAAAAAAATTTTAAACAATGTTTGGCCAATTTTTAATTTTATGTTTCTGCTGAACGTGATATAAAGCAATTGGCATTGCTGAAAATCGTCATTTTCTCTGTTAAAAGTTTCTCCATCCACACAATGTTTGCATTTTGCTAGAAATACAGCAGGCACATTGGCAACTTCCGTGGCTACAATATAGCAATACGGAACAAAACTGTGCCTGGTGAAGTGGATATTGCACGTTTATCCTGATCACAACCCGTTCAAGATCGGACGACTTCTGTATACTTTTCTCTTCATATTTTTTAGTTCAAAAATAAATATTTTCTTTGTGAAATTTTAGCCCAAGACTAGTTTTTGAGAAGAAACATGAGTTGGAATTTCACTATCAAGTTTGATTTTACTGGTTTGCGCAGGTGCAGTTTTGTAAATTATGAATGCTTATTACAACCATATCATCATTTGAAGTTTGAATACATGCAAATCCTAAAGCTTTTAATTAATGTGCTTCATTTTCAGGTTAAAGGTCTGTCTACTCCTATCACATCAAACCAAACAGTGAAGATGGCATCTAATGTTACAGCCCAATCAGTGTTGGAGAAGATTAGTGTGAATCATCTGGAATGCTCCTTCTGTACCAACCGTTTCAGGCAACCCAAACTGCTGGACTGTTTGCATAGTTTTTGCCTGCAATGCCTTCAAGAGCTCAGACAGAGCCAAGATCCTAGTGGCACAAAGCTGACATGTCCTCTGTGCATGTGTGAAACCATGTTGAAAGGGTCTGGGGTTGCTGATCTCCCTAATAACTTTGCATTCAGTGCCCTGGTCGAGGAAGTTACAATGCAGGAAAAGCTACTGGAAGGTCAAGGGTCAGACATCAAATGTCAAAATTGTGATGAGGAGAATCAGGCTATTTCAAGATGCATGGACTGTGATCATTTCCTCTGTCAAGAATGTCAAAAGGCTCATAAACGTATGACATTCATGAAATCTCATAAAATCTACACACTGGCTCAACTTCGATCAGGAGAGATTGTCTACAAGAGTAAACTAAGAGAAGACATTCCACAATGTGGTAATCATCCAGATCAGAATCTCAATGTCTACTGCAACACATGCCAGCAAGTCATATGTACACCTTGCTCAGTACTTGACCATGCAAAACACTCCCTCATTGGACTACCTGTGGCTTTTGAGAAATGTCAGAAAAAAGTTAAAGAACTTGTTGCAAGAGTTGGTAAGAGTAAAACAAAACTGAACAACACCATTGAGAAGACTTGCAAATCTCGCAAGAAACTGAATACCATGTTTGCAAACACCAAAAAGAAAATCACAGAGAAAGCTAACCAAGAGGTTGCCAAGATCCGACAGGAGGAGCAGAAACTGTTGAAAGAGACTGACAGGATTTATCAAAAAAGAGTAACAACATTTGATGCAGCTCAAGCCAATAACAGCAAAGATGTGACCCAGACAGAGCACAAGCTGGAGGAGGTGAAACAACTCATGAATCAAGCAAGTTGCTATGAGATTCTTGAACTTCAGCAGAAGCTCTTGCATAACTTCAGTGAACTGACAGGGAAACAGCCACAGCAAGTTCCTAACAAATTGACTTTCATGGACTTTGAAGAAGGTGAGAGGTCACTTGGGAGACTCATTCCAGAAGAAGAGCCAAAGGTTGCAGCAAAGCAATCACCAAGACCTGCAAGATCATGTGTGAAGGAGAAATGGGAACGGAAGACTGAATTCAAGAACTTTGAATTAGGAAATACACAGATACATAATTTGTCAGCACTCTCTGACAATAAAATAGTATTAACCAATTGGAATAATACATTATTCACAGTATCACTGACCAATACTCAACATACACCATCTCCTATCCCACAAAGGCTACAAATCAATGGCCTCACTGATGTAAAGTGTATTGCAGTGAGCAAGGATGACAAGCTCCTTGCCCTAGATGGTCCAGTAGTCAAGGTCTTCAACAAGCAACATCAGCTCCTCCATCAGTTCACACCAGGTAGAGGGTCAGACAGCCAACCAACATGCCTTGCAGTGGATGACAGCAATCTGATAGCAGTGGGTTATGCAGGCAAGGAGGAGATATCTCTACACAACCCAGATGGATCCCGCATCAGGAGACTGCCTGCTCCAATGATGGGATATTATCTAACAATGCACAATCACCGCCTTATCTACATAAACGGGCCTAATAAAAGGTTGGTATGTGTAGAGTACTTTGGTGTCAGTGTATTCTCAGTTGACATGTCCAGCAACATGCAGAGGGGTTGGGGCCCTACTGGTGTGTGCTGTGACAGTGATGGCAGCATCTATGTTGCCGTGTATGGAGATCCAACAGGTGATATTCTGCATTACAGTCCTGATGGCAAGTACATTGGATGTGTGATCAAGGAATGTGATTCTCTACTGGGCATCACATTCACATCGGATGGTGAGCTGGTAGTGGCTGCACAACGGTCTGTACAGGTCTATCACCGAGTGTAAGGACAGATTAATTAAACTGGGGTTATCCAGTGTATCCAACAAACACTTCCATCAGACATTGAACATTGTTCTGAAAAAGAACATTAAAGTTCATTCCCTCAATAAAACATTCGATAATACTGTATACATGTATTTGGTTTATTTCTAAGGTCTTTGGTGTTTGTATGTGTTGACTCTTATACTTTAAGCCTACTTCCTATAAAATCTTAGATGTGGTGGCCCAATAATGAGAGTAAAGGAATGATCCTTCACATTGTTTGCAAATAGCGCAGTGTACATTTTTAAAAGTATTATCAATGAGACGGAAAGTATTACCACGAAAGGCAATTTAGTTCAATTTTCTCAGATTTGTCTCAGCAAATACGAAGTCAATGCATGATGTGCTTTCCAAGAATAAGATATAACCCTACTCCTGTATAAAATGTAAATATTTCCTTAAATTTTGTTATTCAAATTTTCAATTATTGGGAAAATTGTTGAGTTTAAATGAATGCAACTTATTTTTGAATGAGAAAGATTTTGCACCTTTTGAACACGAGACAAAAGTAAAAACTCAAAAGCATGGATGAAATATGTGTGATTTTGTACTCAAGTGATAGTTTAAAAGTAAATCATATGCAATCCCTTGGTTGTCTCTTTCACAGTGCTTTCTGAGCGCCTCATCAAATTAATATTAGTTTCATTACATTTACAACCAAGTTAAAAATGAAAACCTTGTGCATTCTACTGCAATGATACATGGATGTTTGTAAATGTGGTTAGTATGATGGATGTACATTTGTAAATTGAAATTTTTTTTCTGCCTTTCTCATATGTGATTGTTTACATACTACATTACAAGATGCATTTTGGAACATTCTATGAATTTGGGGTCCACTTTTTCCTGTCCCTATACGTCTGACATCTACGATTTTGTAAAAGAAGATGCACTCCTTTATGTGTGTACTCTTCCTCCAAGAATGATTCTGTGAATCAAATGACCTACCCAAGAAATATTAATTAGTTTAATGTCATTTTCAATGCCACTTAAATGGCAAATTATAAATTTTGGATGTGCAGGGACAGGAAAAATGTCAGCCTTTGGATCTTAATTGTATAGAATGACCTACTTGTGAGAGGTTCCATATCATTACAATAAAAGTTTAGTTTATTCCATAAAGGATTGAGGCTTTTGCTTCTTTTAATAAGTATTGGTTTGCTAAGTGCTGATAGACCAAGTAGTCTAAATGAACTTGAAGCAATGAGCATTTGCTTTAATTACAGAATATCTCTCCTAGAGAACACAGCTTCCATGACAACAATGGCATTTCAGCAATGATCCAAAGTCTGTTATTTTACCAATCAGCATCTGGAACTTTCTAAAGGTACCAGCGGCATAACTACGGTTGGAAGGTTTTTGTAAGTAAAAGGATAATTTTATTTTTCATGGGCTTTTGTTTTTTCAAAGACTTTGGAAAAGTAGTTTCTATTGAAAAGGTGGATACAATGAAAATGGAATGTCATCGGCATTTCCTTGTGTGGAAAAGGTAAAGACACACTCATATTCACAGTATTTTAGGGGGAACACTGGGGCATTGAAAACATCTAAACAGTAAAGTGTTTATATTGTGTATGATTGGTCCAAAAGATTATAGCAGGCAGCTATTGAAAACATACATTTGTACAAACTCAACCACCCAGAATGTAATCAAGTTGTGCGGTTCTTCTAATACTTTGTAGATTGAATGAGATTAAAAACATTGTTAATTTGTGAAATAAATATATATATGTACAAGTCAAAGGCAAGTTGCATAAACGAAGTTTTTTTCTTCATATTTCAGGATTGATTCTACATGTTTTGGAAAATAGGCAAACGGAATTTTTTCGTTAATTGAACACGTAAACATCACATCCTTAGCATCACGTAACATATCGTTACAGCCCATGTGACACAGCCTAATTTGCTAACATAGTTCACAACGTAAAAGCATAATAGATGTCGTGTCTAGGTTTTACTAGATGTACATGACAACGGGTTCAAGAACCAATATAGAAGGCGCCTGTTGAATGTTCTCGAGGTCAATTAGACGCAGTCTTGTTTTGCATAATAATCGTCGAATCTCTCGAATATCATAGATCCTTGCTGTACAAGGGGATATTTCATAGACTACCTTAGCACCTATCCCCCCTACAATTAAGAACAATTCACAATGCAGTGGGTGTGTGCCAACAAGCGTTTGCCTCAAGAGGCCAAAAGTATAGTAATTTCTACAAATGAACTTACCTGTACATGGAAGTACATTGGGGAATCTGTTCTTATTTTTGCAGACAGGTTTCTTGGCTTCCTCACAGTTGAGTGCCACTGACATTTCATATAGCACCTACATTTCAAAGTGAACAAATTGACAACACATATTACATTTATTTCTCTTTCTAGCTTTGACTTCAATTATGAATCCAGTAGTTTTACTGACTAATTGCCTATTCATTCTCCACCAAGCGCATGGACAACATTATAGCCATACACCAGTATGGCAGGAATATAGAACTGAGTCTATGACTCGGAACTTGCGCTGCAAATTCTCAGACTTAACTTCAAGTTACAATGGCTGATGACTCAAACTCGGCTCTCATGACTCAACTTATGACTCAGACTAGACATCAGGGACATGTCACTGGTGAGTCACATTTCACTGACTCAACGAAACATTTTTGACGAAACTGTCTGGTAATACATTTAGCTATTGCTGATTGAGTGCAAAATTTGGTTTGTTGTTGGTAACAATTGGTTGATATAAAGCCCTTGTATTCTGATACATTCTGCTTTGCAGATATGAAAATGGGAAGATCTGATAACCTCACTTGAAATTCTATAGACTACAGAAATTCATACAATGTTTTTGAGACTTTTAAAATTCTGCAAATATCACTGAGCCAAACTTTTACCCCAAAGTCAGCTTGAATTCCTCCACAGGGTTTTGCTTGTCCATCTGTTTCTGCAGTGTGGTAATGGTGTTCGGTTGTGACTGACCCAATAAGCACCAACCTTAGCCGGTCTGGTGGGCGTCATGTGTCACATCTCAGCGTCGCTGACCACACGGTCTTGGTCCTTCTAGAGGGATGTTGGTGTCAGAACCCCAGGAGCTAGAATTGTCTCACCATGAGCCTAGGACCTGGGGAAAAGGGAGGGGGAGAATACAACATCAAATTTCACTGATAAAATACTGTAACTATAGTCACCCGTGGTTATTTTTGTAAACAGTTTTGCACATATTTCATGCTGTTCGAATGTTTAAACAACAGCCAACATTATCAGGCTGCTGCTGACAATGCCAAGGACTCATTTAACATTTTCCTGGATCAGAATCTCCTTGTCATTCCTCTGCTGGATAAAATCATCCTCCATGGTGACTTCATATAGGGATCTTGTATAGGGACCACATACACAGTCTGGAGTGGCGTCATCAACAAGCATGCAGTTGAAACGACCGATTGCATAAACTCAACCTGCATGCTGATTGAGACATCACCAAACCCACTACCTTTGTCAGATGTCCGATAAGGTTAGCCCTGTTTTTATTAAAACCTCAACACTTTGAATATTTTCAGCATCCATAGCAAAAACAAAGTGAACAAAATCCATCTAGATTTCATACAGAGTCTAAGCAAATTTTGCATGCACATGTGTAGCTCACAACTGAAGAAGTCCAGTATTTCAGACCTTGATGGGGGATATATAACCCCATCAGATTTCTTTAATTAACTCTTTCAGGAATCTGGATCTTAATCTGGCAGAATCCTATTTAATTTATTTTAATATATTTTTATCATATAACATCAAAATAAGTTGGTAGAGATGAACTTTTTTATTCCTATTTTTCTTGTGGCCATCCAATTTTATTTCTATTTTTCAAACTGCATACTACTTTTCGTCTATTTTATTTAAATTATCCTTTCTTAAATTTATTCAGTTGTATTTTGTTGCTTATTTCATTTATGTATATGACTGCTAAAGATGCTCATTTATCAAATGTAGGCAAATGATTTTGCATTACCGCCATGTGCGCGCATTTTCAACATGAGAGATCATCTGCCATATGCTCTACATATTAAGTTGTCACCATTGTCTGTGGGCACTATTTTTTATAAATAGCATTCTATTTTTTTAATAGCAGCCTATTTTACCACTATATTTTTTTACTTTTCAATGTTCCCCTTTTTTTGGGGGGGGGGGGGGCAAAATACACTGGAAAGAAATAGATTTAAAAAATATATAATTTAATAGGAACAAATGTATTTTTTCTCTATTTGTTTTTAACCAAAGTGAGCAAATAGATTATTAGGAAAAATTTATTGACACCACAAATTCTCTTCAGGCTGAAATTTGAAAATCACCAGGGTTGCTTACTCCAAAATAGCATTGGTGACTTCTGATTCTATTTTTGTGTGGGGCACATGGGTACATGCAAACACTGACTGCTATTTATGCACAGTAAACCTGCATTCATGTGTGCATAAATTACCCCTACAGTACACGTACATGTGGACTCCAATAGCGTCTATAAATAGAACTGGAAATGTATGCACTGTGTGCAACATACTTAGGCATTCATGTACATGTACATGTACAGTGCATTGCATTCACATCAAACGGTGTCAACTGCCTACGTTGTGCGCCATCTTCCAGAAGGATAGTTTCAAATTTTCTTCTAAAACTAACAAAAAGACTTCAATTCAGGTAAGATACTTGATGTTGTACCGTTGTTGTACTCATTTTACATGGCATTTGTCAAGAATCTTGGAATAATTACCAGTACCGGTATGTGCAGCATTGGTCTTACAAGAGGAGTAATCAATGGCAATGCTCAAATACAATACTCTCTAAAACAAATGCCCTGTTGTCAGTCTACCGGCTTGAGAGGACTAAACATATCCTTGATTCTACATTTGAACCTCAAATAAAAATGTAATAGTTGAACAAAGAACTTGATAATGTATGTCTTGAACCTTGTATGTCTTGAACCTTAATACAATGAAGGTAGTTTGCTAGTATAACTTATAAGTTTGGACCCCATAAGACAAAGGCCAAGGTCATTAGAATTAAAACAATAGGATTTAATATTTTTTTATTTTTTTATTTTTTTTTACCAATCCAGTATACAATGTAGGCCTATACATGTACATGTGCAAATGTACATGTAATCACTCACTAAAATATTAGGGGGCATAAATGTACACTGTTTATACATGTTTTTGTATAATTAATGTGGCTTCTCCACCCTTTTTTCTTGGACAGTCATATTTTTAATTGAAACAACAGAAAACAAACACATGTACATGTATTACTAAAACTTGAGACTTGCACCGTAGTACATGTACATGGATATGCAGCTCTGTAGGTTGTCCTTACAATTATGAGTCACTTTTGGACCCCCTAGGCACTGTTCTCTTTATTCAAAACCAAAGAAATGATGTCATGATGATAACTCAAGCTTATTCAAATAAGGCCAAAAAAAAAATAGTTCTGCTTCCGATTACATGCCTTTCAAAAATAGGGTCGGTCGGTCGGAAATTTTTTTTGTTGCCAATTTTGTTATGCAGATTGAATGGGGTATTCAATTATATGCGAAGTTTTAGCCTGAACTATTTCTATTGCACTACGAAAGCTATACACGAAATGGCAACAAAAAGTGAGTAAAACCTACCTTTAATTATTGTCAATATATTTACGTTCGATAATTTCAAAAAATTAAAATTCAGGCTGTTCGCACCATATGCACAACGCTAGTCAAGACGCGGGGAGCTGGCCAAAACTCCGAGGTGTGTAATGCGTGCGTGTGTGGCGAGCGGCCCACCATGGGCCGTCAGAGCTATTTTTACCGTCAACAATTTTGGGAAACACGCGGCATGTATCACTCCAAATATGAGTAGTGCGATCTCAAAATGAACTCCTGAACACAGAAAATACATACACAGACAAGCTAGATCAATTCTGTAAATTAACTTGCAAAAATGTTCTTTCTCCATCGGTGTTTTCTTGGCATTTTTACGATGTCGAATCCGACCAGTTGACAGTGGCTTGCACTGTACTGATAGCGCCCTATCGGTCACATAGCTAGCTATGGACTGGTTACCGCATTTTCATTATGTCTTCTAAATTGGCCCCTGCGCGGCGCGGCGGGAACCAGTCGTCGCCACGTGATTATAGTCACCGTGCGTGACATCGAATTGCATAGTAGTTATATCGCGAAGCGAATTTGTAATAACGGAGGTTTCTTTGAAAAAAAAGCGAATGTAAGTAAGAAAACAAATAAATAAAAGCATTTTTGGATGCAAAAGGGTTGTTGAGAGGTATTTTGTGAAGACAGAAAAGACAGATTTTATTTGTATTTATTCAAATTTTTTTTTTTTTGGGGGGGGGTTGGAATTGCTGATTAAATGTTTAGGGTCGCAGCCTAAAAATAGGGTCGATCGGGTAACCGGAAGCACAACTATTCTTTTTTTTGGCCAAACCATATTTTCTTTTGATTTATTTAAAAATTCTTATTATTTCCATGTAGGCTTTGTTAATGCTCAAAGGATTATGCTAAAAGGATTTGCCTTTGAGAAATGTCTTGCTTAAGACTGAAAATATCCAGTCAGTTTGCTTAAATCACATACAATGACTTCCCAACAGAAAAGCAAAAAAAACCCAAAGTTCTTTATGGGATCATAGGCATCAATACATTACATATATAACCTAAAGAAAACAATAACGATGTCAATGAACGTTCCATGTGACCCAGGTAAGTTGATGTTAATAGAGTGGTGTTATGTTATGGAAATAAGCATGGTTGCGGGGCATTTGTGTTTTTAGCACTACTTTTCTTGTTTCTTTTAGTAACTAAGAGTAGGAACACAAACTTTTGGGGGAGCTAAACTTATTTTTGGGAGTCTAATTGCAAGTGCCTCTCTGCACATTGGAGTTATATCAATCAGCTAAATTAATTACATATTTGTCAGTCACACCATGAACCGTCATATTCCGATTTTTGGCCAGATTGAGGTTTTGTCATTAAAGTTTTATTTCATCAAAGTGATCATTCCCACAAAGTTTTGTTCCGATCGGAGTTCCAATTAACTAAGAATGCTAATTGGACTGTGCGGCATGTTTTTCATCAAAGTGATCACTCTCACAAAGTTTTGTTCTGATCTGAGTTCCAATTAATTAACTAAGAATGCTAATTAGACTGTGCGGCATGTCTCTAAATAATAAAAAATGTTTCACCACGAAGTGTCGTATCCCAAATACGCTGCTTCGCGCACTAATTCCCATAGCGCTGTGACAAAAGTACACAGTACCAGCATGAAAAGTGTGAATTCATTGTTTCACGAACCGTCCTATCCTCATATCTACCACGTGGCCACTATTACGTGCTATGTATAAAATACAATAAAGTAAGTTTTACAAAGTGACTTTATCTCAGGAACTGAATATCTCCAAAACTAATCAACTCAGAAGCAAACGGTATGCAATGAAGTTTAAACTATAATTTTCTAGCTGACATGAAATCGATTGAATTCAATACACAGAAATTATAAGGAATGAGCCAACCAAAATATGACCACCTTCAAATCGGTTAATCTCAAAATACCAAAAGTAGTATGAACCTAGGGAAAAAGAGGTGTTGACAATGTTGGAGGTGATTCATAGGATCATTTCATAGATTGAAGTCAACCTTTGACACTCTTATCCATTCTTAGGTTAAAAACAACAATTGATTCTTCAAGAAGTCAAGATGGCATCTAGTGTTACAGCTCAATCAGTGTTGGAGAAGATTAGTGTGGATCATCTAGAATGCTCCATCTGCACCAACCGTTTCAGGCAGCCCAAACTGCTGGACTGTTTGCATAGTTTTTGCCTGCAATGCCTCCAAGAGCTCAGACAGAGCCAAGATCCTAGTGGTACAAAGCTGACATGTCCTCTGTGCAGACATGAAACCATGTTGAAAGGGTCTGGGGTTGCCGATCTCCCTAATAACTTTGCATTCAGTGCCCTGGTGGAGGAAGTTACAATGCAGGAAAAGCTACTGGAAGGTCAAGGGTCAGACATCAAATGTCAAGCCTGTGATGAGGAGAATCAGGCTATTTCAAGATGCATGGACTGTGATCATTTCCTCTGTCAAGAATGTCAAAAGGCACACGGACGTATGACTGTCATGAAATCTCATAAAATCTACACACTGGCTCAATTTCGATCAGGAAAGATTGTCTACAAGAGTAAACTAAGAGAAGACATTCCGCGATGTGGTAACCATCCAGATCAGAATCTCAATGTCTACTGTAATACATGTGAACAAGTCATATGTACAACTTGCTCTGTACTTGATCATGCCAAACATTCTCTCATTGGCCTACCTGTGGCTTTTGAGAAATGTAAGAAACAAATAGAAGAACTTGTTGCAAAAGTTGGTCAAAGCAAAACAGAACTGAACACCACCATAGAGAAGACTTCCATATCTCGCAAGAAACTCGACATCATGTTTTCAAACACCAAGAAGAAAATCTCAGATAAGGCTGACCAAGAGGTTGCCAAGACCCGTCAGGAGGAGCAGAAACTGTTAACAGAGACTGACAGGATTTACCAAGAGAGAGTCAGAACATTTGAAGCTGCTCAAGCTAAGAACAGGAAAGAGGTGACACAGACAGAGAACAAGCTGGAGGAGGTGAAACAGCTCATGAATCAAGCAAGTTGCTATGAGATTCCTGAACTTCAGCAGAAGCTCTTGCATAACCTTGGTGAATTGACAGGGAAACAGCCACAACAAGTTCCTGACAAGTTGACCTTCATGGACTTTGAAGAAGGAGAGAGATCACTTGGGAGACTCATTCTGGAAGAAGAGCCACAGACTGCAGAAAGGCAATCACCAAGACCTGCAAGATCATGTGTGAAGGAGAAATGGCAAGTGAAGACTGATTTCAACTTTGGATTAACAGGTGTATACATGGAAATACCACATGTTGCAGCACTCTCTGGCAACAAAATACTTGCACTGTCTCAAAATTATTATGGAAACAGTGGTGCATTATTTACAGCTTCAATACCCAATAGTCACCAGGAACAATCTCTTATCCCACAAAGGCTACAAATCAATGGCCTCACTAAAGATGTAAGGTGTATCGCAGTGAGCAAGGATGACAAGCTCCTTGCTCTAGATGTTCGAGTAGTCAAGGTCTTCAACAAGCAACATCGGCTCCTCCATCAGATCACACCAGGTAGAGGGTCAGACAGCCATCCAACATGCCTTGCAGTGGATGACAGCAATCTGATAGCAGTGGGTTATGCAGGCAAGGACAAGATATCTCTACACAACCCAGATGGATCCCTCATCAGGAGACTGCCTGCTCAAATGATTGGAGGTTATCTGACAATGCACAATCACCGCTTTATCTACACAACACGCATTAACAAATGGTTGGTGTGTTTAGACTACTATGGTACCAGTGTATTCTCAGTAGACATAACCAGCAACATGCAGGGGGATGGGAACCATACTGGTGTGTGCTGTGACAGTGATGGCAGCATCTACGTTGCTGTGGATGGATATCCAACATGTGGTATTCTGCATTACAGTCCTGATGGCAAGTACATTGGATGTGTGATCAAGGGATGTGGTACTCCATGTGGCATGACATTCACATCAGGTGGTGATCTGGTAGTGGCTGCAGGACAGTCTGCAAAGGTCTATCACCGAGTGTAAGGACAGATTAATTAAACTGGGGCTATCCAGTGTATCCACCAACCACTAATTCCATCAGACATTGAACATTGTTATCACTAAAAAAGAACTTGAACGTTCATTCCCTCGAATAACATTCTACGCACAGGGTTCGAAATTAGGGGTAGCCCGCTAGCCAAATGCTAGTCAAAACAGCGGCGGGCAAGTCAAACTAGTCCTTAAGAAGCCCGGCTTGTGAGTCAAAAAATTATTGGGATACGGCAAAGATGAATGACACAAAGAAATAAATCATTAAATTCAGAAAGCAAACCCGTATCAAACTTCGTTAAATCAGTAGATCTGTATTAAAAACACTGACAAAATTACCTCAGAATAGATGAGAAATCAGTTGGAGTGGGTAATTCAAGTCTGTATTTTCAAAGTATTACCAACGAGAGGGAAGGTTTACCATGAGAGGGCAATTCAATTTTCTCAGATTCATCTCAGCAAATGCAAAGTCAATGCATGATGTGCTTTCCGAGTCTAAGATATAACCCTACTTCTGCAAGAAATGTGAACATATCCTTACATTTTGTTATTCAATTTTCAATTATTGGGAAAATTGTCGAGTTTAAATCAATGCAACTGTTTTTCGAATGAGAAAAATTTTGCACCTCTGTGTACACGAGTTAATTAAAAGTAGATACTCACAAGCAACTGGATGAAATATTTTGAACTAAAGCGAAAAAAGATTATCATATGCAATCCATTGATTGTCTCTTTCACAGTGCTTTCTGAGTGCCTTATCAAATTAATATTAGTTTAATTACATTTACAACCAAGTTGGAAATGAAAACCTTGTGCATTCTACTGCAATGATACATGGATGTTTGTAAATTTGGTTATTATGATGGATGTACATTTGTAAACTGAAATCTGGTTTGTTTGCTTTTCTGAAATGGAGTTTTTAAATACTACATTAGAAGATGCATTTGGAACATTTTGTAAATTTGGGGTTCAATTTTTCTTGTTCCTATAAGTCTGGCATCTACGATTTTGAAATAGAAGATACGATGCATTCCTTTATGTGTGTACTCTTCCTCCAAGAATGCTTCTGTGAACCAAATGACCTACCCAACAAATATTAATAAGTTTGAAGTCATTTTTAGTACCACTTGAATGGCAAACGATAAATTTCGGAGGTTGCAGGAACACGAAAAAAAATTTCAGACTTTGGACCCTAAATGTATAGAATGACCTACTTGTGAGAGGTTCTGTCACACTACAATAATAGTTTAGTTTATTCCATAAATGATTGAGGCTTTTGCTTCTTTGAATAAGTATTGGCTTGCTACATGCTGATAGACCAAGTAGTCTAAATGAAGCAATGAGCATTTGCTTTAATTAGAGAATATCTCTCCAAGAGAACGCAGCTTCCATGACAACAATGGCACTTAAGCCAAGATCCAAAGTCTGTTATTTTACCAATCAGCATCTCACATACGTTTCAGCAGCATTTTCCACTGGGCATGTTACAACTCTGCTCCTAGTATTATTTGCATACGTAATGAGGGCTGCCTGTTTAACACCGATGGTGCGACTCAAAAAGACATCTTTGTATTTATCATTTATAGACCACTTAATTTGGAAGCCGTTGTTATTGTATCACTAGTTAGTTTATTCACTGTATATTTTGTCGAAGACATTTTTAAAAACGTTTTCTGAGAACATAGCTCAACAGTGATTTTATGAAACAACCCTCTTTTCTCAGTTGTCGTTTGTTTACATTTAGGACCATTTTGTTTTCGACAGAAACATAACATCAGTGGTTTCCCCAACACTTATACTTGTACATAATGGTAGAGGGGATCATCAAGTAATCAGATCTGTGAACACATTTTTTTCTTTGATTTTTTATCTCCTGATTGACCGCATTTGAATATTGTCAACATGCTCTCAAAATACATTGAGTATGTAACTTTGAGCTTAGAAAATTAGTCAGGCTTGTTGAGGTCTAGTACCATGTATTGCGAGCAAAAAAACAAAAAACAAAAAAACAATCACTACATCAACACTGTTTAGTCAGCTTTAAAAATTCTTCTTTTTTATCAAAAAAAAAAAAATGTAGTACAAAGAAATCTTTTGTATGTTCAAGATCGCCTCATGGGGTTTTATGTTCAGTATTTTATTGTCCTGTGCAAACTTCAAATGTCTAGAAATCATAAGCGAAAAAGTGACACATGAATGATCAAAATTTGTTGGCACCTTAGCAACCACTTTACAAGGGAAAAATTAAAACACGGAATTGTTTTTCCAAAATGAATGGGGCATGCTTATACAAAATACTATTGAAATAAATATTTTTTTTAATTACGGGTGTAAAAACAGGTAAACTTGACATCTAACGAGTGGAAGAACTGATATCGTATGGTTGCAGAGGGTGCAGTCAAGTACCCACCACACCTATAGATAACTTATAAGTATCGCACATTCTATGGGAGTGAAATGTACGCGATCTGGAACTTCTTAAAGGTACCAGCAGCGTAACTAGGGTTGGGGCACCTGGGGGTTCACCAATTTTTTTGAAGGGGGGGGGGGGCAAGGAAGGTAACATATACATTTGTTGTGTGCAATTCAAGATTTCAAATGGAGTGGGGGGGGGGGAGAGACACGTGGCCCATAGTTACACATTTGAAAGGTATAAAGAAATAAGAATTGAACAGTCTCTTTCATACAATTAACACTAGTTACGAACACTACTTACGAATCAATAAAAGGTTTGAATGGTATCAACCGAACCCCATTTAATTGCCTAATGTTACTGTCCACTCTTTTTTTAATAAATTGAAATACAAAATGGTGAATGAAGCCTTAACACTAGTCTTGAGTATCGCCCATTGTATCACCCTCTCTGTCTCTGGTCCAACGTCTGATATCTACGCATGCAAATGTATGCGACCCCGTGCGCCAGCCAATTTGAATCGACATGACATCATTTCATTCTGAAATCTGGACTAAGCTGTTCATTGGTCAATTTTGATGCCATGTTTTTGTAATACGACAATGACATAGAGATCCAATAAAACCTGACATTGGCTTTCAAAACTGTTAGCATGCATACGAATGCTCATTGTGGGCGAAACGTGAACGTGCCAGACGGCATTCTGATTACGCCCGTTATTTAAAATATGATGTGATGATGATTCAAGGTCACGCTTGCGCATCACGTAACACATCGCTACAGGCCGTGTGACACAGCCTATTTTTGCTGACACAATTCACAATGTAAAAGCATAATGGATGTTGTCTCTAGGTTTCATTAGATGAACATGACAAAAGGTTACCAAAGACCCGACATAGAAGGCGCCCGCTGAACGGTCTCCAAATCAAGACACAGTCTTGTTTTGCATAATAATCGTCGAATCTCTCGGATATCATAGATCCTTGCTGTGCAACGGGATATTCCATAGAGTACCTTAGCACCCATCCCCCTACAATTAAGAACAATTCACGATGCAGTGTGAGTGTGCTAAGAAGTGTTTGCCTCAAGAGGCCACTTTTCAACTTTACGGTCCATTTAAGAGTATACTAACTTCTAAAAAAATGAACTTACCTGTACATGGAAGTACATTGGGGAATCTGTTCTTGTTTTTGCAGACAGGTTTCTTGGCTTCCTCACAGTTGACTGCCACTGACATTTCATATAGCACCTACATTTCAAAGTGAACAAATTGACAGACAACACACATTACATTGCTTGTTCTCTCTCTACATGTAGCTCATACTTCAATTACGAATCAAGTTATCTTTGGCTGACTTATAATCGTTTGCATATATTCATTCTTCAGCAAATGCATGGACAACAAAGCCATACACCAGTATGGCAGAAATATAGAACCTAGTCTGTGACTGGAACTTGAGTTTGACTTGAGTTGCAAATTCTCAAACTTAACTTCAAGTTACAATGGATGATGACTCAAACTTGGCTCTCATGACTCAACTCATGACTCAGACTAGACATCAGGGACATGTCACTGGTGAGTCACATTTCACTCGACTCAACGAAACAGTTTTGGCAAAACTGTCTGGTAAGACATTTAGCTATTGCTGGTCAAGTGCAAAATTTTGTTTGTTGTCGGTAACAATTGACTGAAATAATTAAGACCTTGTATTCTGATACATTCTGTTTTGCAGATACGAAAATGGGAAGACCTGATATCCTCACTTGAAATTCTATAGACTACAGAAATTCATGCAATTTTCTGAGACTTTTGAAGTTGTGAGTTCTCCAAATATCACCGAGCCAAACTTTTACTCCAAAGTCAGCTTGAATTCCTCCACAGGGTCTTCTTATCTATCTGTTTCTGCAGTGTGGTAATGGTGTTCGGTAGTGACTGACCCAATAAGCACCAACCTTAGCCGGTCTGGTAGGCGTCATGTGTCACATCTCGGCATCGCTGACCACGTGGTCTTGGTCCTTCTAGAGGGGATGTTGGTGTCAGAACCCCAGGAGCTAGAATCGGCCTGGAGCTAGAATCCCATGGGCCTGGGACCTGGGCAAGAAGGGAGGGGGGGGGGGATACAAAATCAAATTTTACTCAAAGAATAACTGCAAATATAGTCACCCGTGTTTATTTTTATAAACAGTTTTGCACATATTTCATGGTGTGCAGCGTGAATTTACTACTCTGTGAAATACGGACTCATTGGTAGTATTGCACATACCTAAGTATGATAATTGGAGAAGGAGGGTCATTCCGTGTCAAATCAACACGCTTTTGGACCCGACCCTCACAGATTGAAACGATATTTGGTGTGATGATTGGCCTATATGAGAAACCCCCAGAACTGAATTTTTTTGTAAATTGACTCGTTAGTTTTTGAGATACGGGTCAACGAACTTTTGACTAATTAGCATGACCTCCGAACTTTAAATACTTGTATCTCAAAAACTATAGCGCCTACAAAGCCAAGTTGTACATCATATTAAAGCTCTTTGAATGGCCTCCATTTCATAAAATAAAACCAAAATCGTAGCATGAAGTGCAGAGAAAATGCGTAACAAAATGACCTTTGACCTCGAATTACGAAAAACAATATGCTTCAAATTTTGTAATTATTTTTCAAATGTTAGTTTATGATGTCAGCAACAATCTTAAAAAAAAATTGGGATGGGCGCTCTTAAAGTTTTTAGGTTATGATTTTTTGAAGAAAGCCTGTCCATGAAAAAGTATGCATAATATTAAATGTACATGTATGTACATGTACATGTACATGTATACTTGTACTGTGTACATGTACATGTGCACATTTTACCTGTGCGTCATGTTTGCCCTTTACAACCATATAGTCTCAACTCATATATATTAAGGGCAGAACAAAATTACTTATAAAAAATATGTTATACCGGTCTACGTTACTTTCATTTTTTGCTCAACCAAAGTCTGTGTTGCAGTGTTCATCTCCTCGGCGGAGATCTTGTATACGCGTCCTGTTTCTGTGACCGGTTCCACTGCTGTTAGTACATCCTTGCCATGAATTACAAGTGTGTCTGGTCGATAGGGGAACTTGAAAGATGGAGATGGCCCATGGGGATGAAGGAAACTCAGTTCCACTTCTTGGGATGCTGGAATGATCTCCTGAACACATGCTAGCCACCAGTAACAGTCATACATCACTGTAACATACCCCTTGATATCTGCAAAATCAATACATGCAGTTTGTCCATGGACTTGGAGACAAACTGGTTCCTCCCTTGAGTCTGAGGAGGAGGAAAAATCATGCACCTTAATTTTGTCTTTAGACATCGGACAAAAACAGTGCAGCTTTTGTGTTCCTGGAATGGTACGTGCAATTTGGAATCTTTGCCTGAGAATATCCGCTTCATTCTTGTATTTCTCTGTTGTTGCAAAAGCGAAGTCAGTACTCTTTCTCTGAGAAGTAGCAAATTCATACAGCTGCCATGGGGTCATAATCTGCTGATCCAAAGGTCGCTGGAGGCTAGCTCTTGCTGCAAGGCGTTTAACAGTTTAACACTTGAAACCAAAATTCATACAGTGGATGACTTTTTGGATTCCTTCATGGCTACTCTCCGCAAGTTACTACATCATGACTTTATTGCCAAACAGCAGAGTCACTTTCTCCAGCACACTAAAGACAACATGGAACCAAGCGAAATCTTGGTCATTGCAGATTTTGCAGAAAATTACAGTTTTGTAGTTCAGGATGCTGCCCAGTCATTCCACTGGAACAATCTACAGGCTACAATTCACCCCTAGGTGTGCTACTTCCAACAAGAAGGCAAACTTAATGAGCACCTAAGCTTTGTCGTCATCTCAGACTGTAATACCCATGATACTGTAACAGTACATCTGTTCCAGAAATTGCTCCTTCAATTTCTCACTAATAAGATTGAAAGTTTCAAGAAGATATTGTACTTCTCAGATGGTTGTGCTGCTCAGTACAAGAACCTCAAGAATTTCATCAACTTGTGCCATCACGAAGAGGATTTTGGTGTACCAGCAGATTGGCATTTTTTTGCAATCTCCCACGGGAAAGGCCCATCTGATGGAATTGGAGGAACTGTTAAACGCCTTGCAGCAAGAGCTAGCCTCCAGCGACCTTTGGATCAGCAGATTATGACCCCATGGCAGCTGTATGAATTTGCTACTTCTCAGTCAGTATTGACTTCGCTTTTGCAACAACAGAGCAATACAAGAATGAAGCGGATATTCTCGGGCAAAGATTCCAAATTGCACGTACCATTCCAGGAACACAAAAGCTGCACTGTTTTTGTCCGATGTCTAAAGACAAAATTAAGGTGCGTGATTTGTCCTCCTCCTCAGACTCAAGGGAGGAACCAGTTTGTCTCCAAGTCCATGGACAAACTGCATGTATTGATTTTGCAGATATCAAGGGGTATGTTACAGTGATGTATGACTGTTACTGGTGGCTAGCATGTGTTCAGGAGATCCTTCCAGCATCCCAAGAAGTGGAACTGAGTTTCCTTCATCCCCATGGGCCATCTCCATCTTTCAAGTTCCCCTATCGACCAGACACACTTGTAATTCATGGCAAGGATGTACTAACAGCAGTGGAACCGGTCACAGAAACAGGACGCGTATACAAGATCTCCGCCGAGGAGATGAACACTGCAACACAGACTTTGGTTGAGCAAAAAATGAAAGTAACGTAGACCGGTATAACATATTTTTTATAAGTAATTTTGTTCTGCCCTTAATATATATGAGTTGAGACTATATGGTTGTAAAGGGCAAACATGATGCACAGGTAAAATGTGCACATGTACATGTACACAGTACAAGTATACATGTACATGTACATGTACATACATGTACATTTAATATTATGCATACTTTTTCATGGACAGGCTTTCTTCAAAAATCATAACCTAAAAACTTTAAGAGCGCCCATCCCAATTTTTTTTTAAGATTGTTGCTGACATCATAAACTAACATTTGAAAAATAATTACAAAATTTGAAGCATATTGTTTTTCGTAATTCGAGGTCAAAGGTCATTTTGTTACGCATTTTCTCTGCACTTCATGCTACGATTTTGGTTTTATTTTATGAAATGGAGGCCATTCAAAGAGCTTTAATATGATGTACAACTTGGCTTTGTAGGCGCTATAGTTTTTGAGATACAAGTATTTAAAGTTCGGAGGTCATGCTAATTAGTCAAAAGTTCGTTGACCCGTATCTCAAAAACTAACGAGTCAATTTACGAAAAAATTCAGTTCTGGGGGTTTCTCATATAGGCCAATCACCACACCAAATATCGTTTCAATCTGTGAGGGTCGGGTCCAAAAGCGTGTTGATTTGACACGGAATGACCCTCGACCTGTCTCGTGAGAGGGCTTGACCAATAAGGGAGTAAAGGAATCCGATTTTCATGGGAGTCCGATTTCCACGTATGACACCAGCGCAGCTGTGTGCAATATTTCCAAAATAGCACTGGTTATTTCGTCAAGGATTCGTTCTATTTAACGTTAGAAATGTACTTTTTGGGGGTACATTTTCCAGACCTAATACAAGCCCAGACTCTGTAAAGGATGCTCCAAACTCCGATACATTATTGGATTATAATCAGGGAGTGATTTTTTTGTGATTGGTGTTTGTGATGGCGATGATGGTGTGGGGAAATATGCACGGCATGTCAGATTTTCGGTAGAATGTCAGCCTCAACTCAACACGGATCGGCAGCGAGTGACTCAACTCAGGGCGGTTCACAGTATCATTTTCGAAACGGTTCAGGTCGAAAAATGCGATTTCGATCTGGGTTGCGATTTTCAACCCTGGTCCCTCCCAGGGTTGATTTCAATCCGGCTAGAGCTTGCTACCCGGGTCAGAACCAGGTTGAAATTTGGGAAGTGGGAAAAGGGTTGAAAAAATCTCGGGGTTGGAACCGGCCAACGGGGAGATTTAGGACAGTGTGAAAAGGCCTTTTGTGGGAGAGGGGCTGATTAAATACAATAATGAAGCGTATGGATGTGTGTGAGTTCATTTAACATGAAGCAGTAAATACTTGGAATCTAGGATGTGGTTTTAGGTCAGCTACGACCAAGCCCAGTGTAACCACACAAATGGAAACAGAGTGTCTGTGGGAACTGTCTGTGTGGACCACAAAGTAATTTGAAAGCATCGTAAAGATGTCAACAGGGGAAGTTGGATATTCAGCCTTAATCGAAGAGAATGTAAATAAAATTAATTGAGTGATTAAAAGAGCCACTAGATGTAGACGTACAATATTACCTGCTCTAGACCTTTGGATCCATTAAATATTAAACACTGTATTTGAAATATGAGACTATGAGCACGTACCAAAACTCTACATAAGTGGAATCCGGGGACTGCAAATGACTGTACTCAACATCATGTGACATGGTCTGTGTTGATACAGAGGGGCGTATACATACAGTAGATCGCCATCTTTGTTCATTTCAACCATTGCCGTAAGTGACATCAGAATGGGCAGATAGTAATGGCTCATTTCATGTATACCTAAAGGTAAGATTTTTTTGGTCGGTCCACTCTCTAAATATTGATGGAAAGCAACAATGGACTTTCATCACCAGTAACACTATCTCATACCAACTACATGTAAACTGATTATTTACCAATTACATGTTAATGTAATGGAAAATCAGGCAGATCCATCAAACCGGTTGGAATATTACAAAGATATGGAATACAATCATGTAGTACACATGAATGTCCTTGTACCCATGACTAAAATAAGTGGCTTCTTGTTGGTACTTAGTCTTACAAAACTAGCTTTAGATCTATAAAAAGATTTGGTACAGGTGGTGCTTTGTGACAAAACAAATTCCTAAATAAATTAACTGACAAATGATTTGATAGACTTTTTTTACAAAATAGTGCAACTTTCTTTAAAAACAAAGTGGATTTTTTTCTGACAAGTGCACAATTTGAAAACAAGCCAGGTAAACTATTATTACTTTATTCTACGACAGTTATCTAGATACTCCCCTTCCCCAGGTTATGGGCCTGCAAAAGAAGAAACCGTGAGAGGTATAACTAGAGTGTATAATGTATGAACTGTCTATTATGATCAGCTTCATTAAGAGCTTAGTGCCGTCCTCATGAAGTAAATCACAAGTCATTCTATGTCAGGTCAACTCAGAAACTATTTTAACTAAAGGTGCCAAAGACATTCTTTGCGGTCAATGAAAACATGTTATTGACACAAGTTTTAGACTTACAATTAAATGTAAATTATAACAACCATATCATCAATTAAATAAAAGATACCTTTCTGGGACTTTGATCACAAGAACTCATATCAGGAGCTTGCGACACCATCACGGTGTCTTTGTCAACTGGTGTTGTTGAGGCCCTCACGTAGGCCGTCACGTGACCAAGCGTGGTCGCGCGACAGGAGGCGATCGTACACGTGGGCCAGCTCGTACCCTCCATCTCTGTTCATATGGGGGTGGTGTCTGCAGATTTCCACGGCCTCGCGGATTTTGCGTTTCCAGAGGTCGTCCTCCCTGGCGATGATCTTGACATTGTCCATGGAGATGCTATGTCCTGGGGTGGATATATGTTCACCAACTGCTGTCAGGGGGGCTGACCTACTGGTGTGTTCTCTGCATCAGGTCTGCAGAGTGCGAGCTGTTTCCCCGATGTATGTGTCTTCACAACCATCACACGACATCTGGTATTCGAGGCCACATTTCTTGAGGTCTGGGGTCTTATCTTTCAGGCTGATCAAGTGGGAGCGAAGAGTGTTAAACGGTTTGTGTGCTACTGTGACACCGTGTTCACGAAAAACACACTCCAGCTGTTCAGATAAACCTCGGATATATGGAAGAATGGCCATAGGCTGTTGCTTCGTATTGGTGGTCGCCTTGGAGGCAGCTCCAGTTGTTTGTTTCTTTTTAGGGATCTTGAATGCCCATGGTTGGTACCCGTTGGCAGTGAGAGCGTTTTTGACATGGTGAAGTTCAGTCTCGCGGTCCTCCTCTTCTGTGATGACTTGGTCGATCCGGTGGCAAAGAGTGTGAACCACGGACCTCTTGTGTGCCAACCGCCTCCTGTCTCCCGACCGCCTCTTGTCGCGCGACCACGCTTGGTCACGTGACGTGTCACATGAGGGCCTCAACAACACCAGTTGACAAAGACACCGTGATGGTGTCGCAAGCGCCTGATATGAGTTCTTGTGATCAAAGTTTCAAAAAGGTATCTTTTATTTAATTGATATAATAATGGGACAGGAAATGAACTTCCATGCTCAACCATATCATCATTTGAAAAATCGAATACATTTATTTAACTCCAAACCTTTTAATTTAATCTGCTTCATTTGCAGGTTTAAGGTTTGTCTACACCTATCACATCACGCCCAACAGTGAAAATGGCATCTAATGTTACAGCTCAATCAGTGTTGGAGAAGATTAGTGTGGATCATCTGGAATGCTCCATCTGCAACAAGCCTTTCAGGCAACCCAAACTGCTGGACTGTTTGCATAGTTTTTGCCTGCAATGCCTCCAAAAGCTCAGACAGAGCCAAGATCAGAGTGGTACAAAGCTGAAATGTCCTCTGTGCAGACGTGAAACCATGTTGAAAGGGTCTGGGGTAGCTGATCTTCCCAATAACTTTGCATTCAGTGCCCTGGTGGAGGAAGTTACAATGCAGGAAAAGCTACTGGAAGGTCAAGGGTCAGAGGTCAAATGTCAAGCCTGTGATGAGGAGAATCAGGCCACTTCAAGATGCATGGACTGTGATCATTTCCTCTGTCAAGAATGTCAAAAGGCGCATGGGCGTATGACTGTCATGAAATCTCATAAAATCTACACACTGGCTCAACTTCGATCAGGAGAGGTTGTCTACAAGAGTAAACTCAGAGAAGAAGTTCCCAAATGCAGCAAGCATCCAGACCACAATCTCAATGTCTACTGCGACACATGTGAGCAAGTCATATGTCTCGCATGTACTATTCTTGATCATGGGAATCCAAAACATTCCCTCATTGGCCTATCTGAGGCTTTCAAAAAGTGTAAGAAAAAAGTTGAAGAACTTGTCTCAAAAGTTAATAAGAACAAAACAGAACTGAACACCACCATAGAGAAGACTTGCATTACTCGCAAGAAACTTGACATCATGTTTGCAAACACCAAAAAGAAAATCTCAGAAAAAGCTGACCAAGAGATTGCCACGATCCGGCAGAAGGAGCAAAGACTGTTAGAAGAGACTGACAGGATTTACCAAGAGAGAATCACAACATTTGATGCAGCTCAAGCTAATAACAGGAAAGAGGTGACACAGACAGAGCACAAGCTGGAGGAGGTGAAACAACTCATGAATCAAGCAAGTTGCTATGAGATTCTTGAACTTCAGCAGAAGCTCTTGCATAACCTCAGTGAATTGACAGGAAAACATCCAAAGCAAGTTTCAGACCAGCTGACCTTCATGGATTTTGAAGAAGATGAGAGGTCACTTGGGAGACTCATTCTGGAAGAAGAGCCAAAGGCTGCAGCAAAGCAATCACCAAGACCCAGAAGATCATGTGTGATGGAGAAATTGAAACTGAAGACTGAAGTCAAGAACTTTGAATTAACAAATGCATTGATAGCACATGTTACAGCACTCTCTTACAATAAACTACTGGCACTCTCTGAATCAAAATTCTTGTTTGCAAATACCAGTATTCCTGCCATCTTTACAGTCTCATTGCCCAACAGTCAACCTGAGCCATCTCCTATACCACAAATGCTGCAAATAAATGGCCTCAGTGATGATGTAACATATCAATTTGTTTATGGCAAAAACCGCTCCTATTTATTTTACCTGATTCAACCCGATTTTGCGCATAGCACGATTGTAACAAAATGTAATACAAATGCGCGTACGCGCAACGTGTACTGTGTGTGGACGTGAGCGGCCGGCCGGCGTGACAAGATTTGAGTGTACTGTACGCACGTACAACGCAATGCCCACGACGTATTTGAGCAGGGTTATGATTGGCGATCATCTTCTTCAATCCTCAATGTACGGGCCTTAACAATGTCCAATCAAAATACATGTTAGATAATTAGTTAGACCAGAACTTTCCCTAACAACACTTTTTTTAACAATGCCGTACGGTGGCGCTGTTGGTGTTTACGGCGAGTTGAAGCGGTGCGGGTTTACTGAAAACCTCGATTTACACACAGAATCGTGTTAAATTCTGCTAAAACAACAATATAAATCCTGAAAAGTACGGGCTTTGTTTTTAATATAAATTCAATATTTTATATCAGTATGATGTAGAATAAAATTATCTGTCTTATATTCTTTTAACAAGTCAAAGCGGTGCTCCGTTTTCCAATGGTGTACAAAAAAAACAATCGAGGCGCCGTTTTTGATGGCAATTCCCATAGCGGAAAAATCAGTTCCTGTGTGGACGCTTGAAAAGGAGCGCTCACGAATTGATATGGGTGCATTGCAGTCAGCAAGGATGACAAGCTCCTTGTTCTAGATGGTCCAGTTGTCAAGGTCTTCAACAAGCAACATCAGCTCCTCCATCAGTTCACACCAGGTAGAGGGTCAGACAGCCAACCAACATGCCTTGCAGTGGATGACTGTAATCTGATAGCAGTGGGTTACAGAGGCAAGAATGAGATATCTCTACACAACCCAGAAGGATCCCTCATCAGGAGACTGCCTGCTCCAATGATTGGATATTATCTGACAATGTACAATCACCACCTTCTCTACACAAATCAGCCTAACAGAAGGTTGGTATCCCTAGACTACTATGGTACCAGTGTATTCTCAGTAGAAATGACCAGCAACATGCAGGTGGGTTACTACCCTAACGGTGTGAGCTGTGACAGTGATGGCAGCATCTATGTTGCTGTGTATGGACATGCAACAGGTGATATTCTGCATTACAGTCCTGATGGCAAGTACATTGGATGTGCGATCAAGGGATGTGGTTCTCCACATGGCATCACATTCACATCATATGGTGATCTGGTAGTGGCTGCAGGAGAAACTGTAAAGGTCTATCACCGAGTGTAAGGACAGAACAATTACACTGCGGGGAAAAAAATTTCTACACCAAAGGAAATTTGCTTGGTAAAACAAACCAACAACACTGAAAAAAACATCCAGAATTTATCCAAAATACCTGATGCCAATTTTCACATCTTAAAGATTCATGAAAGCAAATGGAATTATCTGTTTTGCCTCAGTAGAACACCACTTTATGGAATACCCACACAAGTTAAACATAATTACACATTGTTAACTGTGAGCAATCTCTGGAAAACCACTGAAAGAAAGGAAGAATACACATTTTCTTTCTTAAGAAACACCAGGAAAATATAACAACAAGAAGGCATTTACATGTAATATTCTCAGAATCTCAGCAAACACAAAGACAATTGTCATGTGTTTACCAAGTGTTAAATATAACCATGTTCCCTCTCTGAAAAATAAAATGTTCACACATTTTCTACTTAAATTTGCAATTGATGGGAAAAGGATGTTTTTAGTTTTACTGAATATTATAAAATTTAAATGAATGCAAACAAAAATTTGAAGCTACATGAAACAAAAGTAAATACATGTACCTAGAAGCAACTGGATAAAATATATGTGTATAATCCATTTTTAACCAAACATACAGTGAATTTTAAGGTTAAAATATTTATGATCCCATTCCATATTTAGTCACAGTGATTACGAGTGTCATGTCAAATTCATATTAGTTTCTTTAAATTTACATTTCAGTTGAAAATAAAAACCTTTGATATTAAATGCAATTTGTATCCTTTTGGTAATTGACATATGTATGTACTTGTAGATGTAGTTAGTAATATGGTTGCATGTTTGTAAATTGAAAAACACTTTTTTGCCAATCTTCAATGTGAATGTTTGTGAATATTACAAACTAGAATATGCACTTAGAACAATCATTTAATTTTGGGTCCTTTGTTTTCCAGTTTCTATACATCTGCCATCTACTTTATGTGCGTATGCTTCCTCCAGGAGCGCTTATTTGAATCAAACAGCCTCTCAACAAATACAATTGTTAGTTGGAATACTTGTAACTTGCCAAATTTTCTGAATAACACATCATGACATGATGATGGCAAATTACAATGTACAGCAGTAACAACGACAGGACAAATGTCAGATTTTGGACCCTAAATGTATATAATGACCTAGTTGTGAAAGGTTCCGTATCATAACAGTTACCGGTAATAGTTGATGTTAATTTTATAAATAATAGAGATGTTTGGTCTTTAAATAACTAATTTTCTCTTGGCTTGGTTGCTTTTAATAGTAAATTAAGATTGAAAAAGAGGAAATTTAAAGAGGGAATTGCATTTATGCAAATTATGAGGTTCGCACCTGGCCTATCAACAGCTTTGAATCATTGTAATTCACACCTCTGGTGTCACAACAAATTGAATTTATAACTCGCAATATTTAATTAGTCTAACACACCTCTGCTTCTTCTCAGAACTCACTCACTTTCTAGAGACAGTCAATTCACATGGTGTATCTGAAAACTTGTAAGTTAATTGTACCTTCACCGTGCAAGTCTCCTATCACACTAGTCCCATTAACTGGGGCGCTAGAACTCCTTTTTTGACATTTGGGATGTTGGTCTGTTGTACAAGCGTCCCACAACGGAAATAATGTCAAAGTGACAATTTCAAAGTTCACAACAAAAATCACGCAAAACACTTGACAAAAATACCCTTGAAAGCACCTACTGGCATTTCCACACGTCAAAGACGAAGTAATGGGGCTTCGATGATACTCACAAATTTGTTTTGGGTTCAGGCCCGTCAGATTTTTCTAATGTCCTGGTAGCATAACAAGTTCATTTTTATTGGAGAGTAAAAAGTTCATGAAAAGAGCACTCGCCACGAAATGTAGATTTTTTTCTGTGAACACTTGGCCTCCGTAAAATCATAAAGGGGGGGGGGGGGCAAATCTGATGATCATGCACACTATTGGACAACAGTGCGAAAATACCCCTCTTACCGACGCCTCGGTGTGTGATTGTTTCAAACAGGCGAACATATTATAGGTAATAATTATTACTATAATTGTCATAATGTGGTTTTTTTTGGGGGGGGGGGGGAGAGAGGGGACGCCCTACTTTTGGGCAGATGCAACCCTCTTTACATGGCTGTTATTGTGGAATAATTTGGTGCACAAACATATACACAATGCAAGAAGACTCCTTCCTGGCATTTTCATTAACGATCATGATTGGGGGCAGCTAGATACCAGTTGAATATGTGAGAAGTGAATTAGTTTCTGAAGGTAATTATTTCATAACTGAATAGGGGGAAGACCGGGGAGCAATTTGCTCAGTCTGATGTCTCATTCAGAAATAAGTAAAATTTATTTGCTAGGAAACATTAGTCTTTAGGTGGAAAAAAAATAGCACTGACAGGTCATCTTTAAACGTGTGTTTGAAAACATGAATTCCTGTTGCTAAAAAATCAGCTGAAAGCAGTTGGAATAAAGTTGCAATTTTGTTCCAAGAATTTTACTTGTGTCGAATCTGCACACTTTTTTCAGAAATGCTGGTTTTTTTTTGGGGGGGGGGCCCTAAGACTAGACAAGTTATGATATAAAGAAATATCAAAATAAAAATAACCACATCAGCCTTAATATATGAACAGTAATCTGATTTGAAATTTCCTTTCCCTGGGCATTTCAGAAATTTGATTTTTTTTTCTCCTTATAAACTTCCAATTTTGTCTATTGTATCCTATAACTCTCGCCACCCCATCCCAAAAAATAAAACCACTTTTTATTTTGCATATGCTATTTTCTGCTGGATTGTTTTTGTAAGCTCTTATCACGGAAAAATAAAACAAAATACACTCCTAAATACCTTCACGGGCCTGAAACATTACCAGGCGACAATCGACAAATTATAATATATAATAATAAACTAAAATATTCCATAACTATGTGAGCCAATTCTTTTGGGGCAGTGTTTTATTCAAAAGTGAGCAAATCGATTATTATAGGAAAAATATTATTGAAACCAAATTTTTTTTCACGCTGAAATTTGAAAATCACCTGGGCTGATCCCTCCAAAAAAAGCATTGGTGACTTCTGATTCTATTTTTGTGGGGCACCGGGGTCATGCTAACACTGACATACTGGGAACCTGCATTGATGTGTGCATAAATTACCAGTACAGTACACGTATATACCTACACGGACTCCAATGGCTTCTAAAAATAGAACTGGGAATTCACGCACTGTGTGTAATGATTGAGGCATTCATGTACATGTACATGTACATAGTGTATTGTATTCACATCAAACGCTGTGTAAACTGCAAACGCTGTGCCATTTTTCAGACGGATACATGCAGTTTCAAATTTTCTGCTAAAACTAACAAAATAACTTCCATTCAGGTAAGTGCATTTTATGTTGTACAGAAATTTCATGGCATTTGTCAAGAATCATGATATAATATGCAAGTATGTGCATGGATCTTACCAAGAGCATATTGTCCGAATGTTCGAATGCAATACATGTATGCTCTTTGCAAAACACTTCCCTGATGATCAGTCTACCTTGAGAGGATACTACAAATATTCCTGATCCTACATTTGAATCTCAACATACATTTGAATATGAAAGTTCAAAAGTTAAACAAAGAACTTGATAAAGTGGGGTTTGAACTGATGGCAAAGTGCTGATTAAATACTGTACTGACACTCTACCAACTGAGCTATCCTGGACCAGGGCCTATAATGTTGGTAGTTCCCAATTTGAAATAGTCTTTTTTCAAGGGGCACTACAGCGTCCTAAAATACCCGCAGTCCCGCAACATTTCTTGCAAAGGTGTAGCGTCACCATGGAAGCACGTACTGCCATTATTTTAAATTTTATACCATTTAAAAGCTTAGAATCTTTACTTGATCCCAAGTAAGAATTGGTTTGATTTTCAAAAGGGTTTGAAATTATTCAAAAATAAACACAAACGATTTCAAGCAAAATTAATTATGCACATTTAAATGTGGAATGCTTTATCATGTTCACGATGTGAGGATCTCGTTGCCTGTTTACTTTCTGCATTTCCTTTTCTTTTTGATCCAAGTAGACTACACCTTAAAAAAAATTCAAAATAGTGTTCTTTATCTGAAGTGCAATGTGTTTTTAATATAAATGAACTGGTTATTTTTTTACATTTGCTTTTGCTGTAATTTTCAGAAATGGATGGATTTGGGGTGTATTTTATAGCAAATATTGTTACGCTGACTTAATGTGTTCAAAGATGCCGGAAAAAACCAAGAAAAACAATCATGTCCTTGAAGGATGACCCCGCTTAAGATTAAACGGAGCAAATTATAGATGTTGGGGAATGGCAAGGTCAGGGAACCAGTCTAGCTGGCTTGTACTCGTTCATGGATGTGTAATCGATTGCAAACAAACTTAAAATGCAGAATAACTAAACTGGGGGGTGAATTTTAAAAACAAAGAAGTTTTTTTTCCCATCCTGGTCAGCCAACCAGCGTTTGAAATTGATACAAAATACCACTTTTCTTGACAATATCAGCACATCAGGTGCCATGATTTTACATGATGCTTTAGACTGTCATTCACTAACAGTTCAGTAAGGCCAAATTAAATCTTAAAACATGTTAAGCGTCCTGCCTTTTTGAAAAAAAGGAAGGAGGAGGCCCTTTTTTTCCAAAATGGCTGCCTGACCCATTTTCTAAAACGACCGGCCGGGCTATTTTTTCAGCCAACCAGCAAGCTTTTCTTTTTAAATGGCTGCCACTTGGACTCAGGAAATGACATATCAGCTTTATATGGGCTAGATGCAACAGATGTACAATTTATAATTAAAAAAAAGAAAAGAAAAAGGAAGCGGCCTCCAAAATGGAAACGGGCGGGAACGCTTAGCATCAATTTTTTTTATTTCAAAATAATTTTGGTAGTTTTGTTTTTTAGTGTTTGCAAATGTTGTTTATTCCAATAAACTTTTCTTTTTGCTTTATTTGAACACAACTAATTTGAAAACCCTTTTGAATATCAAACCGATACTTGCCAGAGGTAAAGTTAGGATTCCAAGTTTTAAATGGCATAACAATAATGGCAGTATGTGTTTCCATGCCGACGCTAGAGCCACGCAAAAAAAAGGTTGCGGGCATTTTGGGGCGTGCTGTAGTCAAAACATTGGAGTTATGTCAATGTATTGAATTAATTACAGAATACATATACCCAAAAACTGTGGAAACAAACATGTTGACAATGTTGGAAATGATTAGTAGGATCATTTTATGTATTGAAGTAAACCTTTGACACTTTCATCCATTCATAGGTTACAAATAAATCCTGATTCTTCAAGAAGTCAAGATGGCATCTAGTGTTACAGCTCAATCAGTGTTGGAGAAGATTAGTGTGGATCATCTGGAATGCTCCATCTGCACCAACCGTTTCAGGCAGCCCAAACTGCTGGACTGTTTGCATAGTTTTTGCCTGCAATGCCTGCAGGAGCTCAGACAGAGCCAAGATCCTAGTGGTACAAAGCTGACATGTCCTCTGTGCAGACGTGAAACCATGTTGAAAGTGTCTGGGGTTGCTGATCTCCCTAATAACTTTGCATTCAGTGCCCTGGTGGAGGAAGTTACAATGCAGGAAAAGCTTCTGGAAGGTCAAGGGTCAGACATCAAATGTCAAAACTGTGATGAGGAGAATCAGGCTATTTCAAGATGCGCAGACTGTGATCATTTCCTCTGTCAAGAATGTCAAAAGGCTCATGGGCGTATGACTGTTATGAAATCTCACAAAATTTATACACTGGCTGAACTTCGATCAGGAGAGATTGTCTACAAGAGTAAACTAAGAGATGAAGTTCCCAAATGTGGCAAGCATCCAGATCAGAATCTCAATGTCTACTGTAATACATGTGAGCAAGTCATATGTCTCATGTGTACTGTTCTAGATCATGAAAAACCAAAACACTCTTATATTGGCTTACCTGAGGCTTTTGAGAAATGTAAGAAAAAAATAGAAGAACTTGTTGCAAAAGTTGGTAAAAGCAAAACAGAACTAAGCACCACCATAGAGAAGACTTGCATATCTCGCAAGAAACTCGACATCATGTTTGCAAACACCAAAAAGAAAATCTCAGAAAAAGCTGACCAAGAGATTGCTAAGATCCGACAGGAGGAGCAGAAACTGTTAAAAGAGACTGACAGGATTTACAAAGAGAGAGTCGTAAAATTTGAAGCAGCTCAAGCCAATAACAGCAAAGAGGTGACACAGACAGACCATAAGCTGGAGGAGGTGAGACAACTCATGAATCAAGCAAGTTGCTGTGAGATTCTTGAACTTCAGCAGAAGCTCTTCCATAACCTCAGTGAATTGACAGGGAAACAGCCACAGCAAGTGCCTGACAAATTGAGCTTCATGGACTATGAAGATGATGAGAGGTCACTTGGGAGACTCATTCTGGAAGAAGAGCCACAGGCTGCAGCTAATCAATCACCAAGACCTGCAAGATCATGTGTGAAGGAGAAATGGGATCTGAAGACCGAAGTCAAGAACTTGCAATTAACAAATGCATTGATAGCAGATGTTGCAGCACTCTCTGGCAATAAAATAATTGTACTATTTAAAAATACATATTCTGGACACAGTTGTGCACTATTTACAGCTTCAATTCCCAATAGTCACCTTGAACAATCTCTTATCCCACAAAGGCTACAAATCAATGGCCTCACTAATGATATAAGGTGTATCGCAGTGAGCAAGGATGACAAGCTCCTTGCTCTAGATGGTCGAGTAGTCAAGGTCTTCAACAAGCAACATCAGCTCCTCCATCAGTTCACACCAGGTAGAGGGTCATACAAACCAACATGCCTTGCAGTGGATGACAGCAATCTGATAGCAGTGGGTTATGAAGGCAAGAAGGAGATATCTCTACACAACCCAGATGGATCCCTCATCAGGAGACTGTCTGCTCCAATGATTGGATATTATCTGACAATGTACAATCACCGCCTTATCTACACAACAGGCATGACCAAAAGGTTGGCATGTGTAGACTACTATGGTGCCAGTGTATTCTCAGTAGACATGACCAGCAACAAGCAGGGGGGTTGGTGCCCTACTGTTGTGTGCTGTGACAGTGACGGCAGCATCTTTGTTGCTGTGTATGGATATCCAACAGGTACCATTCTGCACTACAGTCCTGATGGCAAGTACATTGGATGTGTGATCAAGGGATGTGATTCTCCATATGGCATCACATTCACATCACATGGTGATCTGGCAGTGGCTGCAGGACAGTCTGTACTGATCTATCACCGAGATCTATCACCTGGTGGTCCAATAATGAGAGAAAAGGAATGACCCTTCACATTGTTTGCAAATAGGGCAGAGTGCACATTTTAAAAATGATAACAAACAAGAGGGAAAGTATTACCAAGAAGATGGAAGGTATACGACAGGGAAATTCAATTTTCTCAAACTCATGTCAGCAAATGCAAAGTCAATGCATGATGTGCTTTCCAAGTAAAAGATATAACCCTGCTCCTGTATGAAATGTAAACATTTCCTTAATATTGTTATTCGATTTTTCAATTTTGGGGGAAATTGTTGAGTTTAGATGAATGCAACTTACATATATGTTCGAATGAGAAAGATTTGGCACCTCTGTGTACATGAGACAAGTACATTACACGAGAGCAACTGAATGAAATATGTGTGATTTTTAACTAAAGTGATAGTTCAAAAGTAAATCATATGCAATCTCTTGGTTGTCTCTTTCACAGTACTTTCTGAGTGCCTCATCAAATTAATATTAGTTTCATTACATTTACAACCAAGTTGAAAATGAAAACCTTGTGCATTCTACTGCAATGATACATGGATGTTTGTAAATGTGGTTAATATAATGGATGTACATTTTTGTAGTAAAATCTTGTTTGTTTGCCTTTCTTAATGTGATTTTTTTTTAATACTGCAATAGAAGATATGTACATTCTATGAATTTGGGGTCCACTTTTTTCCTGTCCCTATACATCTGGCATCTACGATTTTGCAATAGAAGATGCGCTCCTTTATGTGTGTACTCTTCCTCCAAGGTTGTTTCTGTGAATCAAATGATCTACCCAACAAATATTAATTAGTTTGAAGTCATTCGTAATGCCAATTGAATGGCAAATTATACATTTCAGAGGTTACAGGGACAGGAAAAATGTCAGACTTTGGACCCTAAATGTATAGAATGACCTACTTGTGAAAGGTTCTGTATCATTACAATAATAGTTTAGTTTATTCCATAAATGATTGAGGCTTTTACTTCTTTGAATAAGTATTGGTTTGCTACATGCTGATAGACCAAAAAGTCTAAATGAAGCAATGAGCATTTGCTTTAATTACAGAATATCTCTCCAAGAGAACGCAGCTTCCATGACAACAATGGCATTTCAGCAAAGATCCAAAGTCTGTTATTTTACCAATCAGCATCTCACATACGTTTCAGCTGCATTTTCCACTGGGCATGTGTGACTCCTAGGGTTATTGCATACATAATGAGGGCTGCCTATTTTACACCGATGAAGCGACTCAAAAAGATATATTTGTATTTTATCATTTTTAGACCACTTAATTTGGAGGCCGTTGTTATTGTATCACTAGTTAGTTCATTCACTGTATATTTTGTTGAAGACATTTTTAAAAACGTTTTCTGAGAACATAGCAACAATGATTTTATGAAACAGCCGTCTTTTATCAGATGTCGTTTGTTTTATATTTAGGACCATTTTGTTTTTCGACAAAAGCATAACAGCAGTGGTTTCCCCAACATTTATACTTGTACATATAGTCAGGTGGCATATGGTCGGAATCGTGACCGACTGGTCCAAAGCACCAAACTTGGCAGATAGATTCTTATAGCCCTAGAGAAGATATTTAGAAGGGTGACACCTGAAATTCTTTTGGGAAGGGTGCATAATTTGCATAAAAGTTAATCCCTGCCGTGTTATATATTTATTCCCATATTTGGGTATATTTTTATTTTTTTATTTTTTTAAAAGTGTATTTTGGTGATTCTACTTGCATATTCTTACTTCAATAACATTTTGTAAAACATATACGTGACTGAATAATTAGGAGGACATAGTAAAAACCAAAATTGCTACTATTTTACCCTAAAGTTACGCGCATTTACCTTTCCTCAGATATCATCAACTAGGCTCGCCAAACGTGGGTATTGATGAGCTTCAAATTTCACAAAGTTACTTACTGACATAGTTACCCTAACAAAAATAAGTGGGAAATCAAGTGGAAATTGATAACATCTTGATGTTTAGCCCAAATGACCAAAAAAAGGCGAGAAAATGTGGTGTCCGTAAAATTGGGCTAGTACGGGAAGGATAACGTGGGGACTTGAACAAGTTCAACGAAATCCCCCTAAATAAGAGATTATTGTTGTTTACAATAAATTTAGTCTACGCCAAAACGTTTTCTCTCAACAATAATTTTGGAAATTTCCTTGAACTTGTTCCAGTGTTCCATGTTAGGCAAACCCTTCACCTACTTGTTAGCCTAAGTTTATGGGCACCTTGTTTTTTCCCAGTTTTTGTTTTCTGGGCTAAATATCACAATGTTATCATTGTTCACATGATTTTGCATAAGGTTTTAATAGGGTAACTGTACCAGTAAGCTACTTGTGAATTTGAAGTTCATCAATGCTGATGTTTGGCAAGACTAATTGATGATATCTGGAGACAAGGTAAATGCGCGCAATTTTAGGGCATAATAGTAGCCATTTTGGATCGTTACTATGTCCTCATAATTATTCAGTCACTTTCATGCTTAGGAAAATGTTATTCAAGTAAAGATATGTAAGTAGAATCCCCAAAATACACTTTTCAAAAAAATGAAAAATAGAAATATACCCAAATTTGGGAATAAATATATTACACGACAGGGATTAACAATTTATGCAAATTAGGCACCCTTCCCCAAAAGAATTTCAGGTGTCACCCCTTCTAAATATCTTCTTTAGGTCTGTAAGAATCTATCTGCCAAGATTGTGCTTTGGACCAGTCGGTCACGATCTTGACGAAAATTAGATCTAAGCCACCTGATTAATAATGGTAGAGGGGATCATCAAGTAATCAGATTTGTGAACACATTTTCCCTTGATTTTTTATCTCCTGATTTACTGCATTGAATATTGTCAACATGCTCTCAAAATATTTTGAGTATGTAAGGCCAAAAAAAAAAATATTCGGTCTCTGGTCAGACCAAAGTTCCAGAATTGACGCGGGGACGCAGCTTTTTAAAAGGTACCAACGGCGTAACTAGGGTTAAGCTTCAAGTGGGGCAGCTGGGGGGTTCATCAATTTGTTTTTTGAAAGAAGGGGGGGGGGCAAGGAAGGTAACATATACATTTGTTGTGTGCAATTCAAGATTTCAAATGGGAGTGGGGGGGGGGGGGGAGAAAACATGCCTCATAGTTACACCTTTGAAAGGTACACAGAAATATGGAATTCTAACATTATATCAGGTTTAACAGTCTCTTACATATTTACAATTAAAACTAGTTACGAACCAAAAGAAATATTTGGATGTTATCAACCCCCTTTAATTGCATAATGTTGCAGTCCACTCTTTGTTTTATAAATTGAAATGCAAAATGGTTTAGTAAGAATGAAGCCTTAACACTAGTCTGAGTATCACCATTGTATCAGCCTCTCTGTCTCTGGTCAACATCTGATATATCTACGCATGCAAATTTATTTGACCCCTACGCGCAAGCCATGAGTCAACGTGACATCATTTCATTCCGAAATCTGGACTAAGCTGTTGATTGTTCAATGTTGATACCATGTTTTTGTAATACAACAATGGGCATAGAGATCCAATAATACCCGACACTGGCTTTCAAAACTGTTAACATACAGGAACGCTGACCGTGGGTGAAACGTGAATGCGCAAGAGGGCATTCTCATTATGCCCGTTATTTAAAATACTATATGATGATAATTCAAAGTCACATCGCGTAACATATCGATATGATCCGCTTGACATAGGCTATTTTTTCTAACATAATTTACAACGTAAAAGCATAATATATGTCGTGTCTAGGTTTTATTAGATGTACATGACAACAGGTTACCAAATTAGACCCGATATAGAAGGTGCCCGCTGAATGGTCAGAATATTGAGGTCAATACGCAGTCTTGTTTTGCATTAATTAATCGCCGAATCTGCTCGCATATCATAGACCCTTGCTATGCATGAGGATATTTCATAGACTATCTTAGCATCTCCCTACAATTAAGAACAATCCACAATGCTGTGCGAGTGTGCCAACAAGTGTTTGCCTCAAGAGGCCACTTAGTTAGTATACTAACTTCTACAAAATGAACTTACCTGTACATGGGAGTACATTGGGGAATCTGTTCTTGTTTTTGCAGACAGGTTTCTTGGCTTCCTCACAGTCATTACGTGAATCTCCCATTTGAGCTAGACCCGAGTTTGCCTATGACAAACTCGGGTCGTACCTACCGATTTCAGATTCAGCAGCTTTCAACGCGATCTCTCTTATCTGATCAAGAGTTAACGAGCCGTGAACAGGTGGTGTATGGTGCCTCTGCCTGTGAGCTTACTGACAAAAAATATCTACCAAAGTCTACTAGGTTCTTGTTTATAATGTAAAGTATTTGGAAAAGTGTCAAAAGTTATTATGTGAGCAACTTTGAATCATAAAAATCGATCAAATATATCTCGAGATATCAAATAAGAAACAGTCCGACTTCAGCCATGCTCTTCAAGGTTTCCGTTATTTGACACCACCAGCTCATATGAAGATATTTTTTAGTAACTATTTCCATAAATGGTTAGAGAGTTCTGACACGAAAAACAAAAAAGAAACCAAGCTCTGAAACCATTACAATGAGCCGTGAAAATCGACATATATTTTCCAGTATGCATAATAATGGTCAGTTTTGAAGAGCGCCCCATTAGGAAAATGGGTACAAGCCCCCCCCCCCCCCCCCCACACTGTTGGATTTTACGGAGGCCAAGTGTTCGGGGATGTCTGAGTGCGGTAATATTGTCCCCCCCCCCCCCCCCCCCCCCCGCCCCACCCCCCGCCCCCCCACCCCCCCCACCCCCCCCCCCCCCCCCCCCCCCCCCCCCCCCCCCCCCCCCGGATATCAAAAGCTGGATAGGCCACTGTGTGGGATATGACGTTTTTAACACCCAAGGGCTGCATTTCGCCTCGGGTGCTATGTACAGGTATGGCCAACACATTACACACTGGGGCACAGGCTGCATTTTGCAGTCCATGTGCAGTACACACATCACCCATAATGAACTCACTTTCGATGCAAGAAACCTTGAAAAGGATTATTTACATGTTTTTTCTTTGCAAGGTTGAAACCAAAAGAAACAATGCTTCTTTGGGAAAATCTTTTACTTTAGAAGCATTTTTGAAAAACTTAACTAAAGTCATCACAAATATCTCATATTGCGATCCCATATCAAATGTCTCAATTGTAATTATTCATGCACAGTATAGACACTGTTCACAGTCTTCAAATTATCATGAAAATTCCTTTGGAAATGTGAAAATGAATATTATGTGTATAAGATACCATACAATGCTGTATTTGGGTTTAAAGATTTCCAGATTGGACTGACAGGAATAACCAACTTATAATATTCTATATGTTGTATTGTAATCTGGTGAGTGTCATACATACATTGGCATATAGGCCTATTCCCTTTGCTAAATAAATTTCAGCCAAATGTACAATCATGTACATGTAGGCCTATACAGTTCAACATATCACATATGTGTTAAATTCATATTTCCGCTTCAGTGTAACACAGTGACTGGAACAGGCCCATGGAAAATCTATTGTTACCAGAAACTGGGCCTTCAAAGGTGTTCACAAAATAACAAGACCTGTTGACTTGGCAATACAAGTTCAACTGTGTGACCTGTGATCCATTGCAGTCTGGTGTATTTATAGAATTGGGAATTTACAGGCAGTGAGCAATGCCACACCCTACAGACATTCCAGTCAATCCAGAGAGTGAGAATCCACCAAATAGTCCACCAGTTTCTTCATCAAACAGCCAAATTGATTGCAGAAATATCTTCTGACATCATTCAGGTATGTTTAGTTGAGAATAAGCTTGACAAATGTAACCACAATTGGCATAGGAATCAGTGCAGACATTTGACTACCAATTTGTACTTCAGTTTCCTTCTCTGATGCACCATGAACAGTGTGTTAAACCAGTCTGAAGAAGTTCATGAAAGCACGCAATGCAGAAACATGAATTCATGCATATGCACCTACATGTACCAACCACGCTATCAATGGATAAGTCCTATTTTTCAGTTCATATATACGTAAACAACTAACGCTTTAGGCCACATTTTTCATATTTTGGATTACAGATCCACTGATTTAAAAAAAAAATTCTTTGCCAATTGAAAAAACAAATTATACAATGTTTAGCCAATTTTTAATTTTATATTTCCACCAACATGATATAAAGCAATTGGCATTGTTGAAAAAGATTAGAGTATGAAAATTACCATTTACAATATCACTACACAGCCTGATGAAAACCGTCAGTTTCTCTATTAAAAGTTTCTCCATCCACACAATGTCCGCGTTTTTCTAGAAATACAGCAGGCACATTGGCAACTTCCGTGGCTACAATGTAGCAATACGGAACAAAACTGTGCCTGGTGAACCGGATATTGCACGTTTATCCTGATCGCAACCCGTTCAAGATCGGACGACTTCTGTATATTTTTCTCTTCATATTTTTTAGTTCAAGAATAAACATTTTATTTGCGACATTTGTGTCCAAAATGATTTTTTGAGAAGAAACATGAGTTGGAATTTCACTATCAAGTTTGATTTTACCGGTTTGCACAGGTGCAGGTTTGTTACCTATGAATGCTTATTACAACCATATCATCATTTGAAGTTTGAATACGTGTAAATCCTTAAGCTTTTAATTAATGTGCTTCATTTTCAGGTTAAACCCCTATCACATCAAACTAAACGGTGAAGATGGCATCCAATGTTACAGCTCAATCAGTGTTGGAGAAGATTAGTGTGGATCATCTGGAATGCTCCATCTGCACCAACCGTTTCAGGCAGCCCAAACTGCTGGACTGTTTGCATAGTTTTTGCCTGCAATGCCTCCAAGAGCTCAGACAGAGCCAAGATCCTAGTGGTACAAAGCTGACATGTCCTCTGTGCAGACATGAAACCATGTTGAAAGGGTCTGGGGTTGCTGATCTCCCTAATAACTTTGCATTCAGTGCCCTGGTGGAGGAAGTTACAATGCAGGAAATGCAATTGGAAGGTCAAGGGTCAGAGATCAAATGCCAAGCCTGTGATGAGGAGAATCAGGCTGTGTCAAGATGCATGGACTGTGATCATTTCCTGTGTCAAGAATGTCAAAAGGCTCATGAACGTCTAACTCTAATGAAATCTCATCAAATCTATACACTGGCTCAACTCCGATCAGGAGAGATTGTCTACAAGAGTAAGCTAAGAGATGAAGTTCCCAAATGTGGCAAGCATCCAGATCAGAATCTCAATGTTTACTGCGACACATGTGAGCAAGTCATATGTCTCATGTGTACAGTTCTAGATCATGAAAAACCAAAACACTCTTGTATTGGCTTACCTGAGGCTTTTGAGAAATGTAAGAAAAAGGTAGAAGAACTTGTTGCAAAAGTTGGTCGAAGCAAAACAGAACTGAACACCACCATAGAGAAGACTTGCATATCTCGCAAGAAACTCGACTTCATGTTTTCAAACACCAAAAAGAACATCTCAGAAAAGGCTGGCCAAGAGGTTGCCAAGATCCGACAGGAGGAGCAGAAACTGTTAAAAGAGACTGACAGGATTTATCAAGAGAGAGTCACAACATTTGAAGCTGCTCTTGCTAAGAACAGCAAAGAAGTGACAAAGACAGAGCACAAGCTGGAGGAGGTAAAACAACTCATGAATCAAGCAAGCTGCCATGAGATTCTTGAACTTCAGCAGAAGCTCTTGCATAACCTCAGTGAATTGACGGGGAAACAGCCACAGCAAGTTCCTGACAAGTTGACCTTCATGGATTTTGAAGAAGGCGACAAGTCACTTGGGAGACTCATTCTGGAAGAAGAGCCAAAAGCTGCAGCAAAGAAATCACCAAGACCTGCAAGATCATGTGTGAAGGAGAAATGGGAACTGAAGACAGAAGTTAAGAACTTTGAATTAGGAAATACATGGATAGCAGATGTTGCAGCACTCTCTACCGATAAACTACCTGTACTATCTAAAACAGATGTACTGTTTGGAGACAGTGGTGCACTATCTACAGCTTCAATTCCAAAAAGTCAGCAAGAACAATCTATAATACAAAGGCTACAAATCAATGGCCTCACTAATGCAAGGTATATTGCACTGAGCAAGGATGACAAGCTCCTTGTTCTAGATGGTCCAGTAGTCAAGGTCTTCAACAAGCAACATCAGATCCTCCATCAGTTCACACCAGGTAGAGGGTCAGACAGCCTACCAACATCCCTTGCAGTGGATGACAGCAATCTGATAGCAGTGGGTTATGAAGGCAAGGATGAGATATCTATACATAACCCAGATGGATCCCTCATCAAGAGACTGCCTGCTCCAATGATTGGGCGTTCTCTGGCAGTGTACAATCACCACGTTATCTACATAAAAAGCTGGGAAAATGAGTTACTGTGTGTAGACTACTATGGTGCCAGTGTATTCTCAGTAGACATGGCCAGCAACATGCACCTGGGTTGGGGCCCTACTGGTGTGTGCTGTGACAGTGATGGCAGCATCTATGTTGCTGTGTGTGGACATTCAACAGGTGACATTCTGCATTACAGTCCTGATGGCAAGTACATTGGATGTGTGATCAAGGGATGTGGTTATCCACATGGAATGACATTCACATCATATGGTGATCTGGTAGTGGCTGAAGAAGAGTCTGTAAAGGTCTATCACCGAGTGTAAGACAGATTAATTAAACTGGGGCTATCCAGTGTATCCACAACCACTTCCATCAGACATTGAATATTGTTATCACTGACAAAGAACTTTAATGTTCATTCCTTTAAATAACATTCTACAATACTGTATATTTGGTATATTTCTAAGGTCTTTGGTCTCTGTATGTGTTGAATCTAATACCTCAACCACTTCCCTTTTGGAAAATCGTGGACTTCAACACCCAGCCTACTTCCCATAAAATCTTTGATCTGGTGGCCCAATAATGAGAGCAAAGGAATGACCCTTCACATTGTTTGCAAATAGGGCAGAGTGCACATTTAAAAATATTATCAACGAGAGGGAAAGTACTACCATGAGAGGGCAATTCAATTTCCTCAAATTCATCTTAGCAAATACAAAGTCAATGCATGATGTGTGTTCCAATTATAAGATACAACCCTGCTCCCGTATGAAATGTAAACATTTCCTTAAATTTTGTTATTCGATTTTTTAATTATTGGGAAAATTGTTGAATTTAAATTAATGCAACTTATTTTTGAATGAGAAAGATTTTGCACCTCAGTGAACACGTGACAAATGTAAACACTCAAAAGCAACTGGATGAATGCAAGAGTTGAAAAGTAAATCACATGCAATCCCTTGGTTGTCTCTTTCACAGTGCTTTCTGAGTGCCTCATCAAATAAATATAAGTTTCATTACATTTACAACCAAATTGAAAATGAAAACCTTGTGTATTCTACTGCAAATGATACATGGATGTATGTAAATGTGAATAATATAATGGACGTACATTTTTGTACTGAAATCCTGGTTGTTTGCATGGGCGTTGCGAGGGGGGGGGGGGCAAGGGGGGGGGGGCACTTTGATTTTGTAATTGAAGATGCACATGATTTTGTAATTGAAGATGCACTCCTTTATGTGTGTACTCTTCCTCCAAGAATGCTTCTGTGAATCAAATGACCTACCCAACAAATATTAATTAGTTTGAAGTCATTTTTAATGCCACTTGAATGGCAAATTATACATTTCAGAGGTCACAGGGACAGGAACAATGTCAGACTTCGGACCCTAAATGTATAGAATGACCTACTTGTGAGAGGTTCTGTATCATTACAATAATAGTTTAGTTTATTCCATAAATGATTGAGGCTTTTGCTTCTTTGAATAAGTATTGGTTTGCTAAATGCTGATAGACCAAGTAGTCTAAATGAAGCAATGAGCATTTGCTTCAATTACAGAATATCTTTCCAAGAGAACGCAGCTTCCATGACAACAATGGCATTTCAGCAAAGATCCAAAGTCTGTTATTTTACCAATCAGCATCTCACATACGTTTCAGCTGACCCCTAGGGTTATTTGCATACATAATGAGGGCTGCCTATTTTACATGCGACTCAAAAATATATCTTTGTATTTTATCATTTATAGACCACTTAATTTGGAAGCCGTTGTTATTGTATCACTAGTTAGTTCATTCACTGTGTATTTTGTCGAAATTTTTAAAAACGTTTTCTGAGAAGATAGCTCAACAGTGATTTCATGAAACAGCCATCTTTTCTCAGATGTTGTTTGTATACATTTAGAGCCATTTTGTCTTCGACAAAAACATAATTTCAGAGGTTCCCCCAACATTTATACTTGTACATATTGCATTTTCCACTGGGCATGTGTGACTCCTAGGGTTATTTGCATACATAATGAGGGCTGCCTATTTTACACCGATTATGCGACTCAAAAAGATATATTTTATCATTTATAGACCACTTAATTTGGAAGCTGTTGTTATTGTATCACTAGTTAGTTCATTCACTGTACATTTTGTCGAAGACATTTTTAAAAACGTTTTCTGAGAACATAGCAACAATGATTTCATGAAACAACCGTCTTTTCTCAGTTGTCGTTTGTTTACATTTAGGACCATTTTGTTTTCGACAAACAACATAATTTCAGAGGTTTCCCCAACATTCATAGTTGTACATAACGGTGGAGGGGATTATCAAGTAATCAGATTTGTGAACACATTTTCACTTGATGTCTTTTATCTCTTGATTGACCGCATTTGTATATTGCCCAAATGCTCTCAAATATTGAGTACGTAACTATGATCTTAGAAAACTAGTCAGCTTTGTTGATGTCTAGTACCACGTATCGCAAGCAAAAAAATAAACATTGAAACAACACTGTTTGGTCAGCTTTTAAAAGTGCTCATTTTTATCAAAACAAAAAAATGAAACCAAAAGAAATCTATTGTATGTTAAAGATTGCCTCGTGGGGTTTCACGTTAAGTATTTTATTGCCAGTGAAAACTTCGAATATCCTGAACTTGAGCCAAACTCAGAATTTTTTGGTACCGCTTGTGACAAGGGAAAAACCACCACTTGGAATTTTTTCCCCGAAATGAACTGCTAACAATAGCATTTGTAGGGCAAGCTCAATACAAACAAAATGTTTACAGTAAAGATTTCTTTACATTACGCATGTAAAACAGTTAACAAGACATCTGACATCTAACAAGAGGAAGCCCCTGGATGCCAAGGCCGACATAGTATGGTTGCTGAGGGCGCAGTCAAGTTCCCGCTGCAACTATAGACAAATTATAAATATCACACACTCTATGGGAGTGAAACGTACGTGATCTGGAACTTTCTAAAGGTACAGCGGCGTAACTAGGGTTAAGCTTCTAGGGGGCACCTGGGGGTTCACCAATTTTTTTTGAAAGGGGGGGGGGGGGCCAAGGAAGGTAACATAATATACATTTGTTGTGTGCAATTCAAGATTTCAAATGGAGTGGGGGAGGGGGGGGGGGAGACACGTGCCCCATAGTTACACCTTTAAAAGGTACACAGAAATATGGAATTCAAACATCATATCAGCTTTAACAGTCCCTTACATATTTACAATTAAAACTAGTTACGAACCAATAAAGGTTTGAATGGTATCAACCCCATTTAATTGCCTAATGTTGCAGTCCACTCTTTTCTGAATAAAGTGAAATTCAAAATGGTTTTGTAGGAATGAAGCCTTAACACTAGTCTGAGTATCACCCATTGTATCACCCTCTCTGTCTCTGGTCCAACGTCTGATATGTATACGCATGCAAATTAATGCGACCCCGCGCGCCAACCATGAGTCGACATAACATCATTTCATTCTCAAATCTGGACGTAGCTGTTCATTGGTCAATTTTGATGCCACGTTTTTGTAATACAGCAACGGACATAAAGATCCAATAAAACCCAACATTGGGTTTTAAAACTGTTAACATGCACATGTGGGCAATCACATTAAGCGCGTTATTTCAAATATTATGTGATGATCATTCGAAGTCACAGAACGTTTTGACACAGGCTGTTTTTGTTAACACAATTTATAACATAAAAGTATAGTCGTGTTATTAGATGTACATGACAAAACCAAAGACCCGATATAGAAGGTACCCACTGATGAATGGTCAGAATCTCGAGGTCAAGATGCAGTCTTGTTTTGCATAATAATCACCAAATCTCTCTTGCTGTGCAAGGAGATATTATATAAACTACCTTAGCACCTATTAATCCTACAATTTAGAACAATTCACAATGCAGTGTGAGTGTGCCGACAGGTGTTTGCCTCAAGAGGCCACTTTCCAACTTAACAGTCTTTTGAAAAGTATACTAACTTCTACAAAATGAACTTACCTGTACATGGAAGTACATTGGGGAATCTGTTCTTGTTTTTGCAGACAGGTTTCTTGGCTTCCTCACAGTTGACTGCCACTGACATTTCATTTAGCACCTGAAGTTTAAAGTAAACAAATTGACAACACATGTTACAATACTGTTTCTCTTTCTAGCTCGGACTTCAATTACAATTAATAATTGTTGACTAATGTGATGTGGGAGCAGTGGTGTATCCAGAGGGGAGGGGGCAGGGGAGGGGAGGGGGACACCTTGTCCCCCGCCCCCGGCAGTTATTTTGAAAGATATTTTTTTCAGTAACTATTTCCATAAATGGTTAGAGAGTTCTGACACACACAAAAAGAAACCAAGCTCCGAAACCATTACAATGAGCTGTGAAAATTGGCATTTATTTTCCAGTATGCATAATAATGGTCAGTTTTGAAGAGCGCCCCTATTTGGAAAATGAGTACCAGCCCAACCCCCAACCCCCACCCCCCTTGGATTTTACGGAGGCCAAGTGTTCGGGGATGTCTGCGTGCGGTTGCCCCCTGACATCAAAAGCTGGATACGCCACTGTGTGGGATATGACGTTTTTAACACCCAAGGGCTGCATTTGGCCTCGGGTGCTATGTACATGTATGGCCAACACATTACACACTGGGGCACAGGTTACATTTTGCAGTCCATGTGCAGTACACGCATCACCCCTAATGAACTCACTTTTGATGCGAGAAACCTTTAAAATAATTATTTACGTTTTTGTTTTTGTTTTCTTTGCAAGGTCGACACCAAAAGAAACAATGATTCTTTGGGAAAATCTGTTACTTTAAAAGCATTTTTGAAAAACTTAACCCAAGTCATCACAAATATCTTATATTGCGATCCCATATCAAATGTCTCAATTGTAATTATTCATGCACAGTATAGACACTGTTTACAGTCTTCAAATACTCATGAAAATTCCTTTGGAAATGTGAAAAGGAATATTATGAGTATAAGATACCATACAATGCTGTATTTAGGTTTCAAGATTTCAAAATGGGACTGACAGGAATAACCATGGAATAACTAACTTATAATGTTCTATATGTTGTGTTGTAATCTATTGAGTGTCATGCATACATTGGCATATATTCCCTTTGCTACATGAATTTCATACAAATGTACAAACATGTACATGTAGGCCTATAGTTCAACATATTACATATGTGTTAAATTCATATTTCCGCTTCAGTGTAACACAGTGACTGGAACAGGCCCTTGCTAAATCTATTGTTACCAGAAAGTGGGCCTTTGGAAGGGTTCACAAAATAACAATACCTGTTGACTAGGCAACACGACAACAACTGTGACCTGTGATCCATTGCAGTCTGGTGTATTTATAGAATTGGGAATTTACAGGCAGTGAGCAATGCCACATCCTACAGACTTTCAAGTCAATCCAGAGAGTGAGAATCCACCAAATAGTCCACCAGTTTCTTCATCAAACTGCCAAATTGATTGCAGAAATATCTTCTGACATCATTCAGGTATGTTTAGTTGATAATAAGCTTGACAAATGCAACCACAATTGGCATAGGAGTCTGTGCAGACATTTGACTACCAATTTGTACTTCAGTTTCCTTCTCTGATGCACCATGAACAGTGTGTTAAACCAGTCTGAAGAAGTTCATGAAAGCACGAAATGCAGAAAAACTAAATTCATGCACATGCACCTACCAACCACGTATCAATAAAATAATTCTTATTTTTCCAGTTCATAAATACGTAAACAAATAACACTTTAGGCCACATTTTTTATATTTTGGATTACAGATCCACTGATTCAAAAAAAATTCTTTGCCAATTGAAACAAAAAATATACAATGTTTGGCCAATTTTTAATTTTGTATTTCCACCAAACATGACATAAAGCAATTGGCGTTGTTGAAAAAGATTAGAATATGAAATTTACCATTTACAATATCACTACACAGCCTGATGAAAACCGTCAGTTTCTCTATTAAAAGTTTCTCCATCCACACAATGTCCGCGTTTTTCTAGAAATACAGCAGGCATATTGGCAACTTCCGTGGCTACAATGTTGCAATACGGAACAAAACTCTGCCTGGTGAACCGGATATTGCACGTTTATCCTGATCACAACCCGTTCAAGATCGGACGACTTCTGTATATTTTTCTCTTCATATTTTTTAGTTCAAGAATATATACTTTATTTGTGAAATTTGTGCCCAAGACGAGTTTTTGAGAAGAAACACGAGTTGGAATTTCACTATCAAGATTGATTTTGCCGGTTTGCGCAGGTGCAGTTTTGTTCCCTATCAATGCTTATTACAACCATATCATCATTTGAAGTTTGAATACATGTAAATCCTAAAGCTTTTAATTAATGTGCTTCATTTTCAGGTTAAAGGTCTATCTATCCCTTTCACATTTAACCAAACAGTGAGGATGGCATCTAATGTTACAGCTCAATCAGTGCTGGAGAAGATTAGTGTGGATCATCTGGAATGCTCCATCTGCACCAACCGTTTCAGGCAGCCCAAACTGCTGGACTGTTTGCATAGTTTTTGCCTGCAATGCCTTCAAGAGCTCAGACAGAGCCAAGATGGGGTTGGGATCTGGGGTTGCTGATCTCCCTAATAACTTTGCATTCAGTGCCCTGGAGGAGGAAGTTACAATGCAGGAAAAGCTACTGGAAGGTCAAGGGTCAGACATCAAATGTCAAGCCTGTGATGAGGAGAATCAGGCTATTTCAAGATGCATGGACTGTGATCATTTCCTGTGTCAAGAATGTCAAAAGGCACATGGACGTATGACTTTGATGAAATCTCACAAAATCTACACACTGGCTCAACTTCAATCAGGACAAATTGTTTATAACAGTAAACTAAGAGATGAAGTTCCAAAATGTTGCAAGCATCCAGATCAGAATCTCAATGTGTACTGCAACTCATGTGAGCAAGTCATATGCACAACTTGCTCCGTACTTGATCATGCCAAACACTCACTCACTGGATTATCTGAAGCTGCAGAGAAATGTAAGAAGAAGGTCACAGAAATGGTCCAAAAAAGTGAGAGCACAAAAACTGAATTGATCACCACTATCAAGGAGACGTCTAAATCTCGCAAGGATTTGGACAACATGTTTGCCAACACTCACAAGAAAATCTCAGAAAAGGCTCAACAGGAGATTACAAAGATCCAAGAGGAGGTTGCAAAGATCCAAAAGGAAGAACAGAAATTAAAGCAAGAGACTGACAGGATTTATAAGGATAGAGTCAGAACATTTGAAGCTGCTCAAGCTAACAACAGGAAAGAGGTGACACAGACAGAGCACAAGCTGGAGGAGGTGAAACAACTCATGAATCAAGCAAGTTGCTATGAGATTCTTGAACTTGAGCAGAAGCTCTTGCATAACCTCAGTGAACTGACAGGGAAACAGCCACAGCAAGTTCCTGACAAGTTGAGCTTCATGGACTTTGAAGAAGGTAAGAGGTCACTTGGGAGACTCATTCTGGAGGAAGAGACAAAGGCTGCAGAAAAGCAATCACCAAGACCTGGAAGATCATGTGTGGAGGAAAAATGGGAACTAAAGACTAATGTCAAGAACTTTAAATTAACAGATGGATTTATAGCACAGGTTTCACCACTCTCTAATAATAAAATAATGGTACTACCTAAAAAATATCTTGGAAAAGGAAAGAGTGGTGCACTATTTACAGCATCAATTCCCAATAGTCACCAGGAACAATCTCCTATCCCACTAAGGCTACAAATCAATGGCCTCACTGATGTAAGGTGTATTGCAGCGAGCAAGGATGAAAAGCTTCTTGTTCTAGATGGTCCAGTAGTCAAGGTCTTCAACAAGCAACATCAGCTCCTCCATCAGTTCACACCAGGTAGAGGGCCAGACAGCCAACCAACATGCCTTGCAGTGGATGACAGCAATCTGATAGCAGTGGGTTACAAAGGCAAGAATGAGATATCTCTACACAACCCAGATGGATCCCTCATCAGGAGACTGCCTGCTCCTATGATTGAGGATTATCTAACAATGTACAATCACCGCCTTATCTACACAAACTGGCTTAACAAACGGTTGGTATGTGTAGACTACTATGGTGCCAGTGTATTCTCAGTAGACATGACCAGCAACATGCAGAGGGATGGGTTGTCATCTGGTGTGTGCTGTGACAGTGATGGCAGCATCTATGTTGCTGTGTATGGACATCCACCGAGTAATATTCTGCATTACAGTCCTGATGGTAAGTACATTGGATGTGCGATCAAGGGATGTGGTTATCCACGTGGCATCACATTCACATCAGGTGGCGATCTGGTAGTGGCTGCAGGAGAGTCTATAAAGATCTATCACCGAGTGTAAGGACAGATTAATTAAAGTGGGGCTATCCAGTGTATCCATGAACCACTTCCATCAGACATGGAACATCGCTATCACTGGGAAAGAACAAGTTCATCCCCATGAACAACATTCTATAATACTGAATATTTGGTTTATTTCTAAGGACTATGGTCTTGGTATGTTTTGCCTCTAATACTTTAACCACTTTCCCTTTGGAAAATCTTAGACTTCAACACCTAGCCTACTTCCTATAAAATCCTAGATCTGGTGGCCCAATAATGAGAGCAAAGGAATGGGGCAGAGTGCGCATTTTAAAAATATTACAAATGAAAGGGAAAGTATTACCACGATAGACTGAGAGCTGGATAGTGTTTAATCAAAATTTTGGGAACAAATCCCCTGATTGTCTTAAAGCATAGTATCATCGAACCTGATCACAGAATGGCCATTCTTAAGCTTCGCTAGATCAGACTAATGCCCTTTGGCGCCATGCCAAATACAGCCAATTTTACATTTAATCAAAATTTTGAGAACAAGAACAAAACCAGTATCATTCGATAGCTTGGAACTCGTAGATTATAGAAATATAACTTAAAAATGATTTTAAATCAGACCAATTAACTTAAGAATGGCCTGAAAAGCGCGGAGGGTGGGCATGGCCGTCACCCCCTCCTTTTTCTTTTTCGCTGATACCATTGCAATGCAACGGTAGAGGAGAAAGTGAAACCAATTTGTATTGATGCCTTAACACTCATGGAATATAAAAATATATCTTAAGAGTGGTTTTAGGTCAGACTAATTGCCTTAAGAGCGGCGGGAAAAGCGTGGAGGGGGCAGGGACTCAACCCCCACCATGTAAATTTTGTGCTCCTATCATCGCAAGGCAATTCTTAAATCCTGCCAAGTTTCTTTGATAGTTGTTCTGATATCTGGTGGTTATTAGTTTCATTGCAATTACGACAAAGTTGAAAATGAAAACCCTGTGCATTCCACTGCAATGATAAATGGATGTTTGTAAATGTGGTTAGTATGATGGATGTACATTTGTAAATTGAAGTCTTGTTTGTTTGACTTTTTTAAATGTAATTTTTTAAATACAATAGAAGATTTACATTCTCTGAATTTGGGGTCCACTTTTTCCTGTCCCTATACGTCTGGCAACTATGATTTTGCAATTGAAGATGCACTCCATTATGTGTGTACTCTTCCTCCAAGATTGCTTCTGTGAATCAAATGACCTAACCAAGAAATATTAATTAGTTTGAAGTCACCTTTAATGCCACTTGAATGGCAAATTATATAAATTCAGAGGTTTAATACAGGGACAGGAAAAATGTCCGACTTTGGACCCTAAATGTTTAGAATGACCTACTTGTGAGAGGTTCCGTACCATTACAATAATAGTTTAGTTTATTCCATAAATGATTGAGGCTTTTGCTTCTTTGAATAAGTATTGGTTTGCTACATGCTGATAGACCAAGTAGTCTAAATGAAGCAATGAACATTTGCTTTAGTTACAGAATATCTCTTCAAGATAACACAGCTTCCATGACAACAATGGCATTTCAGCAAAGATCCAAAGTCTATTATTTTACCAATCAGCATCTCACATACGTTTCAGCTGCATTTTCCACTGGGAATGTGTGACTGCTAGTGTTATTTGCATACATAATGAGGGCTGCCTATTTTACACCGATTATTCAACTCAAAAAGATGTATTTTTATTTCATCATTTATAGACCACTTAATTTGGGAGCAGTTGTTATTGTATCACTAGTTAGTTAATTCACTGTATATTTTGCGGAAGACATTTTTAAAAACCTTTTCTGAGAATGTAGAAACAGCAGCTTCATGAAACACCTGTCTTTTCTGAGGTGTCATTTGTTTACATTTAGGACCATATTGTTTTCGACAAAAACATAATTTCAGAGGTTTCCCCAACATTTATACTTGTACATAACAGTGGAGGGGATTATCAAGTAATCAAATTTGTGAACATATTTTCGCTTGATTTTTGTTATCTCTTGATTGACCGCGTTTGAATATTGTCCAAGTGCTGTGAAAATATATTGCGTACATCACTACAATCTTGGAAAACTAGTCAGGTTTGTTGATGTCTGTTGCCATGTATCGCGATAAGAAAAATAAACATTGAAACAATACCGTTCAGTCAGCTTTCAAAATTGCTATTTTTATCAAAACAAAAAAATGTAGCTAAAAGAAATCGATTGTATGATAAAGATCGCCTCATGGGGTTTTATGGAACTTCAAATGTCTTGGAAAAGTGACACATGAACGATCGAAACTCAGAATTTTTTGGTACCTTAGCCACCACTTGTGACAAGGGAAAAATCACCACTTGGAATTTTTCCCCCAGAAATAAATTTATAGCAATAGCATGTTTAGGGCATACTTATTAAAAAATATATATTTAAAGTAAATATTTCTTTAAATTACATGCATAGAAACAGTTAAACTTAACATCTACCAAGAGGACGCCCCTAGATGTCAGGACCGACATCGTATGGTTTCTGAGTGCACAGTCAAGTTTCCGCCGCACCAATACATAACTTACAAGTATCGCACATTCTATGGGAGTGAAACGTATGTGATCTGGAACTTTCTAAAGGTACCAGCAGCATAACTAGGATTAAGAAATTAAGCTTCAAGGGGGCAGCTGGAGGTTCACCAATTGTTTTAAGGGGGGGGGGGAGGGGCTCTTCTGGTATTAAATGTATCTATTGTGTGTAATTCAAAAATTTTAAGGGTGAGAACGGACACGTTTTTGAATGAAATGAAATACAAAATGGTTTTGTAGTAATGAAGCCTTAACACCAGTCTGACTATTACCCATTGTATCACCCTCTCTGTCTCTGGCCCAACGTCTGATATATCTACGCATGCAAATTTATGCGACCCTGCATACCATGACATCATTTTGTAATTTCATTCTGAAATCTGGACTAAGTTGTTGATTGGTAAATTCTGATGCCATGTTTTTGTAATACAACGGGCACAGAGATTTAATAAAACCCAACATTGGCTTTCAAAACTGTTACGTGAAATTTCTATTTTAGGGCAGCTGCAACCCTCTTTAAAAGGCTTTTTATTTTGGATTAATTTTGTGCACAAACAAATACACAATGCAAGGAGACTCCTTCCTAGCATTCACATTATTGATAGCGATAGGGACAGCTAGGAACCAGTTAAACATATGAGGAGCCTATCATGGTTTGATGGCAAATCATTCAAAATTTCTGGGGTAATTTTTCCAAAACTGAATGTTGGGGGAGCAATTTTCTCCATTTGATGTATCATTTAGAAGTGAATAAAAAAAAGAAATCCCCCAAAAAGTTTTGTTTCCTTGGTAAAATCTTTGATTTCAAGGTAAAACTCGAAAAGAGCACTCATGTAGTGATGAGTTTCACAAGATCACTTTTAGACCCTAATCCACATGAGCTGAAAGTATTTGACCAAAAAGTTGCAATTCTTAAGAACTGTACTCATGTCAAATCTGCACTTTTTTGAGATATTGTGTATTTTTTTTGTGTCTCCGACTAGACAAGTGATGACATAAAGAAATATCCACACGAAAATAGCCCAACCAGCCTTAATATATGAGCAGTAATCTGATTTGCAGGCTCCTTGCCCTGGGCATTTAAGAAAATTTGATATTTTTTCCTGACAAATTCCAATTTTGTCTATTGTATTCTTACTCCCCCCCCCCACCCCCCAAAAAACCACCCCTTTATTTTGCATCTGCAACCCTCCTAGGAAAAGTTTTACTTTGGATTACTTTTGTAGCTCTCATAATAGAAAAATAAAATATACATTCTTCCATGCTCTCATGAACCGGGATCACCATTGGGCAACAAGTGATTGAAACATATAATATATAATTAATAACAAAATGAGCTAAGTTTTGAGGGCAGTGCTTTATTCAAAAGTGAACCAAAAAAATGTGGTACATTTTTTTCAGGCTGAAATATGAAAATCACCAGGGCTGTTTAGTCCCAAAATAGCATTGGTGATGTCTGATTCCATTTCCGTGGGCTGGGGCACCAGGGTCATGGAAACACTGACTGCCATTTATGCACAGGAACCTGCATTGATGTGAGCAGAGAGTACCCTGTACAGTACATGTACATGTATATACACGGACTCCAATAGCTTCTAAAAATAGAACTAGGAATTTACGCACTATGTGCAATCATATGCATTCATGAACATGTACAGTGTATTGTATACACATCAAAGTTGTAAATTGCCTATGTTGTGCGCCATCTTCCAGAAGGATAGTTTCAAATCTTCTTCTAAATTAACAAAAAGACTTCAATTCAGGTAAGATACTTGATGTTGTACCGTGGTTGTACCCATCTTACATGGCATTTGTCAAGAATCTTGGAATAATTGCCAGTACCGGTATGTGCAGCATTGGTCTTACAAGAGGGAGTAGTCAATGCTCAAATACAATACTCTTGACAAAAATGTCCCTGTTTAGTCTACTGGCTTGAGAGGACTTAACATATCCTTGATCCTTCATTTGAACCTCAAATAAAAGTTGAACAAAGAACTTGATAAGGTGGGGTTTGAACCTATAATCTGCAGAATACTGTAAAACACTCAACTGAGCTATTCCGGACCAGCCCTATGTTGGCGGTTCCCCAGTTTGAAATTGTCTTTGTTCAAGGGGCACTATAGACAGAAGCCGTGAATGTGTTTATGCCATGCAGCTGGGGATCGTGCCAAAGTCACGTTAGCACTGCTTTTTTGGTGTTTTTCTTATCTGTTTCTTCCCCTATAAATGCTTTATCGTGATTTTCCTCAATGCATTGTATTTTGGTTGTGGCTGACTAGATATAAATGTAAAATATTGTATTCAATGGAACCAAAAAAGGGGGAGGGCGGGCCATGCACCTCAGTCAGCCCGCGCTCCCTTAATGCAACACAAAATTGGGGGTGGGGGGGGGGGGAGATTAAAAACTACAATTAGCTTCCCCTCCAGAGAGTGGGACTGCCCAAAAGCCTCCCTGTACATTGGAGCTCATCATGTCAATGCTTTGAATTAATAAAATATAAGCCTAAGCAAAAAGCATTTCACATCATTTTTTTTCTAATACAGTAGTAACTAAGAGTAGCTCAATATATTTTTTGTTGTGGGGGGGGGGGGGGGGGTTTAAAGAGAGGGGCCGTCCAAGTGCCTCTCTGCACATTGGAGTTATGTCAATCAACTGAATTAATTACACATTACAATTCATCACCGTTTGCATGAAGAGCCACAGATGTCAAAAATTACAATTTTTTCGATTTTCATTTTTTTCACTAGTTTGTTTTAAAACATTGTACTTAACCAATGTGACATGTTTGTATAAGCAAAACATCATTAATTTCCAAGTTACATTAATGTTGCAAGGGGCAGAACTTAATAAATGCATTTTGCATTTTCATGAAGAGCCAAATTTTGGCCCCTTGAATGCGTACAAAACCTATTGCACTGATAGGTATAAAGATGGGTTAACTGAGACTTTCATTTTCACAAAGAGCCACACATCTTCACTAATTAATTTTCACTAATTAACAACTGTTTTACAAACTGAGTTCACATAAAAATTAAGCTTTCATAGAATCATATGTTGTATTTTGTGATTATCTCGAAAACACACTGTCTTGGCTCGATCTTCGTAAACATGGTGATGAATTGATACCCATGAACTGAGGAAACAAAACATGATGACATCGTTGGAGATGATTAATATAATCATTTTATAGATTAAAGTCAACCTTTGACACTTTTATTCATTCTTAGGTTCAACACAAAACTTGATTTTCAAGAAGTCAAGATGGCATCTAGTGTTACAGCTCAATCAGTGTTGGAGAAGACTAGTGTGGATCATCTGGAATGCTCCATCTGCACCAACCGTTTCAGGCAGCCCAAACTGCTGGACTGTTTGCATAGTTTTTGCCTGCAATGCCTCCACGATCTGAGACAGAGCCAACATTCTAGTGGTACTGGTACAAAGCTGACATGTCCTTTGTGCAGACGTGAAACCATGTTGAAAGGGTCTGGGATTGCTGATCTCCCTAATAACTTTGCCTTCAGTGCCATGGTGGAGGAAGTTACAATGCAGGAAAAGCTACTGGAAGGTCAAGGGTCAGACATCAAATGTCAAGCCTGTGATGAGGAGAATCAGGCTATTTCAAGATGCATGGACTGTGATCATTTCCTCTGCCAAGAATGTCAAAAGGCACATGGACGAATGAATTTGATGATGAAATCTCACAAAATCTACACACTGGCTCAACTTCGATCAGGAGAGATTGTCTACAAGAGTAAACTAAGAGAAGAAGTTCCCAAATGTGACGAGCATCCAGATCAGAATCTCAATGTCTACTGCAACTCATGTGAGCAAGTCTTATGCACAACATGCTCTGTACTTGATCATGAAAAACACTCACTCACTGGATTACCTGAGGCAGTAGAGAAATGTAAGAAGGAGGTCACAGAAATGGTCCAAAACAGTGAGAGGAGAAAAACAGAATTGAGCACCACCATAGAAGAGATGTTAAAATCTCGCAAGGATCTGGACACCATGTTTGCCAACACTCAAAAGAAAATCTCCAAAAAGGCTCAACAGGAGATTACAAAGCTCAAACAGGAGGTTGCAAAGATCAAAAAGGAAGAACAGAAATTGTTGAAAGAGACCAGCACGATTTATAAAGACAAACTCAAAGCTTTTGAAGCTGTTCAAGCAATCAACAGGAAAGAGGTGACACAGACAGAGCACAAGCTGGAGGAGGTCAAACAACTCATGAATCAAGCAAGTTGCTATGAGATTCTTGAACTTCAGCAGAAGCTCTTGCATAACCTCAGTGAATTGACAGGGAAACAGCCACAGCAAGTTCCTGACAAGTTGACCTTCATGGATTTTGAAGATGGTGACAGGTCACTTGGGAGACTCATTCTGGAGGAAGAGCCACAGGCTGCAGAAAAGCCAACGCCAAGACCTCCAAGATCATGTGTGAAGGAGAAATGGGAACTGAAGAGTGAAGCCATGAACATTGGAGTAACACATACATATATATCACATGTTGCAGCACTCTCTAACAATAAAATACTTGTACTATCTAAAAATTATTCTGGAAACAGTGGTGTACTATTAACAGCTTCAATTCCCAATAGTCACCAGGAACAATTGCCTATCCCACAAATCAATGGCCTCACTGATGATGTAAGGTGTATTGCAGTGAGGAAGGATGGCAAACTCCTTGCTCTAGATGGTCGAGTAGTTAAGGTCTTCAACAAGCAACATCAGCTCCTCCATCAGTTCACACCAGGTAGAGGGTCAGACAGCCAACCAACATGCCTTGCAGTGGATGACTGTAATCTGATAGCAGTGGGTTACAGAGACGAGGATGAGATATCTATACACAACCCAGATGGATCCCTCATCAGGAGACTGCCTGCTCAGATGATTGAGGATTATCTAACAATGCATAATCACCACCTCATCTACACAAATTGGCCTAAGGAAAGATTGGTATGTGTAGGCTTTTATGGTGCCAGTCTATCCTCAGTAGACATGACCAGGAACATGCAGGGGGGTTGCCCTACCGGTGTGTGCTGTGACAGTGATGACAGCATCTATGTTGCTGTGGGCAGATATCAAACAGGTGATATTCTGCATTACAGTCCTGATGGCAAGTACATTGGATGTGTGATCAAGGGATGTGGTTATCCACGTGGCATCACATTCACATCAAATGGTGATCTGGTAGTGGCTACAGGACAATCTGTACAGGTCTATCACCGAGTGTAGGGACAGAATAATTACACCAAGGGAATAGTTAGATAAAATTGTGTGCCCTAATCTTGGAAGACAGGGCAAATCATTGTACGTACATAATCTTGTTATAACCATCTTGTTAACCATAATCTTGTTATTATCATTCACACCCCAGGTTTTTATAACAAGTAAAAATGATGATCTTACTCTATCTAAGCAGTGGTGCACTGAAGGGACGGGGAAGGCCTCGGGAGCTTGAGCCCCAACAGCCCCCCAGAGGTTGTCATTTTTTTGGGGTGGGGGGAGGGGGCCTTATTTTTTTTTGTAGTCCTACGGTTTGACCTGTATGTGGCCTTTTTTAGAGTAGTATAATAGGGCTGCAATTGGCGCCACCAATGTAAAGATTGTCAGCCCCCCCCCAAAAAAACCCTCAATTTTGTTCTGCGGCCAAACACATTTGATAAAAAAAAAATGTGAGCTCCCCCCCCCCCAAAAAGCCAAATCCTGGGTGTGCCACTGTATCTAAGGGGTAGGAACTTGAAGCTAGTTTGATGCAACTAAAAGCTTGGCAACTTTTGCTATTATACATCCAAACTTTGATTTTATTACTTGAAACAGGTATATCTTTCAAAATTATTGAAACTGCAGATTTCTTTGATTTTTTTCAAAATACTCGTTAGGCCAAAAAAAAAAAGTCTCCGGTTTCTGGTATGCGCGCGCATGGCCGTAGCCATGCGCGTCGGCGAAATGAAAAAGTTTTTTTTTCAATGAAAGATGATGTCTCAAAACCGCCAAACTCACTGGTTTGACTGGAATTCTGCTGCTGCGCAATTTCAACGTGTTTTTAGGTGGGGTTATGATCGAGAATAAGCTTTATGTGGCCTCTCTGGACTCCCATATATTTGCACTAAGTTTAGTCGGGCACCATTTGCAGTCATCAGCCAACATTTGAAGCAAATCGAAGCAAAAAAGTCGGGTAAAAAAAAAAAAAAGCCGCGTCGCCGCACCACTTTTTGGACAAGCTCCATACCAGAAACCGGAGACTTTTTTTTTTTTTGGCCTTATCACTGGTTTTTGTACATCATTCTCACTATTTCTTTTGTACAGATGAAACAGGTCAAGCTCTTGTTGATTTGAATGCAAAAAAATTGTGCAACAAAGTATCCAATCAAAGCAAGCAGGGTTGAGTGGTGGAGATGAAAACCTGAAATGGTCAAAATGAAAACCTTTTAGTAGCAATTAACTTAAAATGTGTAAATACAATATTCAAGGACTCACTGGGAAGCAACCCAGTGTTTAAACTGATATCTTTGTATTCTTAGAGCTTGTCAACATCATTCTTTTGTTTGCTATCAAATTTCTACAAAAGAATAATCCTATTTTTTTTTAAATCTAGTCCAAGAAAATGATGCCACTATCTTATCCAGTGAGAATTTAAGTTAGTTGCCGAATTATTGATTTCATAAACAAGTGCTAGTGCACAATAAGCTCGGGCCGTCTTATATGAAAGTCTTGCATGAAATCTATCAGAATGATCCCTGCCAGAGCAGATATATACCTACAATCCCGGCCAAAATGGTTGGGACACTTGGAAATAACCTTAGGCTCCAAGGGTCACCCACTCCCTCGCTCCCTCGGTCAATGTTGTTCATTCCAGCAGATGGAGCACACACCGCACAATGAGAGACAACATTGAGCTAAGGCCGGGGAGTTGGGGGCCCAGCGAGTTTTGGCCAGGATGGTAGATTGATGGCAATTTGTAATAAATACAGCACATAATTATTTTGCCTTCATTTACAAACTTACCATCAACATCTTTCCAAATTGTTACAAACAATTTCTTTAAGTATTTAATTTGTTTTGTTTGCAATTTCATCAATGTAAAATTTGGTGGTTATATTTTGTAGGAAACCTAAAGGGAAAATACAACATTTGCAAACATCAAAAAACGAAATGATCAAATTACCACGAAATACCTTACTGAATTGTTTCAGTCCTTTAAAATCGTGGCTCCTGGTAGGCTGACATTTTTAAGAAAAACTGTATTTTTCCAATGCTGGTCGGCTGACCAGCATTGGAGAAAACTGGCTTTTTTTCAAAAACTTTTCTTAATTTTTCATATTTAGTTATTTTGACTTTTCTTTGCAATTGATCACACACCTGTGAAGGGGTACAAGCCTGCTAGACTGCTTCTCTGACCTTACAATTCCCCAAAGTGTATTAATTGCTTCGTTTCATCTTAAGTGGGGTCAGGGAACCAGACTACAAGAACATGATAGGTTTTCTTGGTTTTTCCAGTATCTACAAGCTCAAAACATGAAACAAGTCAGTTTAACAATATTTTATATAACATACTAATCCTCCAAATCCATTTATTTCTGAAAATTGCAGCAAAAGCAAATGTTGTACATTCCTTTAAGGGCTTATTTTTATAATTTTTTATTAATAAAAAAATTAAAAAAGTAAAAAAACTTTGTCAAATTTGGTATAAAGCAACAACTTAGAAGTGCCTTAGATTTAGCAATGTGCATCATAAGAAGTCAGTCATTATCTTATAATTTTATTCATATAATCTAAGTAACAACTGGGATCCAAGGATAATTGAATTTTGACATGTGGCTAGGCCGATCAACAGTATATCAGTCTCCATTTACAGGGAGAGAATACTCTAAAGCCTGATTATTGTGTAACGAGATGTATTTATAGTTGCTCTCATTTTACAGGAGATTGAAATAAAACAACCATCTCAATGATTTATGAGGTTTTAGTTAAGACATGCCAATCTGAATAATTTCACAACATAGGCCTACAGGTTATAAATCTTCTTAGCAGAAACAATTTTTCATTCAGAACTTTCAGAAGAGTTCACCATTTCAAACAGTGTGACAGACAATGGTCTTCATCAGTGCATATTGATTGTTTTTTAAGAAATAATCATTTTATCACCATATAAACTATAAGGTACTAGTCATTGATCAGATTTTCATGATGTGAAATAAAAATGATTTTGTCTTCACATTTTTTGTTATTTAGACTGACTAAATCATGTTTCCCCTTCATTCTTTGAGCAAACATTAATAAATCAAATATCCAAAAAAATGATATCTGAAATGTGTAATGCTGGCCTAGTCTATGACATCAATTAATGAATGGTTAAATTTGTAGAAATAGGGGTGAAAACATTTTTCATGATACAAATGTATAGGATTCGTTGGTGGCCATATGAACACAACTGGTGTAGTAAAATGATCAAAATACAATTTCAAATACTTATTTGTGAAGAGAATCACACCGGAGAAAAGCACTGTGGTCACTCGGCAACCATTTATTCGCTTGAAACAGTCCAACAAGCATGGTTTAACAATCACATGTACAATTTACCTGCTACCAGTTCTAATAAGACAGGTCCATGTAACTACCAGCATGGCTAAATAAATTCCCATAGTTACCACTTACATGCTAACGGTTATAACATTCCAATACTACGGCTATCCCTACACCTAGAAGCGCAATTGCTTCACCCAAGTCCCAAGGGACTATACGGCTATCCCTACACTAATTTAGAAGCTCAATCACTTCTCACAAGTCCCAATGGACTACGGATATCCGTCCAGTTAGAAGCGCAATCGCTTCTCCAAAAGTCCCAATGGACTACGGATATCCGTACATGCAGTTAGAAACGCAATCGCTTCTCACAAGTCCCAGGGGACTATAGATGTCCCTACATTTAGAAGCGCAGTCGCTTGTCGCAAAAATAAGCGCAATCGCTTCTCACACTTAGAAGCGCCATCGCTTTTCGCAAGCTGATAAACGCTGCGGATAAATCACTTATCCGCAGCACAAGAGCCCATGGAGGGAGATTGGCTGAGATCCATCATTCCAAGGATAATGGACGTGAGCCAGCACCCCCTGCGATAGTGGCTCGTCCGTTTGTGCTGACCCTTGGCCTACCACTCAAAATTTGACAAATGGACCATCTCACCTCTCTCTCCCTGGGCTCAAACCATCCGGCCCGCTACTCATACCGAACCGAACCCTTTCCCCGTCATCCAAAACATACTGTACACGTTCCCATTGAATTCAAAAATAACATTTAAACTCGGTAAAAAATTCCTTTCAATACCTATCTGAGATTACAGAGGGTCCATTGTTTCAAAGCAACAACCCTGCATTAGGAGATCGGGGTGGGAGGAGGGTCATTGACTGTATCAAGCGAAAACCAAACCGAAACTGAGCGGTCTTTGTGCCAGTGCTCTGGCATTGCGCGCGCTCTGGCAACTTGAGCAATGAACTCCTCAGGCCGCCTGACAACCGATGCAGACCAGACATCCACTAGCTGACTCCCAGCGCGCACTCAAGTTACTTCGCCCACTCTACACTCAATGTGTGACCGCGGTGTGACCTTTCACAAAGGGGCCTGCGCTCGATGAGAGCGCAAGCCGTGTTGTGAAGAGAATCACACCGGAGAAAAGCACTGTGGTCACTCGGCAACCATTTATTCGCTTGAAACAGTCCAACAAGCATGGTTTAACAATCACATGTACAATTTACCTGCTACCAGTTCTAATAAGACAGGTCCATGTAACTACCAGCATGGCTAAATAAATTCCCATAGTTACCACTTACATGCTAACGGTTATAACATTCCAATACTACGGCTATCCCTACACCTAGAAGCGCAATTGCTTCACCCAAGTCCCAAGGGACTATACGGCTATCCCTACACTAATTTAGAAGCGCAATCACTTCTCACAAGTCCCAATGGACTACGGATATCCGTCCAGTTAGAAGCGCAATCGCTTCTCCAAAAGTCCCAATGGACTACGGATATCCGTACATGCAGTTAGAAACGCAATCGCTTCTCACAAGTCCCAGGGGACTATAGATGTCCCTACATTTAGAAGCGCAGTCGCTTGTCGCAAAAATAAGCGCAATCGCTTCTCACACTTAGAAGCGCCATCGCTTTTCGCAAGCTGATAAACGCTGCGGATAAATCACTTATCCGCAGCACAAGAGCCCATGGAGGGAGATTGGCTGAGATCCATCATTCCAAGGATAATGGACGTGAGCCAGCACCCCCTGCGATAGTGGCTCGTCCGTTTGTGCTGACCCTTGGCCTACCACTCAAAATTTGACAAATGGACCATCTCACCTCTCTCTCCCTGGACTCAAACCATCCAAACACCCATACCTCCATTATTTTTTTTTTTTTTTTTTTTGTGGCCTGGTGAACCAGTTGTGGCCGACTGGTAATTTACTGGAGGCTATACGAAAACCTTAAGACATGTGATCAACTAAATACCGTTCTCCACTAAATCCTTGGATAAACCCAAAATCTAGTAAATTAATAATATACACATTACCCAATAATTTGGATCGTGCTGGTGTCTGATTTCGCACCACGGGTCCTTATATGTTACAGCCTACTGTGGATAATTATTAACACAAACTTTGCTTTATCTAATTTGCCAACTTGACAATGTCACGTGTCTGGGATTAATTAAACCTTCGCATCATTGAATATCCACATCAGTTTTCCAGCCTTTCTCTTCCCGCTCACGTAACTCTCGGGTAGCCAATCGAGATATCGTCGCCGGCTACGAAAACTCAAAACTCGTTGAGAAAAATGAGAACCTATTTTTGGCCCCAAGCTTGCTATCTCATGCCAACCTGAAGATTGGATTCCCATTTACCGACTGCATTACGAGGTTACTTTTCCTATGACCCTTTTTTTGTCTAATTTAAATGGGTGTCCACTCAGTGGCGCAAGCCAACGTGAAGTGCAGTTCACGCCAGAACCAGAACGCCTATACAATCGTAAATCCGGGAAAAAAAAACAACTATACTGATAAGTCATCGAAGGCGCTCAACCGCATGATATGTGATTATAGCCAGGAGTTGATCGGGTTGTGTTTTATGAAATTCCTTGTCCACTTCACAATTACGACATGAGCGGATACCGAATATTGTATAACAACCAATACCCCTAATGCCTGAACGGCAACGTACCACTTGTTTTTAATCAACCTGGTTCAGCAATGCCTCCTGATTGACTTCGAATACAATTTTGTTATAATTTGGTTTGCCATCAAATCCTGAACGACTGTTCCGAATAATTCATTAATCAGTCAAATGATCGACAGCAAGTGTAACCGTAATACCTGCTCGATTGATGGCGTAACAAGCCTGGGTTTACCCAATAAGTCGGGATTGACTACAACTTGAACCTGGTTTACCACTAAGTCACGATCGACTGCAAATGCAATTATGTGTTACACCTCTTGTGAGTAATACCATTTCCGCATGATCAACTACCATGTTTTGTCGCCAATCGGCTGGTTTGCCAATTAATCACCATTCAGTAGCAAAATAAGTATAATCCCTTCACTAGTCATATGCCCTACTACACTACGACTTGTCTCTAACCAGCCTGGTATCCATAAATGATCGACTACAAGCAGTAATGCAATCAACCTGGTGTGCGTTTACAACGTGAGTATGTGACTCCATTGAAGACAACACTTAATTAAACCATAAACGACCGTGTTTGTAACCCGCACATTATGACTTGTACTCCCCTTAAAGGGAATATACAACATTTGCAAACATCGAAAAATAAAACTACCAAGTTTTTACAAAATAGCTTACTGGGATGTTGGTAAATGACAGTCTAAAGCATCCTGTTAAATTATGGCACCAGGTGTGAAATCATTTTCAAGAAAATTGTATTTTTGTATACATTTCCAACGGTGGTCGGCCGACCACCGTCAGGACCGTTGGAAAAACCTAACTATTTTTCAACTACTGCTCCAAAATTACCTTTTATCAGTCTAAATTGTGTTTGCTATTTGTTACATGTTCATTAACGGGTGCAGAGCAGCTAGACTGGTTCCCTTACCTTACAATTTTCTGGCATCTATAAATTGATCCATTTTGTCTTTAGTGGAGTCAGGGAACCATACTACTTGAACATTTTTGTTTGTCTTGGTTTTTCCAGCATTTTCGAACACAAAATTTCAAACATATCAGTGTAACAATATTTGATCTAATATACTAACCCCTCAAATAGTTAATTTCTGAAAATTACAGCAAAAGCCAATGATGTACATTCCCTTTAAGTTAAGTGTACTGCAGGCACCCATTCACAAGTATGGTTCATATGATAACGTGTTTCGGGAGCAACCCACAATACTGTTAATAACATGTGGCATATACTCGTATGATGCCGCTACTATATACATTGACAATCTGGTGAATATCTGTGACTGTATGCCCGTAATGAACGTGTGCGGTAATAGTCTTAAGTATTTAGTTCCATATCGCCCCTATATACCTCTTAAGCTACTACATGTATCTCAGTCAACGAACTTCGACCGGGCGGCTCACCGCCATGCTTGGGCTTCATACAATATTGGATGCGAACACCATTCCTGCATTTACAATAATCGTAAGGCTTCAACATAATACTAGCCGGTTCAACTGCCCGTCCTGTGATGTGTAAGTGTGCGTGTGGGTGATCTTGCTTTAGCACACGTTAGCCTTGAAACAAAATAAGTTACCCCCATGGACACCCCGTTGTCCCTACATTCAACAACCACTCGATACTCCGTATAGAGTGTTACAAACCGCTGAATTACGGAATAACAATTGCCTGTTTTGGTTTGTTCAATGTCCCCTTCACCGTGCCCCAAATTTGCCGGTGCTGAAGGGTACCGGACGTGTTTGGGCTAAAACAGTTTATGTAATAGTCTGTCGCATGGGCTGCACAAGTCCGTAAGCCCCTTTAAGAGTTCGACTTGAGGAGGGTTTGTTGCGCGGCGTGCAACCAATCAAACCGTGATGAAAAATGTCCGACTCCTCCGTAGACATGTCCGGTTAAGCCCCGGGGCTTTTTTGGCAGGGGCTGTCCGTCAATCGCCCGCAACATTCGAAAACCACCGTGTATGTGGCGATTGGGCAACGACACAATACTGTCCGCACAAAATATGTCCGACAATCTGACGGCAACGCTTTGCCTCGACTCCCCACAGCCTGGTCTGCAAGTTCTGTGTAAAGTGCTGGTGACACGCCCACCACTCTTTCCAAAGCAAGGAATCTGCAGACTGCACTAGTGGTTCCCAGGTCACCGATCCTGTGGCCGCCCCCGCCGACCTTAACTCATCGGGATGAGGCTGCCAGGCGCTTGCCATATCCTCGGGGTGCACCCTGTATGTGGATCAAAAACAGAGCTTTTGTGAGGGACCTAGTAACCATTACGGCAATTCCCATCTTGTCACAGATTAACCTTAATAACCCATCGTTGACTATGACCCACAATATGGCCGGTTGCAGTGCCCTACTCACTTTAATACTCTGTTCCATTAATTTGCTTAGGCAGCACCTTGACTGACACGTGAGTGGCGCCAAAATGTGCACACGCTAATGACAACTGCTCGTATGTAGGGCCTATGTATTGATTCATTTATTTATTTATCTATTTATGTACTTATGTAGTTAATCTTCCGCGACCGTGGAGGCACCCACCAAAGGGAAGGGGCCGGGGGCTCCCGCGTGCCTGTTTCCATCTGAAACTACTAGCCAGGAACTGGGCAAAGTGACACGTATTCGTGTTTGGTGGCGCCCCTCCCGCCTCCCTATAGCCTACGCCATTGGCACCATGGCCTTTGCAATTATGGGAGCAATAAAATTGGCAACAATAGTTTTATCAAATAATTCTTCTGCTACCTTTTGAGGCAGTCCTCAAAGAACTGCACGCGAAAGCTTTCGGCATCCCTGTTGGGGACATTTTTTTTCTTCTTTTATTTACTAATTAATTAATTTATTTATTTTTAAATGTGCCCCTCTTGAGCTCTCTCCCCACACACATAATGTCCTGTTTTCCCTGACAAAACCATGTTGATGGTGTTGAGGCGGCATCAATGGGCAGACATTGTGCTATTTACGCGTTTTATTTCTGCATACGTCCCTATCAGACTATGCTCCCAACCGTTTGCTCAATGGTACCTAGTGAGAAACGGTTGCTCTCTGTGGCTTGCAGCCCCAAGCTACAACACCCCAGCCCGCCTGCAGCAACTATCCGACAACCAAATCCAATTTGTTGCTGGCAGTTTTTGCTTAGGTACTATCTTAGTAAAGTGTTAATGTTATGGAACCTGGCATTTAGTTGTGTCCATCTAACTCCCTCTCATTCTCAAACTTGCCATGCTCTACAATTTTTCACTTCTCATCGTCGTTGATAAAGTGTAACTTTTGGTGACGTTATGTCATGTATGTCTCATACATTGGTATGCGGCATTCAAGTTGTGTTGAAACCTACGCCTTTCTCTATAGGGATACCCGTAGTTTGTCTGCCCTACCCATAGAGGAAGGATTTCTTCCTCCATGCCTACACTTACAACTTACGACTACGAGCGCTCACAACATGGCCTAATAAAATCCCCACAATCCCCTACATCTTAACGTCTGCTCTACGTTATTCTGATTGTGGTAAGATTTGCAATCCTTGATTCTACCTGGAATTTCGACAAGACACTAACGGGGGAACCAGCAAGTACTAAGCAAAGCTGCATGCAAAACGCTCCCTAGCTCCACTAAAAGGAGGGTAGGTCTGAACCTGTTGCTTATTAATTGGAGTGTGCGCTAATTCTAGGACACTCGGAAACTCACGAACATGCCCAGTCAACTCGGCCCAACACCCATTGTTATCTGAGCTTCAGGTATTACACAGTGGTAAAGGAATCTGCTCACCCGGTATGCATGAGAAGACACTCCACGGACTTCAGGACATGTGGCCCTCCGCCGGTTGTCAAAGTAACGCCGTGGTCCGGTCACGCCCGATTCCGGTGGAACGGTGAGCACGCCGTTTGTCTCAGGTTCCCGTGCTCGGCCGGGGAGGGGAAAGCACACTACACTGCTAAAGGCAGACTCGATGTCGTGATGTCCGAGTCCAGTACCTTGACCCACTCCGGAGTTTGGCCGGTCCGTCCGGCCAACAACTCTCTGTCGGCGTTGCTAGCCCATGCTCGCTCGTCTAGCCCCTACGCAATATCGTTCCAGACCGGATCATCATCATGTCAAGCTTTCGGAATCGTCGCCTCGGCCAAAACGTTTCGATACGTCTGGGACTCCACCACCTCCCAGTTGGGCGGTCGCCTAAGCGATTAAACGGGGCGATCTGCGTTTTTATCGAACTACCTCAAGTCGGGCAACTTCTCGTTCCATGTTATTGCTGTTGTCATTCCGATTACAGTTAAAGAGTAGCAATTAAATAAGTCGATTTTCTGAACACTAAAATCCTGAAGCACATAGCGTGAACGAGAGCCCCGACAATCATTGACTGTATCAAGCGAAAACCAAACCGAAACTGAGCGGTCTTTGTGCCAGTGCTCTGGCATTGCGCGCGCTCTGGCAACTTGAGCAATGAACTCCTCAGGCCGCCTGACAACCGATGCAGACCAGACATCCACTAGCTGACTCCCAGCGCGCACTCAAGTTACTTCGCCCACTCTACACTCAATGTGTGACCGCGGTGTGACCTTTCACAAAGGGGCCTGCGCTCGATGAGAGCGCAAGCCGTGTTCTGTTGATTCTCATAGGATGTACAAGAAGTGCAGTGCATAATAATCAGCCAAATCAAAAACAATAACTGTGTTTTTAAATCATGTTATTCAAGTCAGGTGGCATATGGTAGGTAATATCTGCTGATATTTTACTCCTTTTCTGGACATTCCTAAGGCCTACTGTTTTGAAAAATGCATATTTTCAGTATGAAATGCTGGATCACCAGAATTAAATCTCAATGAATGAATGTCAATGTGGAGTCAGAAAACCCTTGATTGACACAATCTCTGAAAAATGCCCAACAGTGCTACAAATGAATAAGCACTTTCTGAGCAAGTCTGCCGGGCAACTTAATTTGAGGCAAAATGACATGTGATACAATGGCATTTCAGCAAAGATCACAAGTCTGTTATTTTACCAATCAGCATCTGCAACTTTCTAAAGATACAGCAGCGTAACTAGGCTTATAAACTTGTGGGACGGGGGGCACCTGGGGGTTCACCAATTTTTTGAGGGGGGAACTGAAGCTAACATATAAATATATTGTGGTGTGCAATTCAATATTCCAAAGAGGGGTGGGGGCACCCAGGGGAGCATGGAACTCCACTGTGTGGGGGGGGGGGGGGGGGGGGGGCACGCACGTGCCCCATGAAATGTACAATATGGAATTCTAACATCATAATGATCAAGTTTCACAGCCCCTTTCATATTTACAACTGACATTAGTTACAGATATAACAAAGCAATATAAACTTGTGGGACGGGGGGCACCTGGGGGTTCACCAATTTTTTGAGGGGGCAACTGAAGCTAACATATAAATATATTGTGGTGTGCAATTCAATATTCCAAAGATATTTTTTACTTTTATGTCCCCCTTTTTTGGGTGGTGGCGAAATACAATGGAAAAAAATAGATTAAACAAAATATATTTTATTCAATAGGAATTTAAAGAAAAAAATTCTCCATTTGTTTTTCAACCCAAGTGAGCTGTAGATTGCTGTAGGAACAAAACTAAATTAACACTAAAACATTATTTTCAGGCTGAAATTTGAAAATCACCAGGGCTGCTTACTGCACGAATAGCATTTGTCTTCTGATTCTATTTTTGTGGGGCACCGGAGTCATGGAAACACTGACTGATATTGATACACAGGAAACCTGCACCGGATGTGTGATTAAAAGTATCCGGTACATGACATGTATACACGGAAGTGGGAATTTACGCCCTGTGTGCAATGATAGTTCAACATTCATGTTCATGTACAGTGTATTGCATTCACATCAAACTGTGTAAACTACAGATACTGCAACATCTTCCAGAAGGATAAGTTTGAATTTCTTTCTAAAACTAACTTCAATTCAGGTAAGTGTATGTATTTTATGTTGTTCGTGTATTTAATGACATTTGTTAAGAATCATGGAATAATATGCCAGTTTGTGCAGCATTGATCTTACCAAAGAGAGAGTCAATGCTCGAATGCATAATACTCTTAGATTTGCACAAAAACTTCCCTGTTCAGTCTACCTTGAGATGACTAAAATATCCTTGATCCTAAATTTGAATCTGAATCTGAAATGAAAGTTTATAAGTTGAACAAAGAACTTTAAGTGGGGGTTGAACCTATGACCTGCAGATTACCATACTGACACTCTTCTAACTGAGCTATCGCGGACCAGCCCTATGTTGGCTGTTCCCCAATATGAAATTGTCTTTGTTCAACGGGCAAGCCATGAATGTGTTTATGAATGCAGCCAGGGTTCACGCCTGAAGTCAGGATGCTAGCAATATTAGCAATGCTGCAAACCAAGATAACTCAGAGAGGATACGGCTTTTTGTTTCAAACTTTCAGATAATCTAAACATTTGGGAAACTGTGCAGGTACATTGAAATAAATTTAAATTCTTAACAGTTTAAACCAGTGTGGTAATCATAGTACTGTTTTGTGCAAATTAACCAAACTGCAAATAAGAATACTGAGGAAAACACATTCTACACCATTGTCAATTAATTTAGAAGAGAAACTACTATTTTTCCATTGTTGTTTTCCAAAACATACTTTACAAACAAAAAAGATCAATTTTGACAAAATTTACTGAATCCTTGTGTTGGGAGAGAAAGAGGGTTAAAGGGAAAATACAACATTTGCAAACATCAAAAAATAAAACTACCAAATCATTTTGAAATACCTTGCTGGACTGTTAGTGAATGACAGTGTAAAGCATCCTGCAAAAGCGGTATTTTTGTATCAATTTCCAACGCTGATCGGCCGATCAGCATTGGAAAAAACTGGCTTTTTTTTTCAAATACTGGCCCCAGTTGACCATCGCACTTGTTTGCAACCAATTACACAGCTATGAACGGGTACAAGCCAGCTAGACTGGTTCCCTAACCTTACAATTCCCCAATATATGTAAACTGCTCTGTTTCTTCTTCAATGGAGTCAGGGAACCAGACTACAGGAAAATTATTGTTTTTCTTGGTTTTTATAGCATTTTCGAACCCAAAACCTCAAAAAAGTCAGTGTAACTATATTTGCTATATATTTCCAACCCCCCAATTCCATCCATTTCTGAAAATTACAGCAAAAGCAAATGATGTTTATTCCCTTTAAAAGAAACAAAAATTATTAACGCTTATTCTTGTGGTTGTGGACTTGTGGTAAAAATGAAGGCTAACTAAATAAATTTTTAAAGTTGTAATCCTTTTCTGATTTGGCAAAATAAATTGAGGGTCAAATCATTTAAATTAACTGATTCCACTTAATTACAAAGTGTTAAATGTTGATAACACATTCAAACACCCCTAAATGTACTTCATCAGCATGGACTCAACTTACATTATGTAGGTTTGCATAATCATTTTTACCCAAAATCATTGTTTTCATTGAAAGTCAAGATCCAAGTTTAAAAGTTTTTCTTCAAAGTTTGAATTTTAAAGACAGCACACTCACGTTTGCTTAGACTATTCATTGATATGTTTACAGTAATATTTTGAATCAACAATATTAAAGTCCTAATTGATAGTCTTATTCCTAACGTTTCTCCATAACACTTTTAGATTGAGATTTACATCATCCCTTTTAAAGGTGCAAGGCCTGATTTCTGTTTTCCAACTTGTATGAAGGATCATCAATCAAACACTATAAGTTACACAAGGATCAGTGCTGCGGGTTTTTATGAAATCAGCAAGCCCATGCAGAGCTGTACTAATATTTTTTTTTGTAAGTGTCTTCAGTATTAACGTACCATTGAACTGATGGAGATTACATGTAGATGAAATCAAGTTAATTTTATTTAATCACTGATTCAATAAAAAAATGAAAATCAAAAGCATTTACCAATTTATTGAGTTTTGTGGATGTTGGGTATAATAAGTGATGGGTGTAAAGGTGCAAGGGGCGATTTAGACACATTTTTAGACATACCAACAATTTGAAAGTTCAAAATATAAAATAAAAATCTGATTCAAATTAACAAAATATGATTTAATTTTAAACCAAATAAATCTGATTTTTTTTTTTTTTTAAATCAAAAAAATAAATAAAAATCGCCAACCCTGGTCTTAACTTTTGTTGTTGCTAACAGCAATATATTTCCCAGGATTGGTATTTTATACATAGGTATGCTTGTTAATTGTTTTCTTTGTACTTGATAGCATTCAAGGAAAGCCACCAGATAGTGATGAAGTTCGTTTTTGGCAATCCTTCAGGGGTGTTATCAATATTTTGCTGGGTCTTTTGGTTTTGTTTAGTCTGCGTTACACTGGCCTGTTACCTAAAGTGTTTGTATTGTATTGTATTGTGTGTCTGTCTGTGTTCTTACCTTAGAAATGGCAAATAAAATGAAATGAAATACATATTACCCTTAATATACATGCACTGAATTGTGTTTTGGTAAATGGTTGAAACAAATGTTGAATTGAATTGAATGACCACCAAAAGGGGGAGGGCCATGCATCCCACTCTGACCCCGCCCCCTTACCCAACAGGTAAGGAGGTACTGTTAAGAACTAAGTGTCCCCTTCAGAAAGTGGGGCCACCCAATGCACTCTGGATTTATATGTACTGAATATATAAAATAGTGGGCTACAATTGATACCCAAGAACTGAGGAAACAAAACATGTTGACAATGTGGGAGTGGATCATTTCATATTGAAGTCAACTTTTGATACTTTTATCCATTCATATAGGTTCAACAAAAAACGTGTCTCATCAAGTGGTCAAGATGGCATCTAATGTCACAGCTCAATCAGTGTTGCAGAAGATTAGTGTGGATCATCTAGAATGCTCCATCTGCACCAACCATTTCAGGCAGCCCAAACTGCTGGACTGTTTGCATAGTTTTTGTCTGCAATGCCTCCACGGTCTGAGACAGAGCCAAGATCCTAGTGGTACCGGTACAAAGCTGCAATGTCCTCTATGCAGACGTGAAACCATGTTGAAAGGGTCTGGGGTTGCTGATCTCCCTAATAACTTTGCATTCAGTGCCCTGGTGGAGGAAGTTACAATGCAGAAAAAGCTACTGGAAGGTCAAGGGTCAGACATCAAATGTCAAGCCTGTGATGAGGAAAATCAGGCAATTTCAAGATGCATGGATTGTGATCATTTCCTCTGTCAAGAATGTCAAAAGGCTCATGGACGTATGACTGTCATGAAAACTCATAAAATCTATACAATGGCTCAACTTCGTTCAGGAGAGATTGTCTACAAGAGTAAACTTAGAGAAGAAGTTCCCAAATGTGGCGAGCATCCAGATCAGAATCTGAATGTCTACTGCAACTTATGTGAGCAAATCATATGCATAACTTGCTCTGTACTTGATCATGCAAAACACTCACTCATTGGATTAACTGAGGCTGCAGAGAAATGTAAGAAGAAGGTCACAGAAATGGTTCAAAAAAGTGAGAGCAGAAAAACAGAATTGAGCACAACCATAGAAGAGACCTCAAAATCTCAAAAAGAGCTGGACACCATGTTTGCCAACACTCAAAACAAAATCTCCAAAAAGGCTCAACAAGAGATTACAAAGTTCAAGCAGGAGATTGCAAAGATCCAAAAGGAAGAACAGAAATTGTTGAAAGAAACAGACATGATTTATAAAGACAAACTCAAAGCTCTTGAAGCTGCTCAAGCAACCAACAGCAAAGAGGTGTCACAGACAGAGCACAAGCTGGAGGAGGTCAAACAACTCATGAATCAAGCAAGTTGCTACGAGATTCTTGAACTTCAGCAGAAACTCTTGCATAACCTTAGTGAATTGACAGGGAAACAGCCACAGCAAGTTCCTGACAACTTTAACTTCATGGACTTTGAAGAAGGTGAGAGGTCACTTGGGAGACTCATTCTGGAGGAGCCACGGGCTGCAGAAAAGCTAAAGCTAAGACCTGCAAGATCATGTGTGAAGGAGAAATGGGAACTGAAGACTGAAGTCAAGAACTTTGAATTACCAAATGCATTTATAACACATGTTGAAGCACTCTCCAACAATAAAGTAATGGCACTCTCTATTAAATCAAACATATTATTCCATAAAACCAATATGTCACCTACCATACATCCAATCATCACAGTCTCACTGCCGGGAAGTCAACATGAGAGAACTCCAATTCCACAAAGGCTGCAAATCAATGGCCTCACCAATGTAATGTGTATTGCAGTGAGCAAGGATGACAAGCTCCTTGCTCTAGATGGTCCAGTAGTCAAGGTCTTCAACAAGCAACATCAGCTCCTCCATCAGTTCACACCAGGTAGAGGGTCAGACAGCCAACCAACATGCCTTGCAGTGGATGACAGCAATCTGATAGCAGTGGCTTACAAAGGCAAGAATGAGATATCTCTACACAACCCAGATGGATCCCTCATCAGGAGACTGCCTGCTCCTAGGATTGCAAATTGTCTGACAATGTACAATCAGTGCCTTATCTACTCATGCTACCCAACATGGTTCAACAAAATGTTGTTATGTGTAGACTACTATGGTGCCAGTGTATTCTCAGTAGACATGACCAGTATGCAGAGGGGTTTGTTCCCTAGTGGTGTGTGCTGTGACAGTGATGGCAGCATCTATGTTGCTGTGTGCGGACATCCAACAGGTGACATTCTGCATTACAGTCCTGATGGCAAGTACATTGGATGTGTCATCAAGGGATGTGGTTCTCCACGTGGCATCACATTCACATCAGATGGTGATCTGGTAGTGGCTGCAGGACAGTCTGTAAAGGTCTATCACCGAGTGTAAGGACAGATTAATTAAACTGGGGCTATCCAGTGTATCCACCAACCACTTGCATCAGACATTGAATATTGTTAATTATCACTGAAAAGAACCTTAGAGTTCATCTCTCGAATAAGACATTCAACAATACTCTATGTTTGGTTTATTTCTAAGGTATTTGCTCTCCGTACGTGTTGACTCTCATACCTCAACCACTTCCCCTTTAAAAAATCTTGGACTTCAACACCCACTCTACTTGCTACTTCCTATAAAATCACAGATCTGGGGGCCCAATAATGACAGCAAAGAAATGACCCTTCACATTGTTTGCAAATAGGGCAGATTGCACATTTTAAAATTATTAAAAAACGAGAGGGAAAATATTACCACGAGAGGCAATTCAATTTTTTCGGATTCATCTCAGCAAATGCAAAGTCAATGCATGATGTGTTTTAAAAGTATAAGATATAACCCTGCTCCTTTGTGAAATGTAAAGATTTCCTTGGATTTTGTTATTCAATATTTCCAATTATGGGGAAAATTGTTGAGTTAAAAAAAACACAACTTAGTTTCAAATGAGAAAGATTTTGCACCTCCGTGTACATGAGACAAAAGTAAATACTCAAAAGCAACTGAAGGAAATATGTGATTTTGAACTAAAGTGATAGTTTCAAAGTAAATCATATGCAATCCCTTGGTTGTCTCTTTTACAGTGCTTTCCGAGTGCATCATCAAACTAATATTAGTTTTATTACATTTACAACCAAGTTGAAAATGAAAACCTTGTGCATTCTACTGCAATGATACATGGATGTTTGCAAATGTGGTTGGTATGATGGATGTACATTTGTAAATTGAAATATTTTTTTCTGCCTTTCTCATATGTGATTGTTTACATACTACAATAGAAGATGCATTTAGAACATTCTTTGAATTTGGGGTCCAGTTTTTCCTGTCCCTATACGTCTGGCATCAACAATTTTGCAATAGCAGATGCACTCCTTAATGTGTGTACTCTTTCTCCAAGAATGCTTCTGTGAATCAAATGACCTACCCAACAAATAATAATTAGTTTGAAGTCATTTGAAATGCCACTTGAATGGCAAATGATAAATTTCGGAGGTTACAGGGACAGGAAAAATGTCCGACTTTGGACCCTTAAAGGGAATATACATCATTTGCTTTTGCTGTAATTTTCAGAAATGGATGGAATTGGGGGGTTGGAAATATAAAGCAAATATAGTTACACTGACTTTTTGGAGGTTTTGGGATCGAAAATGCTATAAAAACCAAGAAAAACGATCATTTTCCTGTAGTCTGGTTCCCTGACTCCATATAAGAAGAAACAGAGCAGTTTACATACATTGGGGAATTGTAAGGTCAGGGAACCAGTCTAGCTGGCTTGTACCCGTTCATAGGTTTGTAATCGATTGCAAACAAGTGCAATGGTCAATTGGGGCCAGTATTTGAAAAAAAGCCAGTTGTTTCCAACGCTGATCGGCCGATCAGCGTTGGAAATTGATACAAAAATACCACTTTTCTTGAAAATGACAGTATACCAGGTGCCATAATTTTACAGGATGCTTTAGACTGTCATTTACCAACATCCTATTAAGGAATTTCGCAAAAACTTGGTAGTTTTATTTTTCGATGTTTGCAAATGTTGTATATTCCCTTTAATGTATAAAATGACCTACTTGTGAGAGGTTCTGTAACATTACAATAATAGTTTAGTTTATTCCATAAAGGATTGGAGGCTTTTGCTTCTTTGAATAAGTATTGGTGTACTAAATGCTGATAGACCAAGTAGTCTAAATGAAGCAATGAGCATTTGCTTTAATTAGCCAACAGAATATCTCTCCAAGAGAACGGAGCTTCCATGACAACAATGGCAAACAAATGTCAGCAAAGATTCAAAGTTACTAATCTGCATCTGGAACTTTCTAAAGGTACCAGCAGCATAACTGAGCTGCTGGGGGCACCTGGGGGTTCATTGATTTTTTGGAGGGGGGGGGGGGGGTAACTGAAGGCAACATATACATTTGTTGTGTGGAACTCATGCACGTGCCCCATATTTACACCATTGAAAGTACACACATCGGGTTTAACAGTCCCTCACATATTTACAACTAACACTAGTTACGAACAAAACAAAAAAAGTTTGAATGGTATCAACCCCCTTTAATTGCCTATGTTGCAGTCCACTCTTTTTTGAGTAAAATGAAATATAAAATGATTTTGTAGGAATAAATCTACAGTCTGAGTATCACCCGTTGTATCACCCTCTCTGTCTCTGGCCTAACGTCTCATGTATCTATGCATGCACATTTATGCGACCCCGCGCGCCGGCCATGAGGTGACATGACATCATTTCATTCAGAAATCTGGACTAAGCTGTTGATTGGTCAATTTTGATGTCATGCTTTTCTAATACAACAATGGACATAGAGATCTAATAAAACCTGACATTGGCTTTCAAAACTGTTAACATACAGGAACGCTGACCGTGGGTGAAACTTGAATGCACAAGAGGGCATTCTCATTACGTCTGTTATTCAAAATACCACATGATGATAATTCAAAGTCACAGGATGTTTGGGCATCGCGTAACGTATCGATACAGTCCGCTTGACATAGGCTATTTTTGCTAACATAATTTACAACGTAAAAGCATAATATATGTTGTGTCTAGGTTTTATTAGATGTACATGACAACGGGTTACCGAATTAGACCCGATATAGAAGACGCCCGCTGAATGGTCAGAATATCGAGGTCAAAACACAGTCTTGTTTTGCATTAATTACTTGCCGAATCTGCTTGCATTTCATCATATGGAGAACTTTGCCACTCATATGTGCAGAAAATCACAGCCCTGCTCTGCGGTCACACACAGCAGGGTGAATTGACCCCGCGACCTTCACAGCCCCACTCTGGGTCAGCACAGAAGGAGGACCATTCCATTTCGCGAATTAGGGGAAAACATTATGTGTAAACAAAGAACTTCAACGCGGGTATGCAATGTACATGTACAAAATGTACATCAACATGGTGTGAATAAAAAAACTTCTGGGAACAGTATGTTCGTTGGAAAACTTTGTCACTTTTATTTTTAATACTGCCTTGAATAACTCAATGTAAAACCTTTGTATCAGCTTGTAATGGCTTCAATTCGCATGCCATTATTAACCATCAAATAATGAATAACAAATGCTAAATTAACAAAATAGAAGCTGCACATTTAAATATATACTTTTGAGGTAGAATGTAGTATTTGTTATGAAAAATAGTTATATGGCAAAAAATAGTTATATGGCATCATACAAGTTCTCTGGAAAACATGTTAAGTAGGCATGAAAATGGCATTGTTTAATTAAATAGTGGCATAATGTGGCAATTAAATTGTAGAGTTGAAACTTGAATGCACAGATTGGAAACTCATATCAAAATTATTAACACTAATAGTTATAGCGGTACCATTAGCGTATTCCTTTTGCAAAATTTAACACTGGATTCATGTTGTGAATCTAAATTCTTATTTCATATTGAAACCTGAATGTTCTGTATGCAAAGGAAGCCTTAGGTTACATATTTCTTTCATAAAAAAAAATACAGTGTGAAGATATAAATACATGTATAAAGCTACACTCTATTCTAAATGGCTAAACACATACATGTAAAAAGCTAACAAGAAAGACACAAAAATCAGTTTTAGAAAACACAAAGTGCACAAACGTGGCATTAGTGGCAAATAAGCCGAGTTCCAGCTCTATGTCGTTCTCTGTTACTGACTGGCAACTCACATAAAAATAGCAATGAAATACATCAAAAAGTAGCCCTAAAATTAGTAACATTTCATCGTAAACAATGAAACTACATGATACTTTATGCACCTGCCATAAATGTAACACGCATTTACATGTAATCGTGAAATATAAATTACAGTAAAAGTACACAAATCTCCTTTCATAGGGCCTACCGTTTGTTATGTTGATTCTTAAGGGATTCAAAATAAGACAACATATGATATGTTCACTTTGCACATTAATTTAATGCAAGGAACACGTCAGTCTGTTGTGACCATGTTGTTTACATGAACTACACTGCACCGCCCACTTGGGAGAACGTTTACAATTTGTTTCCAAGTACCTCAATCTATTTTGTTTTTGCATTACCTGTTTGAGTGCATCCGTCCCAAAGTTTGAGGATCGGAAATACCACTTGGTTACAAAGTCGTTCAGCTTCTCAAGACCTTGCTGACAGAAAAACGATGGATTTCCATATAGGCGCATGACTTCATGTATATGGTTTGCAAGGACGTGCATGTAGGGAGTTACATCTTTTGCCAAGTACACATTCTGGTACAACATTACCCATTCCTTGGCTGATGACTGAAATTCATCAATCTCAGCTGATGCAGAATCTTTGTTCAACTGACTTATCAATGATCTGAAACTATTCCACAGGGTTTGAATTTGTTGTAACTTTGGGTGGTCTGGAATGATTACAGCCAAATCAATTTTTGCCAAAATTCTCCTGTGTTCTGGTCCTGTAAAAGTCCGTGCCTGGATTTTTGAATCTTGTACTGCATATTTCCAGTCAGTGATTCCTAAGTCATTAATGAAATTCTGAAATCGCATCAGATTGCTGCAGGTTTCTAATTTGAGGTTTGGATTTAGCCGTGTAATATTATCACACTGCTGGAGGTAAAATGTCAGTTGATATACTAGTTGATCCATGATCCTCAAGAACAAATGTAACATGTCTGGGATGACTTTAACAATGGGGACAGAAGGAAATATCGGCGCAGAATTGCAGTTAAATCTGGTTTTACTGGACTTCGGCTTCTGGGAGCATTCAATGATTTCTTTGACCATTTTCGCTCCCTTACTTGTATCTGCCATTGACCAAACTTTAGTCATGTCTGCCCGTTCAAGTTTTGGACATTTGCACCAGAGACAGGAGAATGTAGACGCAAAACCCCCTATGCCGGTGATTTGATTTAGAAATTTTAGATCACCGCCCAGGAACTTTTCAATGCTGATCACATTTTCCCCAATTGCAATCGAATCCAAACTGTTAAACTCATCTATCAATTCCCTCAAAGCTTCTTGTATACATTCTCCTGTCTCTGGGCATTGCACTATAGCAAGCAGGTAATTCCCACGTTCTGACCGACCGTGTTCATCACCGATGATAGTATAAGTCACATTTATGAGATGTTTTTTGGTTCCCGCCCGTGTCCCATCGCCACTAAGCTTTATTTTCACTGTTCCATCCTGAATAAGATGCTTATTCGAAGGATTACCTAAGGTTTGAACCAGGTGACCAGCCAACGACTTAAATACACCCCTGTACTTTCCAACCAATGTCTTGATTTCAAACGTGCTGTTCAGTTCGTGTCTTCTTTTCTTTATGTTACACATTCTGGGTAGGGAACTAACACGTTGGGCAATTTCATGGTATGCTTTATCTGCAATGTTAAAGGAGTCCATAATGAATATCATTTCATCAATTTCTTCTTGAGTCACTTTGCTCATTGTATTCTGGACTGGGACATTTTGTTCATTTAAAACTACATGAACAATTTGGCCATCATCATTTTGGAACTGAGTGTTCACATGTATTGCCTGACATCCCATGTTACTGAGGTTTCCAAACACGTCTTGAACCATTTTGATTTTTTGATCTTTATGACGACGTTTCTGTGATTTACTGTAACAAGCCTTCCCCTTGCTCCGACCCCTTTCTCCTCGTTGACGTTTTACTGGATTTGATAATCTATGCAGTTTCCTTTGTAATTCTTTGTTCTCTTCCTTAGCATTTTTCAGCTCAATCCCTGTATCGTTCAACTCATTTTCCAACTTTCTTCTTTTACAACTTTCATTCTCCAGCTCATTTTCTAGTTTCCGTTTAGTTGGACTGCCTGTTTTGTGTTGGACTTTCATTTTGTATACAGATTCTCCCCATCTTTCCAACAATTTCTCACGTCCACCTGTTCCTTTCGCACTTGTCCATTTTTTCCAGAGTCTACCCAATTTACTTTCAAGAAACTTCAAAGAGTTCACCCTACAATTTTCAAGGGACACATGATGTTTTGCCAGTATGCGTTGAAACACGGATTGAATGTTTTCGTGCGTGAGGCATCCATTAATACTGCTGACCAAATTGAACAGAAAAATGTCAGAAACGTCAATCTCAACAATACGAGCATATGTGTCTGTTTCATCAGGAGTTGCACAAACAGGACGTACAATGGACATCAATGCCAAAAGCAAAATTATGAAAGGACCAAAAAGATCCATGGCGTTGGAGAAAAAGAATGTGAAAGAAAATCATGTGAAAATCATGTGACAACAAACACTGATACACCTTGTGTTAAAACGTGTGGGAATTAACCGCTTGCTATAGTGCAGTTACACGTACATGTACATGCACATGTACGTGCAATTTTAAATTAAATTATTAATACATTACTACAATATGATGTCAAAATCCTATATAGTGATATACAATAACAGAAGAACCTGTGCAGAGAAGAAGACAAGTGACCTGGGGGATTATTTGGAAAAGGACTGGAAATCAAACTTGTTTCCCATTCCACGGACGAATTTCAATTTAAATACAAAACCTCTATGGATAATTTCCAAGTTACCATCGGAAGAAAACTGCTCCAGGGGCTTTCTCTCGGTGAGTCGAAAGCTGACTGTGTGAGGTGTCACAAAAGCAAAGTCTCCTTGGCTATTAAAAATTCGCCAGTGCCATCCTTCTCCTAAAAGAGAGTTAAAGGCCGTCAAAAGTTCCAAATGGAATTGACGGGATTCTGTAAGTTTCCCAAGCGATGCAATTTCGTCAAACAACTCTCTCTGGATTGGCAATTCAATGTTCATAATACTGTCAACTTTGCGTTGGCCATGGAGTGACTCCTTGATGGAAATCTTGAGCTGCTCCACAAAGAAGGCCCTTCCCTCCGGAGTACTTTCCACAAAGCAGTTGGGAATGTCAATTATTGCATCAGCTGGCCGCCATTCATCATATTCTGCAGATTTCCATTCCTCATCTGTGTAGTGGACCTTTACAAAAAGTTTGTCTTGAACAAATTTAGAGTCCACCACCACCAAACTGTAAAGTTTAGTTGTTGACTAAGACTTTTTCGGTAGGCCTACCCGATCCGTTGGCAAAGATGGTCCACTGTTCAACAGCCGGTAGTCCACTCGTCCAGTTTGCCGGAGCCTCGAGCTTCTCAAATTGCTGTCATCAGAATCAGCCATGAAATCTGTATGGAAATACATGTAAACCATCGAAACAATCAATAAATCACTCAGCAAGTTCACTGTTGAAAACAGAAATGAAAGTCATGGGGTTTGTACACTTATCATGGCTATTTTTAAGTAAACATCACATGTAAAATAAAGCTAAAAATCTCACCTCTTCATGCACTGCAAGTACATGTGTATGCCACGTGTGCATCCCACGCTGGCAGGCTGGCACTACACGTATCACCCCTCTACATGAGATGAACTGATCCACGCGATCAGGTTGGCATTTGCGGTAAAAAAAAGGAGGCTAAAATGGCACCAAAATGAAGTCTAGCAGGTTTACAAAAAGACCTACACAGAGCAGAAAAGCATCCTTGTCATCAACAATATGAGTAAATCGATTGAAATAGATCAGAGCATCAAAACAAATACGAGAATAGTACACATGGCTCGTTCGACAAGTAAAATCTACGGCGGAAGCGTGTCATGGGCAAGTCTGGTGCCAGTCGCCAGACCGCTGCACACCACATACGCAAGTGCCGCGGTTGCAATAGGTCCGTAGACCGGACTATAAATGAACAGCAGGTCGTACCTCAGAACAAAAGCGATGTCTGATTTGACAAGAAAAGTGCCCCTTGTTCTTCTCAACCAATCAAAATGATTGTTACATGAATGGAAAGCTTATTGTTTCCTCTTTCAGAAACCGTGCGAGGTAATTGTATGCGACCGAGTTCACACGTGTGCTGTTCGAAGAAGTAAACCCGCACCCTCAAAAATCGGGGAAATGTGCCGTGACCTCCATAGGAAACGCGAAATTTTCACTGAGTTGCCCGTTTTTCAATGAAAAAGTGCACATAGTTCTTCGCCTCCAATCATGAAGAAATGATATTCATATGAAAGAGAGAAATCTGTATTTTGTGATGCGATGCGAGGAAGTAAGTTTAACCAACACACTTTCCGCATATTAATGAAAGTTTGCTCAGAGCGCCCTGAAATGTGCCAGTCTTCCCACGTAAACAGAGCTGCACTAGTGGCGAATGAGCAAATGCGCCCTAGTTCTCCATATGAGACCCTTGCTATGCATGAGGATATTCCATAGCACCCATGAGGATATTCTTAGCACCCATCTCCCTACAATTAAGAACAATCCACAATGCAGTGTGAGTGTGCCAACAAGTGTTTGCCTCAAGAGGCCACTTTTCAACTTGACGGTCTATTTAAAAGTATACTAACTTCTACAAAATACACTTACCTGTACATTGAAGTACATTGGGGAATCTGTTCTTGTTTTTGCAGACAGGTTTCTTGGCTTCCTCACAGTTGACTGCCACTGACATTTCATTTAGCACCTGAAGTTTAAAGTAAACAAATTGACAACACATGTTACAATACTTTTTCTCTTTCTAGCTCAGACTTCAATTACAATTGACAATTGTTGACTAACGTGATGTGGGAGCAGTGGTGTATCCAGGGGAGGGGGCAGGGGAGGGGATGGGGGGGGGGGGGCACCTTGTCCCATGCCCCCTGCAGCTTTTTTGAAAGATATTTTTTTAGTAACTATTTCCATAAATGGTTAGAGAGTTCTGACACGAAAAAAAAAAGAAACCAAACTCAAAAATCATTACAATGAGCCATGAAAATCGGCATATATTTTCCAGTATGCGTAATAATGGTCAGTTTTGAAGAGCGCCCCCATTTGGATAATGGGTACCAGCCCGCCCCCCCCCCCCCTTTTTTGATTTTACGAAGGCCGAGTGTTCGGGGATGTGTGAGTGCGGTTGCCCCCCTGACATAAAAAGCTGGATAGGCCACTGTGTGGGATATGACGTTTTTAACACCCAAGGGCTGCATTTGGCCTCGGTTGCTATGTACATGTATGACCAACACATTACACACTGGGGCACAGGTTGCATTTTGCAGTCCATGTCCAGTACACCCATAATGAACTCACTTTTGATGCGAGAAACCTTTAAAATGATTATTTACTTGTTTTTGTTTTCTTTGCAAGCTTGACACCAAAAGAAACAATGCTTCTTTGGGAAAATCTGTTACTTTAAAAGCATTTTTTTAAACTTAACTAAAGCCATCACAAATATCTGATATTGCAATCCCATATCAAATGTCTGAATTGTAATTATTTATGCACAGTATAGACACTGTTCACAGTCTTCAAATAATCATGAAAATTCCTTTAGAAATGTGAAAAGGAATATTATGTGTATAAGATGCCATACAATGCTGTATTTAGGTTTCAAGATTTCCAAATGGGACTGACAGGAATAACCAACTTATTATGTTCTATATGTTGTACTGTAATCTAGTGAGTGTCATGCAAAGATTTTTGCAAATATTCCCTTCATACAGATGTACAAACATGTACAGGTAGGCCTATAGTTCAACATATCACATGTGTGTTAAATTCATATTTCCGCTTCAGTGTAACACAATGACTGGAACAGGCCTTTGGTAAATCTATTGTACCAGAAACTGGGCCTTTGAAAGGGTTCACAAAATAACAATACCTGTTGACTAGGCAATACAAGTTCAACTGTGTGACCTGTGATCCATTGCAGTCTGGTGTATTTATAGAATTGGGAATTTACAGGCAGTGAGCAATGCCACACCCTACAGACATTCAAGTCAATCCAGAGAGTGAGAATCCACCAAATAGTCCACCAGTTTCTTCATCAAACAGCCAAACTGATTGCAGAAATATCTTCTGACATCATTCAGGTATGTTTAGTTGAGAATTAGCCCCATAAATGTGGCCCATTTACTGGACTGCCTCCGTAAACATAGGCCACACATCCACATGTACAAAAAACGTGTCGACTTTGCCAAATTTTGATTTTCACATTTAGGCTTACTTTGTAGATTTTTTTTGCTTTAGAAGCATTCTCACCCTCTATATAGGCTAATCAGAAAGTGCTGCCTTTTTTCAGATGTTCATTTTTCGTGAAATTTCCAGATACATTTGCACACGTTTGCGTATCAAAATTTCAACATGAAATTTTACAAAAATTAACCATCTGAAAAAGGCAGCACTTTCTGATTAGCCTATATAGAGGGTGAGAATGCTTATAAAGCAAAACAAATCTACAAAGTAAGCCTAAATGTGAAAATCAAAATTTGGCAAAGTCGACACATTTTTTGTACATATGTGGATGTGTGGCCTATGTTTACGGAGGCAGTCCAGTAAATAGGCCACATTTATGGGGCTAGTTGAGAATAAGCTTGACAAATGTAACACAATAGGCATAGGAATCTGTGCAGACATTTGACTACCAATTTGTACGGTACTTCAGTTTCCTTCTCTGATGCACTATGAACAGTGTGTTTGATAAAGCAGTCTGAAGAAGTTCATGAAAGCACAAAATTTATGCAGAAAACTGAATTCATGCACACATGCACCTACCGACATGACCTACCACGCTATCAATGGATAAGTCCTATTTTTCAGTTCATATAAACGTAAACAAATAATACTTTAGGCCACATTTGTTGAATTTTAGATTGCAGATCCACTGATTTAAAAAAAATCTTTGCCAATTTTACAGTTTTAAATATTTATACAACGTTTGGCCAATTTTTAATTTTATATTTCCAACAAACATAACATAAAACAATTGGCATTGTTGAAAAAGAAGTATGAAATTGACCATTTATAAATATCACTACTCAGCCTGAAAAGCGTCAGTTTCTCTATCAAAATGTTCTTCAGCCAAACATTATCTGTGTTTTGATGCTAGCTACAGCAGGCATATTGACAACTTCCATGGCTACTATGTAGCAATACGGAACAAAACTGTGCTTGGTCAATTGGATATTGCACGTTTATCTTGATCGCAACCCGTTCAAGATCAGACAACTTCTGTATATTTTTCTCTTTTAGTTCAAAAATAAATAATTTATTTGTGAAATTTCTGCCCAAGATGACTTTTTTTTCAGAAGAAACATGAGTTGGAATTTCACTATCAAGTTTGATTTTGCCGGTTTGCGTAGGTGCATTTTTGTATCAACTTATCTATGCTTACAACAACCATATCATCATTTGAAATTTGAATACATGCAAATCCTAAACCTTTTAATCAATGTGCTTCATTTTCAGATTTAAGGTCTATCTACCACTATTACATCAAACCAACCAGTGAAGATGGCATCTAATGTTACAGTGCAATCAGTGTTGGAGAAGATTAGTGTGCATCATCTGGAATGCTCCATCTGCACCAACCGTTTCAGGCAGCCCAAACTGCTGGACTGTTTACATAGTTTTTGCCTGCAATGCCTTCAAGAGCTCAGAAAGAGCCAAGATCCCAGTGGTACAAAACTGACATGTCCTCTGTGCAGACGTAAAACTATGTTGAAAGGGCCTGGGGTTGCTGATCTCCCTAATAACTTTGCATTCAGTGCCCTGGTGGAGGAAGTTACAATGCAGGAAAAGCTACTGGAAGGTCAAGGGTCAGACATCAAATGTCAAGCCTGTGATGAGGAGAATCAGGCTATTTCAAGATGCATGGACTGTGATCATTTCCTCTGTCAAGAATGTGAAAAGGCTCATGGGCGTATGACTGTCATGAAATCTCATAAAATCTACACACTGGCTCAACTTCGATCAGGAGAGATAGTCTACAAGAGCAAACTAAGAGAAGAAGTTCCCAAATGTAGCAAGCACCTAGATCAGAATCTCAATGTCTACTGCAACTCATGTGAGCAAGTCATATGCACAACTTGCTCTGTAGTTGATCATGCAAAACACTCACTCACTGACTTACCTGAGGCTTTTAAGCAATGTAAAATAAAAGTTGAACAACTGGTAGTAAAAGCTGAGAGGAGTAAAACGGAACTGACCACTACCATACAGCAGACATGCAAATCTCGCAAGAAACTCAACACCATGTTCACTGACACTACAAGGAAAATCTCAGAAAAAGCTGCCAAAATCAAAAAGGAGGAGCAGAAACTGTTACAAAAGACTGAAAGGATTTATCAAGAGAGAATCAAAGCTATCGAAGCCGCTCAAGCTACCAACGGGAAAGACGTGACACAAACAGAGCAGAAGCTGGAGGAGGTGGAACAATTCATGAATCAAGCAAGTTGCTATGAGATTCTTGAACTTCAGCAGAAGCTCTTGCATAACCTCAGTGAATTGACAGGGAAGCAGCCACAGCAAGTTCCTGAAAACTTTAACTTCATGGACTTTGAAGAAGGTGATAGGTCACTTGGGAGTCTCGTTCTGGAAGAAGAGTCAAAAGCTGCAGAAAAGCAATCACCAAGATGTGGAAGATCAAGTAAGAAGGCAAAGTGCAAACTGAAGACTGAAGTTAAGAATGCATGTGGTGAGTCACTTGGTGGTCTCATTTTGGAGGAACATACTGAGGCTGTTGCACAGCAATCACCAAGATCTGGAAGATCAAGTGAGAATGTGAAGTGGAAACTGAAGACTGAAATTGAGAACTTGACAGTAACATCCTTATGCAGAAAAGTTGCAGCACTCTCCAACAATAAAATACTTCTATATGACAGTTGGAATAATGCACTGCTAAAAAATGCACTGCATAATAATGCACCGCATTATGATACTAAGAAAGCAACATCTTTTACCATCGCAATGGAAGAATGGTACAGACCCCTCACTGATGTAAGGTGTATTGCAGTAAGCAAGGATGACAAGCTCCATGTTCTAGACGGTCAAGAAGTCAAGGTCTTCAACAACAAACATAATATCCTTCATCAGTTCAGACCACGTCAAGGGTCAGATAGTCGACCATCATGCCTTGCAGTGGATGACAGCAATCTGATAGCAGTGGGTTATGAAGGCATGGATGAGATATCTCTACACAACCCAGATGGATCCCTCATCAGGAGACTGCCTGCTCCATTCGTTGGATGTTATCTGACAATGTACAATCACCGCCTTATCTACACAACACCCCAAGAGTTAGTATCTGTCGACTATGATGGAACAGGTGAATTCTTGGTAGACACGAAAGAGAAAACTTTAGGTGTGTGCTGTGACAGTGATAGCAGCATTTATGTTGCTGTGGGTGGATATTCAACAGGTGACATTTTGCATTACAGTCCTGATGGCAGGTACATTGGACGCGTGATCAAGGGATGTGGTTGTCCACAGGGCATCACAATCACATCAGGTGGTGATCTGGTAGTGGCAGCAAGAAAGACTATACAGATATATCATCGTCCTTGAGGACATAATTACACTCAGAAAAACTACTATATGGGCATTCCATGTCCAATCACCCCCCAAAAGTAAAGTAAACCCCACCTCCTTCAAATAAGTTCACATTTAGTGTATGGAGTATTTTAGTAAATTAAGCTAAAATCTTAAGTTTAAGAGCAATCGGACTACGGTTTTCAGGCTGCCACTTAAAATTTTGGTCAAAATTTGCATGGCTGCCAATTTCCAAATGACCATATCTTCATTACATGTTGGCTAGGTTTGTCAATCTTGGCTTCTTTGGAAAGGATACATCATAAGAAATCAAAATGTACCATTATTTTCCATGTTGGAGCAATTTGAGGTATGACAATTTGACCTTAAATCTGACCCCGTACATCACGTGATGTTGAGATGAACTGGATAAAACTTATAACCCAACATGCACATTTTTTTACAAAATATAGAAAAAAAATTCGGTGTAAAATACTTTTTGTTTGGTTACCTCATCTCAAAGTTGGCAAACTCATTGCAAAATATACTTTAAAAGCAATGATTTTTGGTCCTAAAATGTGTACATATGTACAAAGGTTTTTTCACCGATTCTAAATACACTTAGAAAATAATAACCACAAGATTACAGGCTAATATTCTCAGAATATCAGCACACAGTCTGCAAATATATCATATCATATGATATATATCAGATATCATCTCGCTGAGAAAAAAAAATTCCTTCAATTTTTTGCTAGGTTTTTCAATAGATGGGATAACTACACACAGATTTCATTATGATTAAATGACTGCAACTTATATTTGAAATAGGAAAAATTGTATACCTACAAAAGACAAAAGTAATGACCAAGAAGCAACTGCATGACAGATTCATGTGTAATCAATGTTAAAGTTTAACAAAAAATCATATGCAGTCCCTTGGTTGTTTCTTTCACACATTTTTTTTTCTGAGTGTCACATCATATTAATGCGTCATACATTAACATCTCTGTAGCTATGTAAACTATTTGTATTGAAATACAACTTGTATAAAACTTTTAGTTATACATGGATGAATGCAAATGTTGCTTAATAATTGGGTTGTAAATTTGTAAATTTATATTTTTCTTTTTTGTGGAATGATAAGACAACAGATGATGCATTTGGATCATTCTATACATTGTACATTCGGGGTCCACTTTTTGCCTAGTCCATACATCTGTCACCTGTTATTTTGTAATTGGGGATGCAATCCTTCATAATGTATGTATTCTTCTTCCAAGAGTACTTATGTGAAGCAAATAACCTGCCCCCAAATATACAATTGTTTGGAAGTAATTTTTTTATGCCACTTGAAAGGAAAATGTTACAGGGACAGAAAAAAGTCATTAGTTGGACTCCACATGTATACAGAATGACCAACTTGTTTTGCATCTTGAATAAGTACATGTATTGGTAAATTTGTAAATTTGTATTTTTCTTTTTGTGGAATGATAAGACAACAGATGATGCATTTGGATCATTCTGTACATTTGGGGTCTACTTTTTGCCTGGCCCATACATCCGTCACCTGATATTTTGTAGCTCAGGATTCAATCCGTCATAATGTATGTATTCGTCTTCCAAGAGTACTTACATCAAGCAAATAACCTGCCCAAACAAATACAATTGTTTGGAAGTAATTTTTTTATGCCACTTGAAAGGAAAAATGTTACAGGGACAGAAAAAGTCTTTAGTTGGACTCCACATGTATAAAGAATGACCAACTTGTTTTGTATCTTGAATAAGTACATATGTATTGGTATCGGTTTGCTAAATGTTGAAAGACCAAGTTACCTTCTCTCTTGGCCTGGCTGGCTTGATGAACAAAGTTTGAGAAAATGGAAGGAATATATTATGAGGTTGGCACATGGCCTATTGAAAGCCAGTGTGCAATGTATATTGAGTCAACACATCTGGGGTCAGACTTGTATTTACGTTATTTGTTTTCACATATAATGAACGGCATATGCCGTTCATTATATGTGGCATTCATCATCAAAGCTTTAAATGTATGTCTATATAAAATTACATGATGACATCATTATTGACGTCACCTCAACTTTTGTATATAGCCCTGGGTTGTATATAACACATCCCTATGCATGAACATACACAGTTTCAATGCAACATGCTTTTCAGTTCTCTTGAGACTTTGTCAGAAACAAATTCAGAAACAAAGTAATCACTATTCAGTGATACTCATGCATGCATTGTTCACAGGGGATTATCCTAAATACTGGAAACATCCTTTTACATGTATATCACAAACAGGACTGAAATTGACAAATATTCCCCTGAATATTAGCTCATACATAAAAATGATTTCCTTAAGCTTCTTACTGACAATTGAAGGATTCTGTTTTTATTACTTGGTTACAGTGCAGAAGAGTGCAGGAGTACAATAACATGTAAACGCTGTTCAGCACAAACAGTCAATCGGAACTAATCGCATAGACTCCCATTGTTAGTTGCCAGTGCAATTAATTGCAGCACCCATCTTGGAAGTCAGGTCAAATCTCATTGTACAATTATACATAATCCACTTACAATGTATAACACTTGTAACCAACCATCACTGCCTACCATTTTTCATGCCCAAGTTTTCACCAAAAAAAGTGTAATAAAACAAATGATCTTACTCTAAGGAAAGGGAAATATTAGGTAGAATATTCTCAATTTCGAGAATCAAACAGTGATAGCAATCTCAAAAATAGAAAGGATGTACATTACATGTATGTACAGAGCATGGTAGTTGTCACATTTATTTGATTTAATTACTGAACTTTTGAATTTAAGAATCAATCAAATCACAGATTTATTTGAAATAATTTGATAACTGATTATCACTGGTCCACCAATCTTGCATAAAGGCTTTGTAAAAAAAAGTATTTCATAGATTTTTTTTGTACTCTCCCTGTAAAGACAGTCCCAGCTTTCTTTTAGGGAAAGAAAAAGTCAAGCTGTTGTTGATCAGTAACACTGTGAACTAATTTATCTGAACATATCGTCACCATTTTGTCAATGTGATAAATCCACTGAAACCCAGATTTTAAGGAATATCAGCTTTTTTGATTTTCTAACATTTTATGATACAACTCTATGTAATTCCAAAATTTTGAGACACACAATTGTATTGTTCATAATATTAAAGGCTAATTACACCACGAGGTGAATGTGTGACAACTTCATTTTATTTTCGTTGTTGACGAAGTGACAAATCTCTATTTGTCAATGAGTCTGATTGATTATACATGTGTACAATATTTAAATGTATGAAGCATGTACAATTTGCATTTTGATAAAGTTACAAATCTGCCTTTGAAAAGTATATAACTTTTGTACTTGTGCACACGACAACTCTGTGTATAAACATAATGTGTGTACATGTACGTGTGATCAAGTAACATTTCCGTTTTGAATAAGTGATGAACATCTTTTATGTCTCCTGATTTAACATACTTTTTATGAAAATGAGACAACTGCTGGGCTATTTAACTAATGGGCTATTGCATCAGTTATATTTTTCAATTTTAGGGGAGAAAAGTACAGTGTGTATCAAAATAAATGCAAACAACATATACCAGACGTAGAATGTGTAACCAACATAGATAATATTGGTATAGTTTGAAAGATACGCCTTTACACTTTAAAATGAGACATAAAATGTCCAAGAGAGGTCAAATTGACAGTGGGACCAACATTTCAATTTTTATAGGCATTGGGACAAAGGTAACATAACTGCCTCTGTGTGGATATTTGCCTGGCCTACAAAAAATGTTTTAAACGAGTTAGCACAATTCAAAAAGCTTTCTTGCTCTAACCTCATGCTAAAATGTTTAGCAAGTAAACATATTTACAAACTGATAGCAAGAAAGTGTTTAGGATTGTGTTTACTCGCAAAACACATTTTTTTGGTCGGCCAGGCAATTTAAAAATTCTGCAGAACTTCTTTAGATACAACACTGTGTTAAAAGTTTGCGTTTTCAATTTGGGTGAATGGTTGTATTCTAAGAGCTTGCTAATATCATTATCATTTTACTTGTTTGTTATTACGTTTCTACCAAATGAAAATACTTATTCAATTTGGATCTAGGCGAAGAAATTGATGCGACTATATAACCTTGCAGTAAGCAATTTTTCATTAAAAAAGGTGCAGCACACATTGCACATTTCGTATCTAGTAATTAAAGCTAAAACAACTCTTTTGGTAATTTCTGAAATCAAGGGAAATCATTCATTGTCTTAGAATCCTGTTGGTATATTTTAATTTCAACTTGGATCAAAGGCTAGTTATATTTTGACATTTGGCTCGGCCAATCAAAGGGACCCATCTCAATTTACAGAGAAGCTTAGAATGTTTATAGAGAGAAATGGAAGTAGCTCAAGCATACTGTATATACTAATTTTTGTGGAACATTTTTTGCTGCTCTAATTTTTTTAGCGAAAAAGAACAGCCATCTTCATGACTTAAGAGACTTTAGTTAGTTTTGCTAATTTAACAATGTAAAGGTTATTCTTGATAAAGCTTTCGTTTTCCAAAAACTTCAGAAGAGTTTGCCATTTCTTACAGTTTGAAAGACAATGGTTTGCGTATGTGCATATAATTTGTTGTTTCTAAAGAATCATCATTCCATCATCACATGTGATGCGATCAAGCTAAATGAGTCGTTTGTAGGGAATTTTTATTGGTAGATACAGGCCAAAATAGGACCACTTCATCACATCTTTTGGTCACACCTCTTGGTGTTCCAACTTTGTTAATTGTTTAACTAAAGATGGTATCAGCTTGCCGTTTTCGAAGCAGTAATGCTGAGATTGTGCCCTTTTCAAATTTGTAATAAAAAAAAATTGACCAGGGTCGACAAACGACTCATGTAGCTTGATCGCATTACATATTTTGATGCATTAGTCACTGGTCCTTATTCATGACGTAAAAGCAAAATTATTTTCACTTTTTTATTACTTAGAATGACATAACCATGTGTCCCCTTCATTCTTTGAGCAAACGTTAATAAATTAGATATCCAAAAATTAGACGTCTGAAGTGTGTACTGCTGGCTTAGTCTATGACATCATTAACAAACAGTTACATTTATAGGAATAGGGGTGTAAACCTTTTTCATGATAGAAATGTATTAGTTTGATCAAAACATGATCGAAACTGGTACAGTGAATTGTACGTGCACAACAAGTGGGTAATAATTGAAAAATTGAGTCTGTTCTTAAAACATCCATAATGAACTCATTTTAGAGGCAAGAAACCTTTAGAAGGATTATTGACAGTTTTTCATTTCCTTTGCAAGGTTGACACCAAAACAACAATGCTCCTTTGGGAGAGTTACTTTTTAAAAGCATTTTTCAAAAACCTAAGTCGAGTCATCAAAAAATATCTCATTTTGCGATAGCATATCAAATTTCTGCATTGCAATTATTCATGCACCGTATAGACACTATCTACAGTCTTCAAATAATCATGATTTTTTCAGGGAGGCGTGCTGAAATGTTGACTGGTTATTTTTTTCCAGACACTTAGGCCTCCGAAAATCAATAGGTGTGGGGGGGGGGGGGAGGCTCATGCCATATTTCCAATGGGGAGCGCCGATAAAATCCTAAAATCATTCACACAATATTAACTAATGCACCCTTGTCACGACTATTTCTTTAGGGGGAGAGCGTTCGCATGTACATGTACATCACAAATCCTTCATTTTGCTAATGCAAATTTTTTTTTACGAAATTTATTTTTTGGGGGGGGGGGCTAGACAAAATGGGGGGGGGGTGGTATAAGAAAAAAAGTAAGAAATATCGAAAGGAGAGTAATCCCAAAACGATTCGGGTCAATTCCCTGGTTTGTTTTTTATTGGGCCTGGTTTCCACAAGCGTTTCTACAGGGAGACATTTAGCCCCTTTGCTTAATTATTCAATCAAGTTTAAGTAATAAAACAAATAATTTTATCATTATGTTGTCTACACATATGTGTTTTTCTACCTGTCTGTCCGTTCGGTACCTGTCATTTAACAAAAGAGGGCTTGAAAGTCTCATAATGCATCTCAAGCTAAATTCCTTGAAAAACTAACATGATCATGGTTTTTATTTTGATAAACAAAGTAAAGATAGATTTCATGTCCAAAAAATGCTTGACAAGCTAAAATATGAGGAAGAGATGCTAGCAATCCGTTGAATGAAATAAAACACATTTTTAGAACTAATGGCTTGCTAATTTCTCTTTGTCTCAGACTTGGCTATCTGTTGTAAACATGTAACAGTGGATCATGAAGTGTAGACAAAAACTGGACACAGTCCTAATCATAACAGCGTAATCTGATGTGAAAATAACATTGGAAAGTTCTGATTCATTTTTGCGGGGTCAGGGTCAGGTCAACACTGGCTGTTCCTGAGCAAACAATAGATGTTCTGGAAACCTGTGAGAAGTACATCAATTACAATAGATGCTCTCCCTGTACAGCTGTTTGTCATGATCGACCGTGATCCACCAGCTGCATAAAGGGGAACATAGTAATAATAGGACTGGCAATTTACACAATACTAAATGATATTTCATTGTACATGTATGTGAGCCAGAGTATGTACACTCCAGCCACTGGGTCTCTTCTTTTCAAAAGGATACTTTCAAATTGTCCACAGAAAGTCATAAAATCTCCTTAATCCAGGTAAGTAATTGGTCTTATTACATGTATTTCATAGAATTTTGTCTGTGTGACTTTTTCTACAAAGTAGACAGTGTTTATTGACAAATGCAGTAAATGTATTATGGAGTTCAATGAAAAAAATCCCTTTGGCCTATAATTGTCAGCTGCCTTGAGATATACAGTCTATACTATAGTCGGTATTTGTATTAAAACAGAAAGAAAAGCCAACATTTTACAGCAGTTTTGTGATGAACATATGATGCTTTCTTACCACAAGTTGTTCCAAACCAAACCAAACTGGGGGAAAAGTGGGGGTGGGGTGGGTGGGGTAGGAGTTTACAGCCACTTTTTGGCTATGGAATTAACATACATTGAAGGTAATGATTGTAATGGGGACCAAACAAACAATGGTGCTGAATTCAAACTGTTTCAGCTGTTCCAACAAAGGAAACTACGAAATACACAGTGTCGGCTGGGGCAAATACAAACACACACAAGTGGGTATTTACCTGCAATCGGGGAACCCCTATTCTCCCTCTTTTGTTTGTACTCTCCCAAAAGTTTTGTACATATCGCCAAATTGGGGACCTTCGGAAATTGGGGACCCTATTGTCCTCTATTGTTCAACGTCCCCAATTGAATGCAGAAACAAACTTACTCACACTCACACACATGGAAGGACAAGATGGATATAGATAAAGTAGGCCTATAAGAGAAGTCAACTTTTGATGCTTCCATTCACAGAAAATAAGCCAATGCATTGGCAGAGCATCATCAACTAGTCAAGATGGCATCTAGTGTTACAGCACAATCAGTGTTGGAGAAGATTAGTGTGGATCATCTGGAATGTTCCATCTGCACCAACCGTTTCAGGCAGCCCAAACTGCTGGACTGTTTGCATAGTTTTTGCCTGCAATGCCTCCAAGAGCTCAGACACAGCCAAGATCCTAGTGGTACAAAGCTGACATGTCCACTGTGCAGACGTGAAACCATGTTGGAAGGGTCTGGGGTTGCTGATCTCCCTAATAACTTTGCCTTCAGTGCCCTGGTGGAGGAAGTTGCAATGCAGGAAAAGCTACTGAAAGGTCAAGGGTCAGAGATCAAATGTCAAAACTGTGATGAGGATAATCTGGCCATTTCGAGATGCATGGACTGTGATAATTTTCTCTGTCAAGAATGTCAAAAGGCACATGGACGTATGGCTGTCATGAAATCTCATAAAATCTATACACTGGCTCAACTTCGTTCAGGAGAGATTGTCTACAAGAGTAAACTAAGAGAAGAAGTTCCCAAATGTGGCAAGCATCCAGATCAGAATCTCAATGTCTACTGCAACTTATGTAAGCAAGTCATATGCACAACTTGCTCTGTATTTGATCATGCAAAACACTCAATTATTGGATTACCTGAGGCAGTAGAGAAATGTAAGAAGAAGGTCACAGAAATGGTCCAAAACAATGAGAGAAGAAAAACAGAATTGAGCACCACCATAGAAGAGACATGCAAATCTCGGGAGGAGCTGGATACCATGTTTACCAACACTCAAAAGAAAATCTCCAAAAAGGCTCAACAGGAAATTAGAAAGATCCAACAGGAGGTTGCAAAAATCCAAAAGGAAGAACTGAAATTGAAGAAAGAGACAGACATGATTTATAAAGACAGAGTCAGAATATTTGAAGCTGCTCAAGCAACAAATAGGAAAGAGGTGACACAGACAGAGCACAAGCTGGAGGAGGTGAAACAACTCATGAATCAAGCAAGTTGCTGTGAGATTCTTGAACTTCAGCAGAAGCTCTTGCATAACCTCAGTGAATTGACAGGGAAACAGCCACAGCAAGTTCCTGACAATTTGACCTTCATGGACTTTGAAGAAGGTGATAAGTCACTTGGAAGACTCATTCTGGAGGAAGAGCCACAGGCTGCAGCAAAGCAATCACCAAGACCTGCAAGATCATGTGTGAAAGGGAAATGGGAACTGAAGACTGAAGTCAAGAACTTTGAATTAAGAAATGCATTCATAGCACATGTTGTATCACTCTCTAGCAATAAAATACTTGTACTATCTAAAAATTATAAAGGAAACAGTGGTGCACTATTCACAGCTTCAATTCCCAATAGTTACCAGGAACCATCTCCTATCCCACAAAGGCTACATATCAATGGCCTCACTGATGATGTAAGGTGTATTGCAGTGAACAAGGATGGCAAGTTCCTTGTTCTAGATGGTCCAGTAGTCAAGATCTTCAACAAGCAACATCAGCTCCTCCATCAATTCACACCAGGTAGAGGGTCAGACAAACCAACATGCCTTGCAGTGGATGACAGCAATCTGATAGCAGTGGGTTATGAAGCCAAGAAGGAGATAGCTCTACACAAGCCAGATGGATCCCTCATCAAGAGACTGCCTGCTCCAATGATTGAGGATTATCTTACAATGTACAATCACCGCCTCATCTACACAAACTGGCCTAAGAAAAGGTTGGTATATGTAGACTACTATGGTACCAGTGTATTCTCAGTAGACATGACCAGCAACATGCAGAGGGGTTGGTGCCCTACTGGTGTGTGCTGTGACAGTGACGGCAGCATCTATGTTGCTGTGGATAGATATCCAACAGGTGATATTCTGTATTACAGTCCTGATTGCAAGTACATTGGATGTGTGATCAAGGGATGTGGTCATCCACGTGGCATCACATTCACATCGCATGGTGATCTGGTAGTGGCTGCAAGACGGTCTGTACAGATCTATCACCGAGTGTAAGGACAGATTAATTAATCTAAGGCTATCCAGTGTATCCACCAACCACTTCCATCAGACATCGAGCATTGTTATCACTGACAAAGAACTTTAAAGTTCATTCCCTAAACAACATTCTACAATACTGAATATTTGGTTTAATTTTAAGGTCTTTGGTCTCTGTATGTGTTGACTCTCATACCTCAACCACTTCCCCTTTGGAAAATCTTGGACTTCAACACCCAGCCTACTTCCTATGAAATCCTATATCTGTTGGTCCAATAATGAGAGCAAACGAATGAACCTTCACTATGTTTTCAAATAGGGATGAGTGCACATTTTAAAAATATAACAAACGAGAGGCAAAGTATTACCACAAGAGGCAATTCAATTTTCTCAGATTCATCTCAGCAAATACAAAGTCAATGTATGATGTGTTTTCCAAGTATAAGATATAACCCTGCTACTGTGTAAAATGTAAACATTATTTAAATTTTGTTATTCGATTCTTCAATTACATTGGGAAAATTGTTGAGTTTAAATTAATGCAACTTACATTTGAATGAGACAGATTTTCCAACTCCGCGTACAAAAACCAGAATAAATCCTCAAAAGCAACTGAATGAAATGTGTGTGATTTTGAACTAAAGCGAGAGTTGAATAGCAAGTTACATACAATCCCTTGGTTGTCTCTTTCACAGTGCTTTCTGAGTGCCTCATCAAATTAATATTAGTTTAATTACATTGACAACCAAGTTGAAAATGAAAACCTCAAGTGCATTCTACTGAAATGATACATGGATGTTTGTAAATTTGGTTAGTATGATGGATGTACATTTGTTAACTGAATTTTATTCCCTTTTTTGTCCTTCTTAAATGTGATTTTTTAAATACTACAATATAAGATGCATTTGGAACATTCTATGAATTTGGGGTCCACTTTTTCCTGTCCCTATACGTCCGACATCTACGATTTTGTAATTGAAGATGCACTCCTTTATGTGTGTACTCTTTCCTCCAAGAATGCTACCTACCCAACAAATATTAATTAGTTTGAAGTCATTTTTAATAGCACTTGAATGGCAAATGATAAATTTCGGAGGTTGCAGGGACGGGAAAAATGTCTGACTTTGGACCCTAAATGTATAGAATGACCTACTTGTGAGAGGTTCCGTACCATTACAATAATAGTTTAGTTTATTCCATAAAGGATTGAGGCTTTTGCTTCTTTGAATAAGTATTGGTTTGCTAAATGCTGATACACCAAGTAGTCTAAATGAAGCAATAACAGAGTATCTCTCCAAGAGAACACAGCTTCCATGACAACAATGGCATTTCAGCAAAGATACAAAGTCTGTTATCTACCAATCAGCATCTCACGTACATTTCAGCTGCATTTTCCACTGGGCATGTGTGACTCCTAGGGTTATTTGCATACATAATGAGGGCTGCCTATTTTACACCGATTATGTGACTCAAAAAGATATATTTGTATTTTATCATTTATAGACCACATAATTTGGAAGCCATTGTTATTGTATCACTAGTTAGTTCATTCACTGTATATTTTGTCAAAGACATTTTAAAAAACGTTTTCTGAGAACATAGCAACAATGATTTTATGAAACAACCCTCTTTTCTCAGTTGTCGTTTGTTTACATTTAAGACCAATTTGTTTTTCGACAATAGCATAATTACAGTGGTTTCCCCAACATTCATACTTGTACATAATGGTAGAGGGGATTATCAAGTAATCAGATTTGTGAAAACATTTTCCCTTGATTTTTTTATCTCCTGATTGACCGCATTTGAATATTGTCAACATGCTCTCAAAATATTTTGAGTATGTAACTATGAGCTTAGAAAATTAGTCAGGCTTGTTTGGGTCTAGTACCATGTATTGCGAGCAAAAGAAACCCAAACACTACAACACTGTTTAGTCAGCTTGAAAATTTTTCTTTTTTATCATAACAAAAAAATGTAGCAAAAAGAAATCTTTTGTGTGTTAAAGATCGCCTCATGGGGTTTTATGTTCAGTATTTTATTGTCCTGTGAAAACTTCAAATGTCTAGAAATCCTAAGCGAAAAAGTGACACATGAATGATCAAAATTTGTTGGCACCTTAGCAACCACTTTACAAGGGAAAAGTCAGAGCATGGAATTGTTTTTCCAAACTGAATGTCTAGCAATAGCATTTTTAGGGCATGCTTATACAAAAAATATTGAAAGTAAATATTTCTTTAAATTATGGGCGTAAAGACAGTTAAACTTGACATCTAACAAGTGGAAGAACTGATATCGTATGGTTGCCGAGGGTGCAGTCAAGTACCCACCATACCTATAGATAACTTATCAATATCGCACATTCTATGGGAGTGAGACGTACGTGATCTGGAACTTTCTTAAGGTACCAGCGGTGTAACTAGGGTTAAGCTTCCAGTGGGGCAGCTGGGGGGTTCACCAATTTTTTTTTTGAAAGGGGAGGGGGGCAAGGAAGGTAACATATTCATTTGTTGTGTGCAATTCAAGATTTCAAATGGAGTGTGGGGTGGGGGGGGGGGAGACACGTGCCTCATAGTTACACCTTTGAAAGGTACACAGAAATATGGAATTCTAACATTACATCCGGTTTAACAGTCCCTTTCATATTACAATTAGCACTAGTTACGAACCAATAAAAGGTGTGAATGGTAGCAACCCAAATTGCCTACTGTTGCAGTCCACTCTTTTTTGAATAAATTGAAATACCAAATGGTTTTGTAGGAATGAAGCCTTAACACTAGTCTGAGTATCACCCGTTGTATCACTCTCTCTGTCTCAAGGTCATGTTCGCGAAACACGTAACATATCGTTACAGGCCGCGTGAAACAGCCTATTTTTGCAAACACAATTCACGATGTAAAAGCACAATAGATGTCATGTCTAGGTTTTATTAGATGTACATGACAATGGGTTAATGAAGACCCGAGATAAAAGGCGCCTGCTGAATGCTCTCAGGGTCGAGACGCAGTCTGGTTTTGCATAATAATCGACAAATTCTCAGATATCATAGACTCTTCCTGTGCAAAGGAATTTTCCATATAGACTACCTTAGCAGCCAACCCCCCCCCCCCCCTGCAATTAAGAGCAATTCACAATGCAGTGTGAGTGTGCTAACTAGTCTTTGCCTCAAGAGGCCACTTTTCAACTTTTAAAGTATACTAACTTCTACAAAATGAACTTACCAGTACATAGAAGTACATTGGGGAATCTGTTCTTGTTTTTGCAGACAGGTTTCTTGGCTTCCTCACAGTTGACTGCCACTGACATTTCATATAGCACCTACATTTCAAAGTGAACAAATTGACAAGACAACACACATTACATTGCATTTTCTCTTTCTAGCTCGGACTGCAATTACAAATCAAGTTATCTTTGGCTGACTTAATCGTTTGCATATTCATTCTTCAGCAAGTGCATGGACAACATAGCCATACACCAGTTTGGCAGAAATATAGAACTAAGTCTGACTCAGACTGGAGTTTAATTTACGCTGCAAATTCTGAGACTGAACTTCAAGTTACAATGGCTAATGACTCAAACTCGGCTCTCATGACTCAACTCATGACTCAGACTAGACATCACAGAATTGTCACTAGTGAGACAAATTTCACTGACTCGACGAAACATTTTCGGCAAAACTGTCTCGTAATACATTTAGCTAGTGCTGATCGAGTGCAAAATTTGGTTTGTTGTCGGTAACAATTGGTTAAAAAGAAGCCCTTGTATTCTGATACATTCTGCTTTGCAGATAAGAAAATGGGAAAATCCGATAACCTCACTTGAAATTCTATAGACTACAAAAATTCATGCCATTTTGTGGAGACTTTTAAAGCTGTGAGTTCTTAAAATAATCACTGAGCCAAACTTTTACCCCAAATCACCTTGAATTTCTCCACAGGGTCTTGCTTGTCTATCTGTTTTTGCAGTGTGGTAATGGTGTTCAGTAGTGACTGACCCAATAAGCACCAACCTTAGCCGGTCTGGTGGGTGTCATGTGTCACATCTCGGCCTCACTGACCACACGGTCTTGGTCCTTCTAGAGGGGGTGTTGGTGTCGGAACCATAGGAGCTGGAATTATCATCATCGCTTTCGGGGACATGGGGTTGGCCTGGGGGAAAGGATAAAACATCAAATTTTACTAATACAATACTGTAAATAAAGGTCATCCATGTTCATTTTTGTAAGCATTTATGCTGAGTGTTTACATGTTTAAACATTTAGCCAACATTACACAAAGGCTGCTGCTGACAATGCCAAGGACTCATTTTATAATTTATTATCTCCTGGATCAGAATCTCCTTGTCATTCCTCAGCAGAGTTGTAATGAGTCACTGTTTTTTTGTGACTCGAGTCGAGTCAAGTCATTTTCAAGAAGTGAATCGACTGAGTCGAGTCAAGTCATTTTAAAGAAGTGACTTGAGTCCAGTCCAGTTATAGGTCCAAAAGGTTGAGTCTAGTCATTTAAAAAAAATTGAGTCATTAGGTCAACAAGGTTCAAGTCGAATCGAGTCAAGTCAAATAAATATAGCCAATTTAATCAAGTCAATTTGAGTCATGAATATCTGAACACTTTTTAACAAAGAAAGACAAGACAGAAAGTCACTTGTCTCAATAACAGTCTCGAGAACTCAAACTTTGATCCTTTCCGGTTTGGTTTCAGGTCTAGAATATTTTTCGCTGACGGCTGACGTCAAAACCAAATTGCATTATTCAAAACTGTTTCTGATAAGATAAGAATGAAGTTTGAATGGTGAGGATAACAGCAAGGTAATTTGCGGTGGCACCATGCGTAATACTCTTTTGTGAGTATGTGGTGGTTCTGAGAAGAACCGGTATAAACTCAACGTTTTGGCCAGCACACTCTGTCTGTCGTCAGGAGACCCTCCCCCAAAAAACCTGCAATCTGATATGTCTATGGCTGTTTGTTCAGAATGTGATACAACAAACAACTAACAAAGTATGATCACAATTGCAACAAAAGAACATCGCAACAAAAGAACAAATTGCAACAAAAGAACAAAAACAATGGCTGCTGCGGTAAAAAAACTTCTTCATGTTCTTGCAAGCAACTGCAGACTTTTATCAATGTGTCTTGAAAACCAAAAATCTATGCCGTTAACGCAACATCTCTAATGGTTGTTTACAGCAGTGAATTCAACAACATGACAACCATGCTGAAATGGATCTTCTTGTAATGTTATAGTTGGCTTTGCATTTTATGTTTTCCTGAAATTGTAAACAGATATTGTGAAACAGAAAGTGGCTTGATATAGTCACTGACTCAGGTTTTAATCTAAGGCCTGATTTTCATTGTGGATTTTGTTGGAGATATTTTAATCTCTTTGGGTTTGAAGAGTTTAATTAATTCAAATTTTGAATCAAGAATTATTTAATCATTCTGTAGTCCAACCTACTCATTTCTTTTGCCCTTCTGTCAATTGGTTGCTTGTCTTTTGTTGTAAAGGAAAACCATGTTTGAATGAATTTTCAACATAGCACTTAATTTGTTCAAATTTTTAGGTGAAATTTCTTTTTTGGGGCAGCTGCAACCCTCTTTTAATTAAAAGGCTTTTATTTTGGATTAATTTAGTGCACAAACAAATACACAATGCAAGGAGACTCCTTCCTAGCATTTACATTATTGATCGCGATAGGGACAGCTAGGAACCAGTTAAACATACGAGGAGCTAATCATGGTCTGATGGCAAATCATTCATAATTTGTTGGGTAATTTTTCCAAAACTGAATGTTGGGGGAGAAATTTTCTCCATTTGATGTATCATTTAGAGTAAATAAAAAAAGAGAAATTCCCAAAAAGATTTGTTTCCTTGGTAAAATCTTTGATTTCAAGGTAAAACTCGAAAAGAGCACTCATTTAATGATGAGTTTCACAAGATCACTTTCAGACCCTAATCTTAGACTTGAGCTGAAAGTTATTTGACAACAAAGTTGCAATTCTTAAGAAGTACTGTACTCATGTCAAGTCTCCCCTTTTTTGTAGATATATTGTCTATTTTTAGTGTCTCGAACTAGACAAGTGATGACATAAAGAAATATTCACATGAAAATAGCCCAACCAGCCTTAATTTATATTTGAAGGCTCCTTGCCCTCGGAATTTAAAAAAAAGATTTCTTTTCCTGACAAATCCCAATTCTGTCTATTGCATTCTTACTCCCACCCCCTCCCCTAAAAACCCATTTTTTAATTTGCATCTGCAACCCTCCTAGGAAAAATTTTTACTTTGGATTACTTTTGTAGCTCTCATAATAGAAAAATAAAATATACATTCTTCCATGCTCTCATGAACCGGAATCACCATTGGGCAACAAATGAATTTTTTCAGGCTGAAATATGAAAATCACCAGGGCTGTTTAGTCCCAAAATAGCATTGGTGACTTCTGATTCCATTGTTGTGGGCTGGGGCACCAGGGTCATGGAAACACTGACTGCCATTTATGCACAGGAACCTGCATTGATGTGAGCAGAGAGTACCCGGTACAGTACATGTACATGTATATACACGGACTCCAATAGCTTCTAAAAATAGAACTAGGACTATGTGCAATCATATGCATTCATGAACATGTACAGTGTATTGTATACACATCAAAGTTGTAAATTGCCTATGTTGTGCGCCATCTTCCAGAAGGATAGTTTCAAATCTTCTTCTAAAACTAACAAAAAGACTTCAATTCAGGTAAGATACTTGATGTTGTACTGTGTTTGTGCCCATATTACATGGCATTTGTCAAGAATCTTGGAATAATTGCCAGTACCGGTATGTGCAGCAATGGTCTTACAAGAGGGAGTATAGTCAATGCTCAAATGCAATACTCTTGACAAAAATGTCCCTGTTTAGTCTACTGGCTTGAGAGGACTAAACATATCCTTGATCCTACATTTAAACCTCAAATAAAAGTTTAACAGTTGAACAAAGAACTTGACCCTGTGGCTTCTTTCTGTTTACTATTCTGATAAACCTGTCTGTCAAATTATTAACATTAACAGCCTATAGACCTTTGGATTCGTTAGATGTAGAAAACAGTCGCATGCTGTGTTTGATTTTACTCGTGCAGCACGTACCAAAGTGCTACATAAGTGGAATCCGGGACTGCAAATAACTGAACTCAACATCATGTGACATGGTCCGTTTTGATACAGAGGGGTGTATACATACAGTAGATCGCCATCTTTGTTCATTTCAACCATTGCCGTAAGTGACATCAGAATGGGCAGATAGCAATGACTCATTTATTTGGTAAGATTTTTATTTAGTGGGTCTACCTATAAGTCTGTCTATACATTATCAACAGCATCACATTATCTCATATGAAGTACATGTACATGTTAACTCAGCATTTGCCAATTACAAGTGTATACGTATTTACTGAAAATTCAGGTGGATCCGTCAAACCTGTTAGAATACAGACATGTGGAATCCATGAATCTCCTTATATTCATGACAGAAATAAGTGACATGCATTGTTTGTACTTACATGTAGTCTCTTCCAAACAAGTGTTGGACCTTTAAGAAGATTTGGCACAGGTATAGCTGAGTAAATTACAAAAAAATAATAATATAACCAAAAATCAAAACGATGGAAGGCAAGCCTTTTTCTCTGAAGTTAGTGCACTTTTCTTACAGAAAAGTGGACATTATTGACAAGTCTTCAATTGAAATATTGGCCAGTTTAAAGGGAAAATACAACATTTGCAAACATCAAAAAATAAAACTACCGAATTATTTTGAAATACCTTGCTGGACTGTTAGTGAATGACAGTGTAAAGCATCCTGTAAAATCATGGCACCTGGTATACTGTCATTTTCAAGAAAAGTGGTATTTTTGTATCAATTTCCAACGCTGATCGGCCGATCAGCGTTGGAAAAACCTGGCTTTTTTTTCAAATACTGGCCTCAGTTGACCATCGCACTTGTTTGCAATCGATTACACACCTATGAACGGGTACAAGCCAGCTAGACTGGTTCCCTGACCTTACAATTCCCCAATATATGTAAACTGCTCTGTTTCTTCTTAAATGGAGTCAGGGAACCAGACTACAGGAAAATGATTGTTTTTCTTGGTTTTTATAGCATTTTCGAACCCAAAACCTCAAAAAAGTAAGTGTAACTATATTTGCTATATATTTCCAACCCCCCAATTCCATCCATTTCTGAAAATTACAGCAAAAGCAAATGATGTATATTCCCTTTAAGTACTTGAAATATATATTTTTTTCCGGTGCAGGCAATATTGGGTTGCAGAAACTCCGACGATCATGAAGTGTAGGGCTCCTGTTTTGTTTTGATCAAATCAGAGTCAAAAATGGTTTTTTTTATGGCTCAAAAATCACTTTTACAATAAAAAGCAGACTTTTCTCAATTATAATGACACCCGTTTTGCAATTTTGAACAGTTTCTTGTGGTAGAAATCATGATTTTCCTGCGCGGTTTGTGCCTTGCGATTCAGCGGGCCGAGCGTGCTCACAGTACATCGCGCAGTGATCGCCATCTTTATTTTTGGGGCGTGTGTTGTCGTTGCGCTGTCATCGTCATTTTACCCCCAAATTTCACTCAAAAAATCAAAATCCTGTCCTCTATCTATGACATACCTGTTCATTGAGAATGTCGCCAACTAGTTTGATAGGTCCAATAATTTTAAAGTGGATTTTGTTCCCTTGCAGGAAACAGGCCTTACACTTTACAATCGCCGTAACTCCTGCCCACCTTGACTCAAAACACCCAACTGACCCGGGCAAGCTCAGAGGTGGAGTGATAAGACGACTGCACTACTAAACAGGGGGTACTGGGTTCGAGCCCCACCCGAGTAACAGTAAGACTTACCTTTCGTATACAAGTGCCCTTTTTACACCAGCATTTACCACCGCCCCCCCCCCCCTATTTTTAAAAGTTTTTTTTTGGTGCCTTTTTTGTTACCAGCGGCCTTTTACGAGTGCCCTTTTTGAAATTTCACGCAACCATCGGCGATTGTGCATGCCGTCCTGACAATTGCCACATATTATCCATGATCGTCTTGTTTGAACAGTGCCCTCATAGGAAGATGGTACTGGCCCCCACTCCCAAGTTTTAAATTTACCAAGTATTTACAGTGAGTGCTCTTTTCATGAACTTTTTACAACACTGAGTATAAAGTGTTTATTAAAATACGTCAGTGAGGTGTGAACTGTTTCATTCGGACCTGAAGCCACATCCTCATTAAGTCAATGAAATGTCATTCTTCGTCAGGTCAACTCACAAACTATTTATATTAAAAACTGTGGCAAAAGGCATTTTTTGTCAAAGTGGAAAACCTTTCACTTGTGACCTACTTTTGTTTGACTTGTTATGAATTTTATTATAATTTACCTTAGGCGTAAAAAATGTCCCATAACAGCTGAAACGAATTCTTTAATGTTGCATTTGTCAGGACAAAATATGCTCTTACATTAAAGGGAATATACAACATTTGCAAACATCAAAAAATAAAACAACACAATTATTATGAAATACCTTACTGGACTGCTAGTAAATGACAGTCTAAAGCATCCTGTAAAATCATGGTACTGTGTGCTGTCATTTAAAAAAAAAAGTGGTATTTTGTATTGAATTCCAATGCTGGTCGGCTGACCAGCGTTGGACAAACCTGACTCTTGTCAAATACTGCCCCCAATTTATCATATTTAGTTATTCCACATTTTGTTGTACAAGCCAGCTTGACTGGTTCCCTGATCCAATTCCCCAATGTCCATAAATTGCTCCATTTCATCATTCTGGGCCAGGGAACCAGTCTACAAGAACATTATTGTTGGGTGATCAGGTACGACACAATCACCTTTTTCAAATGGTAAGAATTATTCTTTGTTTCTTTTGTTTTCCGGACAATAAATCTCCACAAGTTTTCTCCTAAACGGTTTATGCTATGAACTTGTAGCTTTGCACATATATCGACCCTGATCCCAAGTGGTGCATAAAACTCTGACGTCATGATGACGTCATCAGGTGTTAAATCACAAGTGATTTTCTCTGAAAAAATGACCATCTTCCTTCACCTGTAACTCTTGAAGGAAGTAATCGATCATGTTCATACATTGTAATCAGATAGATTTAATCGAGAAATATTTTTGGTCTGGTACGAGAACTCGCTTGACCTTTACTTCTGGGTCTACCAGAAGGTGTCACAGTTTGGTGAATTTAAAATACAGAGAGAAGCCTCAAAATCGAAATGAAACACATTTCTTCCGAACTGTTCACGTGTTAATAATAAAACTGAGATGGAACTTGAACCCTGGTCCGAAGATGTGAAAAAATTGTGATGTCATTATGACGTAATTGGGTATCAAATTACAAGCGAGAAATTAATTATAATTATAAGTGGATAACGGAATAGAGTAGCGTTCTCATTCTTTGTTGTTTTAGACATCGCCAGTGGCAATATATTTGATTCACAGGGGCAAAGCCATTTGACCTTTACTTCCAGTGTTACTGGTTCAGTGTTACCGGAGGTAAAACGATAATCAAATATAACTTGAAAATGGAAGCATTTTACAACAGTTATATAAATTATGCAAATAATTAGTGAGGAATGTCCAACACAAACATGGGCATGATGACATAATTACATGAGAGGGCAACCTCCAGTGGTTTGTCAAAAGATACATGGAATTTTTTAATTTAAAAACTATTCGTTACAATTTTACAACATTGCCTCTCGATATTCTTTGTTCAACCTTGAAGAATTTTGCAAGATTGCAGAATCGTGACATCATCTGACTGGATGGTTATTGTACCAAGGAGTAAAAGAATGATCAGTTTTCTTTTCTTTAAATTTAAATTTGTCATTTGATCCATGTCCACTATGTTCGTACTTCATATGTACTTCATGAACTTTTAATTTTGCACATAATTGACCTATCACGGTAGAATCGCGTCAGATTTGCAGCAACACATCTTGGGAAATATCATTCAATTACATGATATACAAATGGACACGGAACGCGCAAAATCTGAGACAAACAAAACTTAGTGTACAGAAACTCCATGTAGTATTGTCTAAGGGGCGAGGGTAACTCGCAAACGGTGGAAAAAATCAACGCCCATGTAGTAATATTGGGGGGAAGTTGCTTTTCGGAGGGGGGGGGGGATGCAAGGGCCCCCTTGCCCCCCCCCTCCCCCGGCTATGCCCATGATCCTTGGCTGAACACCTTTCAAATATAATTTCAAACTTATGTGCGCATGTGCATATGGGGCTGGCTGCAAGATTCAAATCAGCACAGCAATAATTTTCTTCACAACACATTATGATTCCAACGCGATGCTGTGGCGATAGGGCAATTCCTCTATTTGCACAAATTCTTTTCACTTTTAGATGAACACGAGATTGTATCCTCTCTTAACTAAATCAGTACTCATTTTGCGCATTTTAACTGATGATGTCATCAAACCGCAGTGGCGTAGCACAGTTGACTTTATTGGGGGGTTAAACATGGGCACTGTATGTAGACACGTTTTTTTCTCCGGACACTTGGCCTACGTAAAATCCAGAAGGGGGGGGGGGGGGGGCTGGGGGGGGGGGGGGCCTGGTACCCTCTGCCAATGGGGGCGCTGTTCAAAATCGGTGCTTTTAATGAGTCGCATTCAAATAAGGCACCTGTATTGGCTGATGAAAGCAAACAGGGCACGATTACGCTTTTACAGGGCAAAAAAGGGCACTTTTTCGGACAAAAAAGGGCACTGGTTCAGGGGGGGAAAAGGGCACTCTTGACAAATATTGGGGGGTAAGCGCTAGTAACAAAAGGCAATTGAATGGAAAAGGGTACGCCTATGAACCGGAAATTCCATGTGTTTCTAAATACAATTTCTATACTCAAATTTGTCATACTCCAAAATATGTTTTTTATTCTCCAAAATTATTAACAAATTGTACTACTCAGAAAAGTAAATTCATGATCCTCTTTCTGTTACAATATTCAAAAGTACACTGGGCACGTTCCTATTAAAATATTGCCCGATCACCCTGCGTTTGCAACTCAACAAACACATATCTCTAGTTTTTCTACGAACACTAGGTCCTGAAATCCCTGAAAATGTCATGTTTTGGATTGTTTACTTAGCCTATTTCAAACATCTTACCGTTCCCAAGAAAAGACCAAAAAAAAAACTCGGTTGTTTAAAATTGGACATGATGGAGTACGAATACGTTTTCCGCAAAAGGCAAACACTTTACAAATGAAATCACAACTAGCATCCAAACAGCTTGATTTTATGGGGTCGCAAAAGTGGACCCCAAAATTGGTTTCGCACGCATAATACAGGAATAATTAACACAAAAATGCCCAGTTTTGAAAGGATAGTTGTGTGGATGTTTATATCCTACTTTTAAATGTTCTTTCGGATTAACATCATCTTGTTCAAAGCGTGTTTTGCAACCCAATTGGGCTGTTCCAGGACCCAGTGTCCCTTTCAAACAACTCAATAAAACAATATTTGCTGCAAAAAACTCACCACCAAATCCATCTATTTCTGAATATTACGGCAGAAGCAATATGTTCTGCATTCCCTTTAACAAGTTAACCCTATATTGTACATTTGTTGCAACTGATTGCTATTTTCTTTTGGACAAAAATGAACAGCAGCTTTAAAACATGCATATAGTATGTCAATAAACCTTCAATTTTAAAAATACTCCACTTGACAGAACGGTGTCAACTTTACATCTAACCTATTACAACCATACCATTATTTGAAGTTCATGTAATTCCAAAACCTTTTATTTGCAGATTAACGGTCCGTTCTATCACACAAAGCCCAACAGTGAGGATGGCATCTAATGTTACAGCACAATCACTGTTGGAAAAGATTAGTGTGGATCATCTGGAATGCTCCATCTGCACCAACCGTTTCAGGCAGCCCAAACTGCTGGACTGTTTGCATAGTTTTTGCCTGCAATGCCTCCAAGAGCTCAGACAGAGCCAAGATCCTAGTAATACAAAGCTGGCATGTCCTCTGTGCAGATGTGAAACCATGTTGAAAGGGTCTGGGGTTGCTGATCTCCCTAATAACTTTGCATTCAGTGCCCTGGTGGAGGAAGTTACAATGCAGGAAAAACTACTGGAAGGTCAAGGGTCAGAGATCAAATGTCAAGCCTGTGATGAGGAGAATCAGGCTATTTCAAGATGCATGGACTGTGATAATTTCCTGTGTCAAGAATGTCAGAAGGCTCATGAACGTATAACTTTGATGAAATCTCATAAAATCCACACACTGGCTCAACTTCGATCAGGAGAGATTGTCTACAAGAGTAAACTAAGAGAGGAAGTTCCCAAATGTGGCAAGCATCCAGATCAGAATCTCAATGTCTACTGCAATACATGTCAGCAAGTCATATGCACAACTTGCTCGGTACTTGATCATGCAAAACATTCCCTCACTGGCTTACCTGAGGCTTTTGAGCAATGTAAAATAAAAGTTGAACAACTAGTAGTAAAAGTTGAGAAGACTAAAACAGAACTGACCACTACCATAGAGGAGACGTGCAAATCTCGCAAGAAACTTGACACCATGTTCACAGACACTACAAAGAAAATCTCAGAAAATGCTGCAAAAATCCAAATGGAGGAGCAGCAATTGTTACAAAAGTCAGAAAAGATTTATCAAGAAAGAATCAAAGCTATCGAAGCCACTCAAACTACCAACAGGGAAGAGATGACACAAACAGAGCACAAGCTGGAGGGCGTGAAACAATTCATGAATCAAGCAAGTTGCTATGAGACTCTTGAACTTCAGCAGAAGCTCTTGCTTAACCTTAGTGAACTGACAGGGAAACAGCCACAGCTAGTTCCTGACAAGTTGAGCTTCATGGACTTTGAAGAAGGTGAGAGGTCACTCGGGAGACTCATTCTGGAAGAAGAGCCAAAGGCTGCAGAAAAGCAATCACCAAGACCTGGAAGATCAAGTAAGAAGGCCAAGTGGGAAGTGGAGACTGAAGTTAAGAATGCATGTGATGAGTCACTTGGGGGTCTCATTCTGGAGGAAGAGCCTGAGGCTGCTGCACAGCAATCACAAACAAGTAAAAAGGCAAAGTGGGAAGCAGAGACTGAAATTAAGAATGCATGTGATGAGTCACTGGGTCTCATTCAGGAGGAACAGGCCGAGGCTGCTGCACAGCATTCACCAAGATTTGGAATAACAAGTAAAAAAGCAAAGTGGGAACTTAAGACTGAAATCAAAAACCTTTTTGCATCAACATCAGTAATCAAAAAAACTGCAGCACTCTCCAACAATAAAATACTTCTGTATGACAGTTGGAATGATAGTGGAAATGTAACCATACAAATGAGTGGGTGGCACACTCTCCCCAGTGTAAAGTGCATTGCAGTGAGCAAGGATGAAGAGCTCCACGTTCTAGATGGTCAAGCAGTCGAGGTCTTCAACAACAAACATACTTTCCTTCGTGACTTCATACCACGTCAAGGGTCAGACAGTCGACCGACGTGCCTGGCAGTGGATGACAGCAATCTGATAGCAGTTGGTTATAAACACATTGATGAGATATCTCTACACAACCCAGATGGATCCCTCATCAGGAGACTGCCTGCTCCAAAGATTGATGATTATCTGACAATCTGCAACCACTGCATTACCTACACAACAGGCTACAACAAAGGGTTGGTATCTGTAGACTACAATGGTGCTAGTGTATTCTCAGTAGACACGGAAGGGGAGTCTTTTGGTGTGTGCAGTGACAATGATGGCAGCATCTATGTTGCTGTGAAAAGTCAACCAACATGTGACATTCTACATTACAGTCCTGATGGCAAGTACATTGGATGTGTGATCAAGGGATGTGGTTGTCCACATGGCATAACAATCACATCAGATGGTGATCTGGTAGTGGCTGCAGAAAAGTCTGTACAGATCTATCATCGTTTTTGAGGACATAATTACACCCAGAAGAAAAACTGCCATAGGGTCATGCCATGTCAAATCACACCCCCCCCCAAAAAAAAAATTGAAAGTAAACCCCACCTCAAATTAGTTCACATTAAGTCTTAGCGCCATCCGACAACAGTTTTCATGCTACTGCCTGCCATATTTTGTCACTTTTGGCCAAAATGGGCATGACCACCTATTTTCAAATGACCATATCGACGATGTTTTCACGAAGTGATCAAAACCTGGAAAATTCATAAATTTTCGATTTCGAGTATTGCTGGCCAATTTATTGCACTTGACAAAAAGTAGAATTTGACCAATTTTCAAAGCAAAATATTGTTTATTTTTGTAATTATTGTAAACAAACATTTGACAAAAAGCCTGAAATCCGTGTTTTTCTGTTTTCACGAAGTGACAAAAACTGTTTAAGACCACTTGGAGTCTGGGTGCTGATAATTACTCGAGCCGAAGGTAAGGGTAATTATCAGCACCCAGACTCCAAGCGGTCTTAAACAGAGTGATTAATACCGACCGAGCACATATTATTCCCATTCATAAATACCTTTTCGGTCAAAAAACCAGATTTTCTTCAACAAGTTCACTTCATATTTTTTTAAACACCCCTCTAGTTAAATAATGGAGTGTTCGATTAGCTGGCAAGTAAGATGTAATTGACTCCTTTTATGGCGATTGGCGCACGCATTGCGCGTTCTGCACAATGTCGTACAGAATGCACCTGGGGTGTTGCGTTGTGAATAAAATTCTGACTCACTGGTAGTATTGCGCATGCCTACGTGAGGATTGTGAACTTTCAACCAATAAAACGGTAAGAGGCACTGGATTTTTAGGAGTCCAAATTTCATGTGGCTTTGGAAAAAGGTTTAAGACCAGCTAGCCATGTCTTTATCATCCGTTTAAGACCGGCCACGTGACAGGCTCTCGACCAATAGGAATGGGTAAACTGTCTTAGGTATTTATGAATGTTTAATTAAGAGAGACTTAAGAGAGACTTTTAACAAACAACTTTGAATTAGCAAAGAACAAAGCATACGTTACTTGACAATACAAACATTTCCCAAATCTATAACTACAACTAGTTGAAAATGTGTTTTGAAAAAAAAGGATTAACTCCAAATACGATTATATTGGGATGACCCTTTTGCAGGATATTGAGGTTTTGGTCATTTCGTGAAAACACCGTCGATATCTTCATAACCTTTGGGTACATTTTGTTAATCTTGGTTATATTTAGTAAAGGTTACATAATAAGAAAACAAACTTAACATTATTTTTCATTTCGGAGCAATTTAAAGCATTAAGATGAACTTTTGACCATTACTTTGATCTTGAGTAGACCTTGAGGTGAACGTGGATGAAAATTATACCCCAACATGCACGTTTTTCTACAAAATATCCAAAAATTGGGGGAATAATATTTTTGTTTGGTTTCTACCCCATTTCAAAGTTGGCAAACTTGTTGCAAAATGTACATTAAAAGCAGGCACTTTGTTGGTCCCTGAAATGTGTAGATGTGTATAAAGGTTTATTTCACCATTTCTATTCCACTTGGAAAGTAATTGCCACAAGAAGGCAAATTAATATTCTCAGAGCCTCAGCAAACACGTTCAAATGACTGCATGTAACTTTTATTTTAAATAAGAAAGATTTTGTACCTACACGAGACAAAAGTAATTACCAAGAAGTATTTGGATGAAAGATTCATGTATAATCAATTTGAAAGTTTAATAACAAATCATCTGCAATCCCTTGGTTGTTTCATTCACACATTTTTTTCTGAGTGTCTCATCAAATTAATGTTTCATACATTAACATCTCTGTAGCAATGTAAACTACTTGTATTGAAACACAACTTGTATAAAACTTTTAGTAATACATGGATGAATGCAAATGTTGCTTAGTAATAGGGTTGTAAATTTGTAAATTTATATTTTTCTTTTTGTGGAATGATAAGACAACAGATGATGCATTTGGATCATTCTATACATTCGGGTTCCACTTTTTGCCTAGCCCATACATCCGTCACCTGTTATTTTGTAATTGGGGATGCAATCCTTCATAACGTATGTATTCTTCTCTTCAAGAGTACTTCAGCAAATAACTTGCCCAAACAAATACAATTGTTTGGAAGTAATTTTTTATGCCATTTGAATGAAAGATGTTACAGGGACAGAAAAAAAAGTCATTATTTGGACTCCAAATGTATAGAATGACCAAATTGTTTTGCGTCTTGAATAAGTACATGTATTGGTATCGGATTGCTAAATGTTGAAAGACCAAGTTACCTTCTCTCTTGGCCTGGAAGTTACCTTCTCTCTTGGCCTGGAAGTCACCTTCTCTCTTGGCCTTGCTGGCTTTGGATCAAAGTTTGAGAAAATGGAAGGAATTGCATGTATGTATCATGAGGTTGGCACATGGCCTATAGAAAGCCAGTGTGCAATGTATATTGAGTTAACACATCTGGGGTCAGACTTGTATTTATGTTATTTGTTTTCACATACAATTTACGGCATGTGGCATTCATCATCAATGCTTTAAATGTATGTTTATATAAAATTACATGATGACATCATTATTGACGTCACCTCAACTTTTGTATATAGCCCTGGGTTGTATATAACACATCCCTAACATACAAAGTTTCAATGCATCATGCTTTTCAGTTCTCTTGAGAAAGGACTTTGTCAGAAACAAAGTCAGAAACAAAGTAATCAGTGATACTCATGCATGCTTTGTTCACAGGGGGTTATCCCAAATACTGAAAACATCCTTTTACATGTATATCACAAACAGGACTGAAATTGACAAATATTCCCCTGCATATTAGCTCACACATAAAAATGATTTCATTGTTATTGACAATTGAAGGATTCTGTTCTTATTACTTGGCAACAGTGCAGAAGAGTGCAGGAATACAATAACATGTAAACGCTGTTCAGCACAAACAGTCAATCGGAACTAATCGCATAGACTTCCATTGTTAGTTGCCAGTGAGATAAATTGCAGCACCCATGTTGGAAGTCAGGTCAAATCTCATTGTACAATTGTACATAATCCACTTATGATGTATAACACTTGTAACCAACCATCACTGACTACCATTTTTCATGTCCAAGTTTTCACAAAAAAGTGTAATAAAACCAATGATCTTACTCTAAGGAAAGGGAAATATTAGGTAGAATATTCTCAATTTCGAGAATCAAACAGTGATAGCAATCTCAAAAATAGAAAGGATGTACATTACATGTATGTACAGAGCATGGTAGTTGTCACGTTTATTTGATTTAATTACTGAACTTTTGAATTTAAGAATCAATCAAATCACAGATTTATTTGAAATAATTTGATAACTGATTATCACTGGTCCACCAATCTTGCATAAAGGCTTTGGAAAAAAAAAGTATTTCATAGATTTTTTTTGTACTCTCCCTGTAAAGACAGTCCCAGCTTTCTTTTAGGAAAAGAAAAAATCAAGCTGTTGTTGATTTGGATGCAGTAACAATGTGAACTAATTTATCTGAATATATCGTCACCATTTTGTCAATGTGATATATCCACTGAAACCCAGATTTTAAGGAATATCAGATTTTTTGATTTTCTAACATTTTATGATACAACTCTACATAATTCCAAAATTTTGAGACACAAAACTGTATCGTTCATAATATTTAGACTAATTACACCACAAGGTGAATGTGTGACAACTTCATTTAATTTTTGTTTTTGACGAAGTGACAAATCTCTATTTGTCACTGAGTCTCATTGATCTTACACGTGTACAATATTTAAATGTATGAAGCCTGTACAATTCGCATTTTGATTAAGTTACAAATCTGCCTTTTAAAGTGTATAACTTTTGTACTCGTGCACACAACAAATCTGTGTATAAACATAATGTGTGTACATGTACGTGTGATCAAGTAACATTTTCGATTTCAAGAAGTGATGAACATCTTTTATGTCTCCTGATTAAACATACTTTTATGAAAACAGAGACAACTGTTTTGATATTTAACTAATGGGCTATTGCATCAATTATATATATATATTTTTCAATTTTAGGGGAGAAATGTACAGTGTGTATCAAAATAAATGCAAACAAAATATACCAGACGTAGAATGTGTAACCAACATAGATAATATTGATATGGTTTGAAAGTTACGTCTTTACACTTTAAAATGAGACATCAAACGTTCAAATCTGATAATTTTTGACAGAGTTATGAGTCATTTTCCAAGAGAGGTCAAATTGACTGTGGGACCAGCATTTCACTTTTAGGCATTGGGACAAAGGTAACATAACTGCCTCTGTGTGGATATTTGCCTGGCCTACAAAAATGTGTTTTAAACGAGTTAGCACAATTCAAAATGCTTCCTTGCTGTAACGTCATGCTAAAATGTTTAGCATGTAAACATATTTACAAACTGATAGCAAGAAAGTGTTAAGGATTGTGTTTACTCCCAAAACACATTTTTGTTTGGGTCGGCCAGGCAATTTAAAAATTCTGCAGAACTTCTTAGATGCAACAGTGTGTTAAAAGTATATGCATATGTGTTTTCAATTTGGGTTAATGGTTGTATTTTTAGAGCTTGCTAATATCATTATCATTTTACTTGTTTGTTATGACGTTTCTACCAAATGTAAAGACTTATTCGATTTTTTGATCTAGGCGAAGAAAATGATGTGACTATATTGCCTTACAGTAAACAATTTCATTAAAAAAAGGTGCAGCAAACCTTGCACATTATGTATCTAGTAATTAAAGCTAAAACAACTTTTTTGGTAATTTCTGAAATCAAGGGAAATTATTCATTGTCTTAGAATCCTGTTGGTACATGTATATTCTAAATTTCAACTTGGATCAAAGGATAGTTATATTTCAGATTTTTCGAAATTCTAACATTTTATGATACAACTCTACATACATGTTATTCCAAAATTTTGAGACACAAAACTGTATTGTTGATAATATTAAAGGCTAATTACACCATGGGGTGAATGTGTGACAACTTAATTTTATTTTTGTTTTGACAAAGTGACGCGCTTTATTTGTCACTTAGTCTCATTGATCTTACACGTGTACAATATTTAAATGTACAAAGCGTGTACAATTTGCATTTTGATGAAGTTACAAATCTGCCTTTTAAAGTGTATAACTTTTGTACTCGTGCACACGACAAATCTGTGTACAAACACAATGTGTACATATTATGTGTGATCAAGTAACATTTCCGTTTTGAAGAAGTGATGAACATCTTTTATGTCTCCTGATTATCCTGTTTGGATATTTCATTAATGGGCTATTGCATCAGTTACATATGTATATATATACTTTTCAATTTTAGGGGAGAAATGTACAGTGTGTATCAAAATAAATGCAAACAAAATATACCAGACGTAGAATGTGTAACCAACATAGATAATATTGGTATGGTTTGAAAGATACGCCTTTACACTTTAAAATGAGACATCAAACGTCCAAGCTGATAATTTTTGACAGAGTTATACGAGTATTTTCCAAGAGAGGTCAAATTGACTGTGGGACCAACATTTCACTTTTAGGCATTGGGACAAAGGTAACATAACTGCCTCTGTGTGGATATTTGCCTGGCCTACAAACAATGTCTCAAGCGAGTTAGCACAATTCCAAATGCTTTCTTGCTATAACCTCATGCTTAAATGTTTAGCATGTAAACATATTTACAAACTGATAGCAAGAAAGTGTTTAGGATTGTGTTTACTTGCAAAACACATTTTTTTTTGGTCGGCCAGGCAATTTAAAAATTCTGCAGAACTTCTTTAGATGCAACAGTGTGTTAAAAGTCTATGCATATGTGTTTTCAATTTGGGTGAATGGTTGTATTCTTAGAGCTTGCTATTATCATTATCATTTTACTTGTTTGTTATTACGTTTCTACCAAATGTAAATACTTATTCAATTTGGATCAAGGCAAAGAAATTGATTTGACTATATAACCTTGCAGTAAGCAATTTCATTAAAAAAAAGGTGCAGCAAACCTTGCACATTTTGTATCTAGTAATTAAAGCTAAAACAATTTTTTTGGCATTTTCTGAAATCAAGAGAAATCATTCATTGTATTAGAATCCTGTTGGCATATTCTAAATTTCAACTTGGATCAAAGGCTAGTTATATTTTGGCATTTGGCTTGGCCAATCAAAGGGACCCATCTCAATTTACAGAGAAGCTTAGAATGCTTATAGAGAGAAATGGAAGTAGCTCAAGCATACTGTATATACTAAATTTTGTGAACATTTTTTGCTGCTCTTATATTTTTAGTGGAATAGAACAGCCATCTTCATGACTTAAGAGACTTTAGTTAGTTTTGCTAATTTAACAGCGTAAAGGTTATTCTTGATAAAGTTTTTGTTTTCCAAAAACTTCAGAAGAGTTTGCTAATTTCATACAGTTTGAAAGACAATGGTTTTCGTATGTGCATATAATTTGTTGTTTCTAAAGAATCATCATTCCATCATCACATGTGATGCGATCAAGCTAAATGAGTCATTTGTAGGAAATTTTTATTGGGTGATAAAGGCCAAAATAGGGCCACTTCATCACATCTCTTGGTCACACCTCTTGGTGTTCCAACTTCGTTATTTTTTTTAACTAAAGATGGTATCAGCATGCGGTTTTCACAGCAGTAATGCTGAGATTGTGCCCTTTTCAAATCTGTAATAAAAAACAAATTGACCAGGGTCGACAACGGACTCATGTAGCTTGATCGCTTACATATTTTAATGCATTAGTCACTGGTCCTTATTCATGATGTAAAAGCAAAATTATTTTGTCTTCACTTTTTTATTACTTAGACTGACATAACCATGTGTCCCCTGCATTCTTTCAGCAAATGTTAATAAATTAGATATCCAAAAATTGGACGTCTGAAGTGTGTACTGCTGGCTTAGTTCATGACATCATTAACAAACAGTTACATTTATAGGAATAGGGGTGTCAATATTTTTTTATGATACAAATGTATTAGTTCGAAAAAAACATGATCAAAACTAGTATAGTGAAATTGATAGACCAAAGAGTCAAAATGAAGCAATGAGCATTTGCTTCAATTACAGAATATCTCTCCAAGAGAACGCAGCTTCCATGACAACAATGCCATTTCAGCAAACATTTCCTGTCTGTTATTTTACCAATCAGCATCTGCAACTTTCTAAAGGTACCAGCAGCACAACTAGGGATGGAAGGTCATATGAATTCCTTTGGGGAACTTACCCACCGGGCCGCTTGTTATGTGCAACCTCTATGAGAGAACGCGGCGAAAAATCATTAAAAACGGGCCTTTTTTCACATCTGTCGCCACCACTTCATTATTCTACAGGGTATACCTTAGATCTCACTACAGTGTGACCCTAACAATATACTCTTTCAGAAAATGAAAGAAAAACTGAATAAAACACTGAGTTTTACTCGCGTATTGATGTTAAACATTGCATTTTTAGTCCAAAATCTCCCTGTTTTGTGTGTAAACCACGCGTTCAGCCAAGAACTGGTCCATTAACATCATCATAACGTTAAATAGCGCCACCTGGGAGCTTAGATCTCTTGAGTCATTTTTCTTCGTCTCATCAGCTTTCCAACAATATAACCCTTATTGTGATTGGTTAAGGTTTAGGCTCGCGTGTATTCATTTACTAAAGAATTGTACATCTAAACTCCAGTAAATTTGCCGTTGCTCAATGGCTCAGTGCGTAGGGTCTGTTTATTGTACACGTGCTAGGCAGCGCTACTATACAAAGAGCCCACGAGCTCTTATCTCTGTGTGTCCAAGGTCATCTGGCTGTGTGCTTTGGCCAGTTTACATGGGGTCCTTTTGACCACAAAGGATTTGATATGTTTTGTAAGTACGAGGATAATTTCATTTTTCATAGACTTTGGAATACTGGTAGTACTTTCTATTGAAAAGGTGCAAACAATGAAAATGGAATGTCATCAGCGTTTTCTTGTGTTGAAAAGGCCAAGACACACTCAGATTTACAGTAGTTTAGGGGGAACACTGGGGCATTGAAAACATCTAAACAGTAAACTGTTTATATTGTGTATATAGAGAGAGAAAAAATGGAGGATGACGAGAAAATGGGAACAAGTTCTTTTTTAAGCAAATCTCAATAATGTTTGGAAGTTCCACAAGTGCAAACTCACTCCAAGATATTTATCATTGATTATAACTCATCCAGTGCTATTCGTTTGTGTTATTTCTATTCTGCAACCACATGCCCTCTTTCAGCTCAGATCAGATTAGTTCTGACCAAGATTTGATAGGTCATATAAGCCCAAGGCTTCAACTCGACCCTCAATTACAAGCAAGATTACAAGCAAGATCACATGTCCTTTTATTAGTAAATCACAAGTCCCTTTACAAGTTCAGTCTCAGGTAACAGGGGTTGAACAATAACAAAGGAATGCCAACACATTGTAAACACATTGCAATTCCACACATGTGTACATGATATGTATGTCTACTTTGAACTTACAATTCATACAATCATGTATCGAGCTATAGCATGGCGTTGATGATTTTTTTTTCTGGCCTGTGAAGGGACGGATTGCCTGAGTTTGTTTTTCCAAAATATGCAAAAAGCCTGACTTCAGGCTATATCCTGAAAACTGGCATGAACGCCCTGCCCATCTTGAGCAACCATATACAGATTTCAAATAGACTGACACCACATTGATGTTGTGTTACCTGTTCATCAGTCTGTGATGTGTAGAGGTGGGCGTGGCTCGATATCCCCAATCTCAGCATTCATCTCAGCAATGTACCAATCAGCCTATGGGAAGGCAAAATATATGAATGAATATTTAAATTTAGTGCTGCATGAACTTAATAATTGGGATGCATGTAGCTTATTGATAAAAGAGAAAGCTTTAAAAATGTGAGTTTTGGAAATTTTGTAACGAAGCACAGATGCTGAAACACTGAAAGAAATAAAAAATTTAGTCATGATGAATATAACTTAGATAAACTATGCAAGCACAGTGTCAAATTGTTAATATTAACAGCGTATAGACCTTTGGAACAGTCGCATGCTGTGTTTGATTTTACTCGTACAGCACGTACCAAAGCGCTACATAAGTGGAATCCAGGGACTGCAAATGACTGAACTCAAAATCATGTGACATGGTCTGTGTTGATACAGAAGGGCGTATACATACGGTAGATTGCCATCTTTGTTAATTTCAACCATTGCCGTAAGTGACATCAGAATGGGAAGATGGCAGTGGCTCATTTCATGCGTGCCTGAAGGTAAGGTTTTTATTTAATGGGTCTAACTGTAAGTCTGTCTATACATCTGATATAAATCACCAGCAACACATTATCTCATATGAAGTACATGTACATGTACATGTAAACTCAATATTTGCCAATTACAAGTGTATACGTATTTACTGGAAATTCAGGTGGATCCGTGAAACCTGTTAGAATACAGACATGTGGAATACACAATGTACATGAATCTCCTTGCATTCATGACAGAAATAAGTGACATGCATTGTTTGTACTTACATGTAGTCTCTTACAAAATAAGTGTTAGACCTTTAAGAAGATTCGGCACAAGTGTAGCTTAGTAAATCAAAAAATAATAATAAAACAACAAAAAATAAACCCAATTTGAAGGTAAGCCTTTTTTTTTAAATTAGTGCACTTTTTTTGCAGAAAAGTGGACTTTTTTGACAAGTCTACAATTGAAATATGGGCCAGTTAAAGAACTTGAAAAATTATTATTTTTTTTCGGTGCAGACAATATTTGGTTGCAGTCTTCTGCCCACCTCGATTCAAACCACCCAGCTGACCCAGGCAAGCTCAGAGGTTGAGTGATAAGACGTCTGCACTTAACAGGAAATACTAAGTTCGAGTCCCACCTGAGTATTAAACAGTAAGACTGGCCTATTTTCAACCAAGTGCCCTTTTGTTAAACCAGAGTGCCCTTTTTGTTACCAGCGGCCTTTTATGAGTGCCTAGCTTTTTGGAATTTCATGCGACCGTCGGCAATTGTGCCACCCAAAAAAGTGCCACATATTGTCCATGATTGCACAAAAGCTTCAGAACAAAATATGTTCTTACATTAGAAAGGTAACCCTATTACACATAGGCATAGCCAAGATTTGTATTGACTGCCTTTTCCATTGAAATGCCCTTTTTTCACCGGCGCTTACCCCCCCCCCCCCAATATTTGTGAAGAGTGCCCTTATTTTGTTAACAAGTGCCCTTTTGACAAAAAGTCAGGCGTTTAGTGTGCCAGGGGCCTTTACGAGTCCCTTTTATCTTTTTTAATTTAGCGCGTGTATTGCCCTAAAAAGTGCTACATGTTGTCCTTTATTGGGGGCGTGTTAAACATTTCTTTTTAAGAAATGTTTTAACACCCCCCCCCAATAAAAATGACCAAAAGTTACACATTTTGTTGTCACTTATTGCTAACATCAAGTTTGAATCAAGCATGTAATAAACCTTCAATTTTATGTATATTCTACCTGACAAAAAAGTTCAACTTTGCATCTAACTTATTTCAACCAAATTATCATTTGAAGTTCAAATACATGTAATTACAAACATTTTACTTAATGTGCTTCATTTGTAGATTAAAGGTCTCTCCTTTCACATCAAGAGGAGATGGCATCAAATGTTACAGTGCAATCAGTGTTGGAGAAGATTAGTGTGGATCATCTGGAATGCTCCATCTGCACCAACCGTTTCAGGCAGCCCAAAATGCTGGACTGTTTGCATAGTTTTTGCCTCCAATGCCTCCAAGAGCTCAGACATAGCCAAGATCCTAGTGGTACGAAGCTGACATGTCCTCTGTGCAGATGTGAAACCATGTTGAAAGGGTCTGGGATTGCTGATCTCCCTAATAACTTTGCATTCAGTGCCCTGGTGGAGGAAGTTGCAATGCAGGAAAAGCTACTGGAAGGTCAAGGGTCAGAGATTAAATGTCAAGCCTGTGATGAGGAGAATCAGGCTATATCACAATGCATGGACTGTGATCATTTCCTGTGTCAAGAATGTCAAAAGGCTCATGGACGTATGACTGTCATGAAATCTCACAAAATTTATACACTGGCTCAACTTCAATCCGGAGAGAAAGTATACAAGAGTAAATTAAGAGACAAAGTTCCCAAATGTGGCAAGCACCCAGATCAGAATCTCAATGTCTACTGCAACTCATGTCAGCTAGTCATATGCACAACTTGCTCTGTACTTGATCACGCAAAACACTCACTCACTGGATTACCTGAGGCTGCAGAGAAATGTAAGAAGAAGGTCACAGAAATGGTCCAAAAAAGTGAGAGACGAAAAGCAGAATTGAGCACCACCATAGAAGTGACGTGCAAATCTCGAAAAGAGCTTGACACCATGTTTGCCAAAACTCAAAAGAAAATCTCCAAAAAGGTTCAACAGGAGATTAGAAAGTTCCAACAGGAGATTGCAAACCTGCAAAAGGAAGAACAAAAATTGATGAAAGAGACTGACAGGATTTATAAAGACAGAGTCAAAACATTTGAAGTTGCTCAAGCAACCAACATCAAAGAAGTGACCCAGACAGAGCACAAGCTGGAGGAGGTGAAACAACTCATGAATCAAGCAAGTTGCTGTGAGATTCTTGAACTTCAGCAGAAGCTCTTGCATAACCTCAGTGAATTGACAGGGAAACAGCCAGAGCAAGTTTCTGACAAGTTGACCTTCATGGACTTTGAAGAAGGTGAGAGGTCACTTGGGAGACTCATTCTGGAAGAAGAGCCAAAGGCTGCAGCAGAGCAATCACCAAGACCTGCAAGATCATGTGTGAAGGAGAAATGGCAACTGAAGACTGATTTCAAGAACTTTAGATTAACAAATGCATCTATAGCACATGTTGCAGCACTCTCTGGCAATAAAATACTTGTACTATCTAAAAATGATTTTGGAAACGGTTGTGCACTATTTACATCTTCAATTCCCAATTGTCACCAGGAACAATCTCCTATCCCACAAATCAATGGCCTCACTGATGTAATGTGTATTGCAGTCAGCAAGGATGACAAGCTCCTTGCTCTACATGGTCGAGTAGTCAACGTCTTCAACAAGCAACATCAGCTCCTCCATCAGTTCACACCAGGTAGAGGGTCAGACAGCCGACCAACATGCCTTGCAGTGGATGACAGCAATCTGATAGCAGTGGGTTATCAAGGCAAGAAGGAGATATCTCTACACCACCCAGATGGATCCCTCATCAGGAGACTGCCTGTTCCAATGATTGGAGATTATCTGACAATGTGCAATCACCGCCTTATCTACACAAACTATGGCAACCAAAGGTTGGTATGTGTAGACTACTATGGTGCCAGTGTATTCTCAGTAGACATGACCAGCTACATGCAGAGGGGTGGGTACCCTACTGGTGTGTGCTGTGACAGTGATGGCAGCATCTATGTTGCCGTGTATGGACATCCAACAGGTGATATTCTGCATTACAGTCCTGATGGCAAGTACATTGGATGTGTGATCAAGGGATGTAGTTGTCCACAGGGCATCACAATCACATCAAATGGTGATCTGGTTGTGGCTGAAGGAAAGACTATAAAGATCTATCATCGTCCTTGAGGACATAATTACACCCACAAAAAACTGCTACAGGGCAATTCCATGTCAAATCACTCTCAAAAATTGAAAGAAAACCCTACCACCTTCAATTTCAAATTAGTTCACATTTTGGTGTATGGGGTATTTTGGCAAATTAGGCTAAAATCTTAAGTTTAAGAGCAATCGGACTACGGTTTTCAGGCTGTCACTTAAAAGTTTGGTCAAAATTGGCATGGGTGCCAATTTTCAAATGACCATATCTTCATTAGGCCAAAAAAAAATAAGTCGGTCTCTGGTCAGCACGCGCGTCGATTTTAATCATGCGCGTCAATCTTTTTTTTTTCCAAAATGTTCCGCGGTAGCTCCAACAGCGCCCTCTATTTCCGCACCTCCTCATTTTTTTTTTACCAAAGAGCACCAAGGCAAATGATCAAAAGCACCAAGGCAAATTATGGAGGACACCAATGTACATGAAGACACCAAAAAAGCAAAATAGTACCCACCTTGTCTGTACAATCCAAGCTTGAAGAAAAAAAAAAAAAGAAAAAAAATAAAAAAAGCCGCGTGGCCGCGTCAATTCCGTAACTTTGGTCTGACCAGAGACCGAATTTTTTTTTTTTGGCCTTACATGTGGGCTATGTTTGTCAATCTTGGCTTCTTTGGAAAGGATACATCATAAGAAATAAAAATATACCATTATTGTTCATGGAGCAATTTGAGATATGATAATTTGACCTCAAATCTGACCCGTACATCATGTGATGTTGAGATGAACTGGATAAAACTTATACCCCAAAATGCACATTTTTTTACAAAATATAGAAAAAAAATTAAGTGTAAAATACTTTTTGTTTGGTTACCTCATCTCAAAGTTGGCAAACTCATTGCAAAATATACTTTAAAAGCAAGGATTTTTGGTCCTAAAATGTGTACATATGTACAAAGGGTTTTTTTTCACTGATTCTAAATCCACTTAAAAAGTAATTAAAACAAGACAACAAACTAATATTCTCAGAATATCAGCACACAGTCTGCAAATATATCATATCATATGATATATATCAGATATCATCTCGCTGAGGGAAAAAAACCTTCCATTTTCTACTCAGTTTTTCAATAAATGGGATAACTCTAAACAGCTTTCATTACGATTAAATCGTCACCGTTTTCACGAAGGAGCGAATTTCATGAAAATCGTCTGTTTTTCAAAATTTGTTTTTTTGGTGAAAATGAATAAGTATTTGAATATCTACAACCTGGTGAGGCTATACTTTCAAAAAATTAGTTAAAACCTTAATTAACCTCATTAACGAATGGGCGAATTTGCCACAAGTGACGTTTTGCGTTTTCACGAAGGGGCAAATTTCCGCACTCTATGGTAGTAATAAATATTCAGTAAACAAATACATTGTAATACAATGACGCGCTATCATCAAAGGGGCATATTTCAGTCGTGCGCAATGAAATGTTTTCACGAAGGGGCGAATTTCAAGGGGCACGCTCAGTGGGGGCAGAATCTGTGCACACTGTAAAAAAAAATGCATTGACTCCGACCACAAAAGGGCTAAATCTGCGCGTGCTCACGAAGGGGCGAATTTGCTAATTGGTCGAGTTTTTTTTTCCATTTTCACAAACAGCCACTTTTCTTATTTGATTAATTCTGCAAAACTTATCACCTATTTTTCTTAAAGTTTGCCACATTTAGTAAGATTAGAATCTCTTTTTTCCTCTGATACCTAAATCTTGCATATTTTATGCATCTTTAAGTTTCAAATTGTCAAATGAAAAAAGGACCAACTTTAAACGTTATTATCTCGAATGTTTGTTCAGACAGTGAAATACTAAATTTGCCTCTTCGTGAAAACGGTGACGACATGACTGCAATTAACATTTCAAGTAAGAAAGATTTTGTACCGACACAAGACAAAATTAATGATCAAGAAGCAACTGGATGAAATATTCATGTAGAATCAATTTTAAAGTTAAAAAAAAATCATATGCAGTCCCTTGGTTGTTTCTTTCACACATTTTTGTTCTGAGTGTCACATCAAATTAATGTATCATACATTAACATCTCTGTAGCAGTATAAACTATTCGTATTGAAACACAACTTGTATAAAACTTTTAGTAATACATGGATGAATGCAAATGTTGCTTAAATTAATAATAGGGTGGTATATTTGTAAATCCATGTTATTCTTTTTGTGGAATGATAAGACAACAGATGACGCATTTGGATCATTCTATACATTGTACATTCGGGGTCCACTTTTTGCCTAGTCCATACATCCGTCACCTGTTATTTTGTAATTGGGGATGCAATCCTTCATAATGTATGTATTCTTCTTCCAAGAGTGCTTATGTGAAGCAAATAACCTGCCCAAACAAATACAATTGTTAGGAATTATTTTTATTTATGCCACTTGAAAGGAAAACGTTACAGGGACAGAAAAAAAGTCATTAGTTGGACTCCATATGTATGCAGAATGACCAACTTGTTTTGCATCTTGAATAACTTCATGTGTTGGTATCGGGTTGCTAACTAAACCAAGTTACCTTCTCTCTTGGCCTGGTTGGCTTTGGATCAAAGTTTGAAAGAATGGAAGGAATTGCAAATACATATTATGAGGTTGGCGCATGGCCTATAGAAAGCCAGTGTGCAATGTATATTGAGTTAACACATCTGAGGTCAGACTTGTATTTACGCTATTGGTTTTCACATACAATTAATAGCATGAATGTGGCGTTCATCTTCGAAACTTTAAATGTATGTCTATATAAAATTACATGATGACATCATTATTGACGTCACCTCAACTTTTGTATATAGCCCTGGGTTGTATAACACATCCCTATGTATAAACATACAAAGTTTCAATGCAATGCGACTTTCAGTTCTCTTGAAATAGGACTTTGTCAGAAACAAAGTCAGAAACAAAGTAATCAGTGATTCTCATGCATGCTTTGTTCACAGGAATGAAATTGATAAATATTCCCCTGCATATTAGCTCACACATGAAAATGATTTTATTGTTACTGACAATTGAAGGATTCTGTTCTTATTACTTGCAGAAGAGTGCAGGAATACAATAACATGTAAACGCTGTTCAGCACAAACAGTCAATCGGAACTAATCGCATAGACTTCCATTGTTAGTTGCCAGTGCCATAATTACACGTGTACAATATTTAAATGTATGAAGCCTGTACAATTTGCATTTTGATAAAGTTACAAATCTGCCTTTTAAAGTGTATAACTTTTGTACTCGTGCACCACACGACAAATCTGTGTACAAACACAATATGCGTACATATACGTGTGATCAAGTAACATTTCCATTTTGAAGAAGTGATGAACATCTTTTATGTCTCCTGATTAAACATACTTTTATTAAAAAACAGAGACAACTGTTTGGCTATTTAACTAATGGGCTATTGCATCAGTTATATTTTTCAATTTTAGGGGAGAAATGTACATTGTGTATCAAAATAAATGGAAACAAAATATACCAGATGTAGGATGTGTAACCAACATAGATAATATTGGTATGGTTTGAAAGATACGCCTTTACCCTTTAAAATGAGACATCAAACGTTCAAATCTGATACATTTTGACAGAGTTATATGGGTATTTTCCAAGAGAGGTCAAATTGACCGTGGGACCAACATTTCACTTTAAGGCATTGCGACAAAGGTAACATAACTGCCTCTGTGTGGATATTTGCCTGCCTACAAAAAATGTCTTAAGCGAGTAAGCACAATTCCAAATGCTTTCTTGCTATAACCTCATGCTAAAATGTTTAGCATGTAAACATATTTACAAACTGATAGCAAGAAAGTGTTTAGGATTGTGTTTATTCGCAAAACACATTTTTTTTGGTCGGTCAGGCAAATTAAAAATTCTGCAGAACTTCTTAGATGCAACAGTGTGTTAAAAGTATATGCATATGTGTTTTCAATTTGGGTTAATGGTTGTATTTTTAGAGCTTGCTAATATCATTATCATTTTACTTGGTTGTTATTGCGTTTCTACCAAATGTAAATACTTATTCAATTTGGATCTAGGCAAAGAAACTGATGTGACTATTTAACCTTGCAGTAAGCAATTTCATTAAAAAAAGGTGCAGCAAACCTTGCACATTTCGTATCTAGTAATTAAAGCTAAAACAACTTTTTGGGTAATTTCTGAAATCAAGGGAAATTATTCATTGTCTTAGAATTCTGTTAGTATATTCTAAATTTCAACTTGGATCAAAGGCTAGTTATATTTTGGCATTTGGCTTGGCCAATCAAAGGGACCCATCTCAATTTACAGACAAGCTTAGAATGTTTATAGAGAGAAATGGAAGTAGCTCAAGCATACTGTATATACTACTTTTTGTGGTACATTTTTTTGCTGCTCTATTTTTTTTAGTGAAATAGAACAGCCATCTTCATGACTTAAGAGACTTTAGTTAGTTTTGCTAATTTAACAGCGAAAAGGTTATTCTTGATAAAGCTTTTGTTTTCCAAAAACTTCAGAAGAGTGAGCCATTTTCGTTTGAAAGACAATGGTTTTCGTATGTGCATATAATTTGTTGTTTCTAAAGAATCATCATTCCATCATCACATGTGATGCGATCAAGCTAAATGAGTCATTTGTAGGGAATTTTTATTGGGTGATACAGGCCAAAATAGGGCCACTTCATCACATCTCTTGGTCACACCTCTTGGTGTTCCAACTTCCATAATTTTTGAACTAAAGATGGTATTAGCATGCAGTTTTCACAGTAGTAATGCTGAGATTGTACTCTTTTCAAGTCTGTAATCAAACAAAATTAACCTGGGTCGACAAACAACTCATGTAGCTTGATAGCATCACATGTACAATGTATATTTTAATGCATTAATCACTGGTCCCTTATTCATGATGTAAAAGCAAAACTATTTTGTCTTCACTTTTTTTAACTTAGACTGACATAACCATGTGTCCCCTTCATTCTTTGAGCAAACGTTAATAAATTAGATATCCTAAAATTGGACGTCTGAATTGTGTACTGCTGGCTTAGTCTATGACATCATTAACAAACAGTTACATCTATAGGAATAGGGGTGTAAACTTTTTTCATGATACAAATGTATTAGTTCGATCAAAACATGATCAAAACTGGTATAGTGAAATTGTAAAAATACGTAAAATTGTAAATATGTATTCCTATTGAATCTGATAGCATGTACAACAAGTGAACAATAATTGGCTCAATTAAAAAACTGAGTCTGTTTTTTAAAGCATCCATAATAAACTCATTTTAGACAAAGAAACCTTTAGAAGGATTATTGACAGTTTTTCATTTTCTTTGCAAGGTTGACACCAAAACAACAATGCTCCTTTGGGAGAGTTACTTTTTAAAAGCATTTTTCAAAAACCTGAGACAAGTCATAAAAAAATATCTCATTTTGCGATTGCATATCAAATTTCTGCATTGCAATTATTCATGCACAGTATAGACACTGTTTACAGTCTTCAAATAATCATAAAAATTCCTTTAGAAATGTGAAAAGGAATATCACGTGTATAAGATACCATACAATGCTGTATTTAGATTTCAAGATTTCCAAATGGAACTGACAGGAATAAGTAACGTAAAATGTTCTATATGTTGTATTGTAATGGTGTCATGCATACATTGGCATATATTCCCTTTGCTATGTAAATTTCATACAAAAGTACAAACATGTACATGTACATAGGCCTACAGTTCAACATATTACATATGTGTTAAATTCACATTTCCGCTTCAGTGTAACACAGTGACTGGAACAGGCCCTTGGTAAATCTATTGTACCAGAAACTGGGCCTTTGAAGGCGTTCACAAAATAACAATACCTGTTGACTAGGCAATGCAAGTTCAACTGTGTGACCTGTGATCCATTGCAGTCTGATGTATTTATAGAATTTGGAATTTACAGGCAGTGAGCAATGCCACACCCTACAGACATTCAAGTCAATCCAGAGAGTGACAGTTGTCTCTTATTACAACACTTGACAATGAACCATTTGGTCATTAAAGTGTAGTAGATGCAGACAGATGATTTAGCAACAGATTCAGGGGCCGATCCAGGATTGTTTTGCAGGGGGCGGGGGTGAGGGTGGTGGTGGTGGGGTCAGGCCCGTCAGATTTTTTGTAATGTCCTAGTGGCGTACCAAGTTCATTTTTATTGGAGAGTAAAAAGTTCATGAAAAGAGCACTCGCCATGAAATGTAGATTTTGTTTTCTGTAAACACTTGGCCTCCTTAAATTCTTAAAAGGAGGGGGGGGGGGGGGGGGGCAAATCTGATGATCATGCACACTATTGGACAACAGTGCGAAAATACCCCTCTTACCGACGCCTCGGTGTGTGATTGTTTCAGACAGGCAGACATATTATACATGTTGGTAATAATTATCACTATAATTGTCATAATGGTTTCTTTGCGGGGGGGGGGGGGGGGGGGGGGGGGTAGGGTTATACATATACAATACAAACATATACACAATGCAAGCAAACTCCTGCAGGGCATTTACATTAACGATCCTGATTGGGGGCAGCTAGGAACCAGTTAAACATGTGAGAAGTAAATTATTGTCTGAAGGTAATTATTCCATAACTGAATAGGGGGCAGAGGGGGGAGCAATTTGCTCAGTTTGATGTCTCATTCAGAAATAAGTAAAATTTATTTGCTAGAAAACATTAGTCTTTAGGTAAAAAAAAATAGCACTGACAGGTCATCTTTAAACGTGTGTTTGAAAACATGAATTCCTGTTGCTACAAAATGAGCTGAAAGCAGTTTGAATAAAGTTGCAATTTTGTTCAAAGAATTTTACTTTTGTCAAATCTGCACACTTTTTTCAGAAATGATGTTGTTGTTGTTGTTGTTGTTGTTTTTTTTTTTGGGGGGGAGGGTTTCGGACTAGACAAGTTATGATATAAAGAAATATTCAAATAAAAAAAACCACATCAGCCTAAATATACCAGCAGTAATCTGATTTGAAATTTCCTTTCCCTGGGAAATTCAGAAAATTGGAATTTTTTTCTCCTTATAAACTTCCAATTTTGTCTATTGTATCCTATAACTCTCGCTACTCCCATCCCAAAAAATAAAACCACTTTTTATTTTGCATATGCTACCCTCTTCAGAAAGCTTTTCTGCTGGATTGTTTTTGTAAGCTCTTATCACGGAAAAATAAAACAAAATACACTCCTCAATACCTTCACGGGCCTGAAACATTACCGGGCGACAATCGACAAATTATAATATATAATAATAAATTAAAATATTCCATAACTATGTGAGCCAATTCTTTTGGGGCAGTGTTTTATTCAAAAGTGAGCAAATCGATTACTATAGGAAAAATATTATTGAAACCAAACATTTTTTTCAAGCTGAAATTTGAAAATCACCTGGGCTGCTTACTCCAAAAATAGCATTGGTGACTTCTGATTCTATTTTTGTGGGGCACCGGGGTCATGCTAACACTGACATACTGGGAACCTGCATTGATGTGTGCATAAATTACCAGTACAGTACAAGTATATACCTACACGGACTCCAATAGCTTCTAAAAATAGAACTGGGAATTTACGCACTGTGTGTAATGATTGAGACATTCATGTACATGTACATGTACATAGTGTATTGTATTCACATCAAATGCTGTGTAAACTGCAAACGCTGTGCCATCTTTTAGACGGATACATGCAGTTTCAAATTTTCTGCTAAAACTAACCAAATTACTTCCATTCAGGTAAGTGCATTTTATGTTGTACAGAAATTTCATGGCATTTGTCAAGAATCATGATATAATATGCCAGTATGTGCATGGATCTTACCAAGAGCATATTGTCCGAATGTTCGAATGCAATACATGTATGCTCTTTGCAAAACACTTCCCTGATGATCAGTCTACCTTGAGAGGATACTACAAATATTCCTGATCCTACATTTGAATCTCAACATACATTTGAATATGAAAGTTCAAAAGTTAAACAAAGAACTTGATAAAGTGGGGTTTGAACTGATGGCAAAGTGCTGATTAAATACTGTACTGACACTCTACCAACTGAGCTATCGTGGACCAGGGCCTGTAATGTTGGTAGTTCCCAATTTGAAATAGTCTTTGTTCAAGGGGCACTACAGCGCGTCCTTAAATACCCGCAGTCCCGCAACATTTTTTGCAAAGGTGTAGCGTCACCATGGAAGCACGTACTGTCATTATTTTTAATTTTATACCATTTAAAAGCTTAGAATCTTTATTTGATCCCAAGTAAGAATTGGTTTGATTTTCAAAAGGGTTTGAAATTATTCAAAAATAAACACAACCGATTTCAAGGAAAATTAATTATGCACATTTAAATGTGGAATGCTTCATCATGTTCACGATGTGATGATCTTGTTGCCTGTTTACTTTCTGCATTTCCTTTTCTTTTTGATCCAAGTAGACTACACCTTAAAAAAATTTCAAAATAGTGTTCTTTATCTGAAGTTCAATGTGTTTTTAATATAAATAAACTGGTTATTTTTTTACATTTGCTTTTGCTGTAATTTTCAGAAATGGATGGATTTGGGGTGTTAGTATTTTATAGCAAATATTGTTTCGCTGACTTAATGTGTTCAAAGATGCTGGAAAAACCAAGAAAAACAATCCTGTTCTTGAAGGATGACCCCGCTTAAGATTAAACGCAGCAAATTATAGATGTTGGGGAATGGCAAGGTCAGGGAACCAGTCTAGCTGGCTTGCACTCGTTCATGGATGTGTAATCGATTGCAAACAAACTTAAAATGCAGAATAACTAAACTGGGGGGTGAATTTAAAAAAAAAACCACAGTTTTTTTCCCATCCTGGTCGGCCGACCAGCGTTTGAAATTGATACAAAATACCACTTTTCTTGACAACATCAGCACATCAGGTGCCATGATTTTACATGATGCTTTAGACTGTCATTCACTAACAGTTCAGTAAGGCCAAATTAAATCTTAAAACATGTTAAGCGTCCTGCCTTTTTGAAAAAAAGGAAAGAGGAGGCCCTTTTTTTCCAAAATGGCTGCCTGACCTATTTTCTAAAACGACCGGCCGGGCTATTTTTTCAGCAAACCAGCAAGCTTTTCTTTTTAAATGGCTGCCACTTGGACTCAGGAAATGACATACCAGCTTTATATGGGCTAGATGCAACAGATTTACAATTTATAATAAAAAAAAAGGAAAAAAGGAAGTGGCCTCCAAAATGGAAACGGGCGGGAACGCTTAGCATCATTTTGTTTTATTTCAAAACAATTTTGGTAGTTTTGTTTTTTAATGTTTGCAAATGTTGTTTATTCCTATAAACTTTTCTTTTTGCTTCATTTAAACACAAATAATTTGAGAACCCTTTTGAATATCAAACCAATACTTGCCAGGGGTAAAGTTAGGATTCCAAGTTTTAAATGGCATAACAATAATGGCAGTACGTGTTTCCATGTTGACGCTAGAGCTACACACACAAAAAATTGCTGGTATTTTGGGACGTGCTGTAGTCAGAACATTCGAGTAATGTCAATTTATTGAATTAATTACAGAATACATGTACCCAAAAACTGTGGAAACAAACATGTTGACAGTGTTGGAAATGATTAGTAGGATCATTTTATGTATTGAAGTCAACCTTTGACACTTTCATCCATTCATAGGTTACAAATAAATCCTGATTCTTCAAGAAGTCAAGATGGCATCTAGTGTTACAGCTCAATCAGTGTTGGAGAAGATTAGTGTGGATCATCTGGAATGCTCCATCTGCACCAACCGTTTCAGGCAGCCCAAACTGCTGGACTGTTTGCATAGTTTTTGCCTGCAATGCCTCCAAGAGCTCAGACAGAGCCAAGATCCTAGTGGCACAAAGCTGACATGTCCTCTGTGCAGACGTGAAACCATGTTGAAAGGGTCTGGGGTTGCTGATCTCCCTAATAACTTTGCATTCAGCGCCCTGGTGGAGGAAGTTACAATGCAGAAAAAGCTACTGGAAGGTCAAGGGTCAGACATCAAATGTCAAGCCTGTGATGAGGAGAATCAGGCTATTTCAAGATGCATGGACTGTGATCATTTCCTCTGTCAAGAATGTCAAAAGGCACATGGACGTATGACTTTGATGAAATCTCACAAAATCTACACACTGGCTCAACTCCGATCAGGAGAGATTGTCTACAAGAGTCAACTAAGAGAAAAAGTTCCCAAATGTGGCAAGCATCCAGATCAGAATCTCAATGTCTACTGCGACACATGTGAGCAAGTCATATGCCTAACGTGTACTGTTCTCCATCATGGGAATCAAAAACATTCCCTCATCGGCCTATCTGAGGCTTTTGGAAAGTGTAAGAAAAAAGTTGAAGAACTTGTCTCAAAAGTTAGTAAGAGTAAAACAGAACTGAACACCACCATAGAGAAGACTTGCACAACTCGCAAGAAACTTGACACCATGTTTGCAAACACCAAGAAGAAAATCTCAGAAAAGGCTGACCAAGAGGTTGCCAAGATCCGACAAGAGGAGCAGAAACTGTTAACAGAGACTGACAGGATTTACCAAGAGAGAATAACAACATTTGAAGCTGCTCAAGCCAATAACAGCAAAGAGGTGACACAGACAGAGCACAAGGTGGAGGAAGTCAAACAACTCATGAATCAAGCAAGTTGCTGTGAGATTCTTGAAATTCAGCAGAAGCTCTTGCATAACCTCAGTGAATTGACAGGGAAACAGCCACAGCAAGTTCCTGACAAGTTGAGCTTCATGGACTTTGAAAAAGGTGAGAGGTCACTTGGGAGACTCATTCTGGAAGAGCCACAGGCTGCAGAAAAGCAATCACCAAGACCTGCAAGATCATGTGTAAAGGAGAAATGGGAACTGAAGACAGAAGTCAAGAACTTTGAATTAACAAATGCATATATAGCACATATTGCAGCACTCTCTAGCAATAAAATACTTGCACTAACTAGAGGAATTTTTGGACAAGGAAATGCACTATTCACAGCTTTACTTCCCAATAGTCATGAGGAACGATCTATCATACAAAGGCTACATATCAATGGCCTCACTAACTATGTATGGTGTATTCCAGTGAGTATGGATGGCAAGCTCCTTGTTCTAGATGGTCCAGTAGTCAAGATCTTCAACAAGCAACATCAGCTCCTCCATCATTTCACACCAGGTAAAGGGTCAGACAAACCAACATGCCTTGCAGTGGATGACAGCAATCTGATAGCAGTGGGTTATGAAGACAAGAAGGAGATATCTCTACACAACCCAGATGGATCCCTCATCAGGAGACTGCCTGCTCCAATGATTAGAGGTTATCTGACAATGCACAATCACTGCCTTATCTACACAACAGACGTGACCAAAAGGTTGGTATGTGTAGACTACTATGGTGCCAGTGTATTCTCAGTAGACATGGCCAGCAACACGCAGGGGGGTTGGGGCCCTACTGGTGTGTGCTGTGACAGTGATGGCAGCATCTATGTTGCTGTGTATGGATATCCAACAGGTGATATTCTGCATTACAGTCCTGATGGCAAGTACATTGGATGTGTGATCAAGGGATGTAATCGTCCACGTGGCATCACATTCACATCAGGTGGTGATCTGGTAGTGGCTACAAACAAGTCTGCAAAGGTCTATCACCGAGTGTAAGGACAGATTAATTAAACTGGGGCTATCCAGCGTATCCACCAACCACTTCCATCAGACATCAAACATTGTTCTGAAAAAGAACTTTACAGTTCATTCCCTCAAACAACATTCATAATACTGTATATTTGGTTGATTTCTATGGTTTTTCGTGTCTGTATGTGTTGAGTCTAATACTTTAAGGCTACTTCCTATAAAATCTTAGATCTGGTGGCCCAATAATGAGAGCAAAGGAATGACCCTTCTCATTGTTTGCAAATAGCGCAGTGCTCATTTTTAAAGTATTACAAGTGAGAGGGAAAGTATTATCAATGAGAGGGCAAGTGTTACCACGAATGGCAATTTAGTTCAATTTTCTCAGATTCGTCTCAGCAAATATGAAGTCAATGCATGATGTGTTTTCCAAGTATAAAATATAACCCTACTCCTGTATAAAATGCAAACATTTCCTGAAAATTTGTTCTTTGATTTTTCAGATATTGTATAAATTGTTGAGTTTAAATGAATGCAACATACTTTTGAATGAGAAAGATTTTGCACCTCCGTGTACTCAAAAGCAACTGGATGAAACATGTGTGATTTTGAACTAAAGCAATGGTTTAAAAGTAAGTTACATTACATGCAATCCCTTGGTTGTCTCTTTCATGTGCTTTCTGAGTGCCTCATCAAATTAATATTAGTTTCATTACATTTACAACCAAGTTGAAATAAAAACCTTGTGCATTCCACTGCAATGATACATGGATGTTTGTAAATGTGGTCGGTATGATGGATGTACATGTGTAAATTGAAATTTTTTTTTTGCCTTTCTCAAATGTGATTTTTTAAATACTACAATAGAAGGCTACATTGGAACATTCTATGAATTTGGGGTCCACTTTTTCCTGTCCCTATACGTCTGGCATCTACGATTTTGTAATTGAAGATGCACTCCTTTATGTGTGTATTCTTCCTCCAAGAATGCTTGTGTGAATAAAATAACCTACCCAATAAATATTAATTAGTTTGAAGTCATTTTTAATGCCATTTGATTGGCAAATGAAATTTAGGAGGTTACAGGGACAAAACAAATGTCCGACTTTGGACCCTAAATGTATAGAATGACCTACTTGTGAGAGGTTCCATATCATTACAACAATAGTTTAGTTTATTCCATAAATGATTGAGGCTTTTACTTCTTTAAATAAGTAATGGTTTGCTACAGACCAAAAAGTCTAAATGAAGCAATGAGCATTTGCTTTAATTACAGAATATCTCTCCAAGAGAACGCAGCTTCCATGAGAACAATGGCACTTCAGCCAAGATCCAAAGTCTGTTATTTACCAATCAGCATCTCACATAAGTTTCAGCTGCATTTTTCACTGGGCATGTGTGACTCCTAGGGTTATTTGCATACATAATGAGGGCTGCCTGTTTTACACCGATGATGCGACTCAAAAAGATATATTTGTATTTTATCATTTATAGACCACTTAATTTGGAAGCCGTTGTTATTGTATCACTAGTTAGTTCATTCACTGTATATTTTTCAAGAGAACGCAGCTTCCATGACAACAATGGCATTTCAGCAAAGAACCAAAGTCTATTATTTTACCAATCAGCATCTCACATACATTTCAGCTGCATTTCCACTGGGCATGTGTGACTCCTAGTGTTATTTGCATACATAATGAGGGCTGCCTATTTTACACCGATGATGTGACTCAAAAAGATATCTTTGTATTTTATCATTTATAGACCACTTAATTTGGAAGCCGTTGTTATTGTATCACTAGTTAGTTCATTCACTGTATATTTTATCGAAGACATTTTTAAAAACGTTTTCTGAGAACATAGCAACAATGATTTCATGAAACAACCATCTTTTCTCAGTTGTCGTTTTTTACATTTAGGACCATTTTGTTTTTGACAAAAACATAACATCAGTGGTTTCCCCAACATTTATACTTGTACATAATGGTAGAGGGGATTATCAAGTAATCAGATTTGTGAATACATTTTCTCCGCATTTGATTGACCGCATTTGAATATTGTCAACATGCTCTCAAAATACATTGAGTATGTAACTATGATCTTAGAAAATTAGTCAGGCTTGTTGAGGTCTAGTACCACGTATTGCGAGCAAAAAACAAAACAAAACAAAAAAACAATCTCTTCATCAACACTGTTTAGTCAGCTTTGAAAATTCTTCTTTTTTATCAAAACGAAAAAAAATGTAGTAAAAAGAAATCTTTTGTATGTTAAAGATCGCTTCATGGGGTTTTATGTTCAGTATTTTATTGTCCTGTGAAAACTTCAAATGTTTCAAACTTCAAGTGAAAAAGTGACACATGAATGATTAAAATTTGTTGGCACCTTAGCAACCACTTTACAAGGGAAAAATCACAACATGGCATTGTTTTTCCAAAATAAATGTCTAGCAATAGCATTTTTAGGGCATGCTTATACAAAAAAAAATTGAAAGTAAATGTTTCTTTAAATTATGGGCGTAAAGACAGTTAAACTTGACATCTAAAAGTGGAAGAACTGATATCGTATGGTTGCCGAGGGTGCAGTCAAGTACCCACCACACCTATAGATAACTTATAAATATCGCACATTCTATGGGAGTAAAATGTACGTGATCTGGAACTTTCTAAAGGTACCAACGGCGTAACTAGAGTTAAGCTTCTAGGGGGCACCTGGGGGTTCACCATTTTTTTTTTAAAGGGGGGGGGGCAAGGAAGGTAACATATACATTTGTTGTGAGCAATTCAAGATTTCAAATGGAGTTGGGGGGGGGGGAAGAGAGACACATGCCCCATAGTTACACCTTTGAAAGGTACACAGAAATATGGAATTCTAACATCATATCAGGTTTAACAGTCCCTTACATATTTACAATTAAAACTAGTTACGAACCAATAAAATATTTGGATGGTATCAACCCCCTTTAATTGCATAATGTTGCAGTCCACTCTTTGTTTTATAAATTGAAATACAAAATGGTTTAGTAAGAATGAAGCCTTAACACTAGTCTGAGTATCACCCATTGTATCACCCTCTCTGTCTCTGGTCCAACGTCTGATATATCTACGCATGCAAATTTATGCGAACCTGCGCGCCAGCCAATTGCAGTCGACATGACATCATTTCATTCTGAAATCTGGACTTAGCTGTTGATTGGTCAATTTTGATGCCATGTTTTTGTAATACAACAACGGACATAGAGATCTAATAAAACCTGACATTGGCTTTCAAAACTGTTAATATACAGGAACGCTGACCATCGGTGAAACTTGAATGCACAAGAGGGCATTCTCATTACGTCTGTTATTCAAAATACTACATGATGATAAATCAAAGTCGCAGGATGTTTGGGCATCGCGTAACGTATCGATACAGTCCGCTTGACGTAGGCTATTTTTGCTAACATAATTTACAACGTAAAAGCATAATATCTGTCGTGTCTAGGTTTTATTAGATGTACATGACAACGGGTTACCGAATTAGACCCGATATAGAAGTCGCCCGCTGAATGGTCAGAATATTGAGATCAAGACACAGTCTTGTTTTGCATTAATTACTTGCCGAATCTGCTCGCATATCATAGACCCTTGCTATGCACGAGGATATTCCATGGACTACCTTAGCACCCATCTCCCTACAATTAAGAATAATCCACAATACAGTGCGAGTGTGCCGACAAGTGTTTGCTTCAAGAGGCCACTTTTCAACTTGACGGTCTATTGAAACTTATACTCACTTCTAGAAAATGAACTTACCTGTACATGGAAGTACATTGGGGAATCTGTTCTTGTTTTTGCAGACAGGTTTCTTGGCTTCCTCACAGTTGACTGCCACTGACATTTCATATAGCACCTACATTTCAAAGTGAACAAATTGACAACACATATACTTCATTACTTTAACTCTTTCTAGTCAGACTTCAGTTACAATTAACAATTGTTGACTAGTGAGATGTGGGATATGACAACACCCTAGGTGTGCATTTCACCTCTGGTGCTATGCACCCCGAGGGGGTTCAAAACGGCATATCCCACATCACAGCAGTCAACAATTGTATTGTTACATCGTAGATAAGAATGAAGTTTGCATGGTGAGGATAACAGCAAGGTAAGTTTGAGGTGGCACCATGTGAAATTAATCTCTTTTGTGAGTGTGTGGTGGTTCTGAGAAGAACCGGTTTTAACTCAACGTTTTGGACAGCATACTCTGTCTGTCGTCAGGAGACAAGTGTTATCCCCAGTTTTCATAATGAAAAGTAGCGTGCTTCTGCTCAACAGGAAATGTCCACACAAGCTTTAACGTGGGGAAATGACCACAAAGATACCGGTAGCCCATTTTGAAACTAAATTCCTTGTATCTTCAGAACAGGTGGTCGCACAAATCTGGGGGTTGCAGATTATGAAAATTCATTCTAATGGCTTCAAGTCTATCTATATCTGGCTTGGAATGGCAGAAAAACCACTGATCATTTTTTTATTGAAAATGTGGGGGGTGAGGCAATTGCCAATGGAGCGGAACAGAAAACGACCGTTTGTGACAGACCTTTGGTTGTTTATCTCAACGTATCTCGAGAACCCAATGTCACAGCACACTGGGGGTAGTCGTTTTATAAAGAGGACGAAGTTTTCTTTCCATTCATGTAAGACTCGATTTCATTGGTTAAGACACCACTGATCAATTTTTCGTCAAAGTTTTCCCCCAATGACTGGATTTCTCGCAGAGGTCAGTTGTGTGAGTGCACGAGGCCAGCGTATTGCATGTGGAGCTGTCTCACACACATTGATCTTTTGTGCGTTTGGGCCCCTAACTTTTTATTATATGCCTCCCAAAAAACCTGCAATTTGACATGTCTGATATATGATTGCTCGGAATGTGACAACAAACAATTTACATGTAGTGTTTAGCCATCACACCAAAAATAACAAAAACAATGGCTGTTTCACCAAGTTGCCGAAACAGCCAATAGTTTAGGAGTCATCCAATTTAGAAACTATCCAAACATCCCACTATATACAGTATGCTGCATGAGATGCACAAAGCAATGGAAGTAAGGGCAACACTTCTAATTGATGAGCTCAAAGTCTTCTAACCTGCAGTCCATCCAGCTTGCCCACCCAGCTGGTCTTCTTAGTCAGGCGACCTTCCCTCCAGGCTGGTAAGTGGGAACACCGCATGATCTGGGCACTAGACGTGCAGACGATGACATAACCCGACGCTTTGCAGCCTTTCAGCATGACTTGGCTGTTCTCCAGCTCAACTGATCACATCCAAAGCAAGACAGCGAAAATGTATTTTTGAAATGGAATTAGCATTGAGGAAATAAAAATTTGTTACATCTTAGAAGTACCACCAACTTTTTATTTCCCTGCAATGTACATGAAGCCTTAAAGGGAATATACAACACTTGCAAACATCACAAACCCAAAACTACCAAATTATTATGAAAATTATACCTTACTGAACTGTCATTTTCAAGAAGTGGTATTTTTTTTAATCAATATCCAACACCGGTCCACCGACCGGCTTTGGGAAGAAAACTGCCTTTTTTTCAAATACTGCCCCCAAGTTACCAATGAGAACCTTTTGATTTCTAACACAAGCCACATTGTTTAGGCCTGCACACTGAATGGCACTGTTTACCTGTGACTTGTTGTAGGTGTCAGAGTCCCAGCACCGCATCTCTGTTGAACCTTGTCCATGAGACACGGATGTCATGCACCACCAGCTTGTGAATGAAATCCTAAAATATCAGAGCAATATTAAAAAAATTAAAGAAACACCATAAGTTATTAACAAAGCTGTTGGCAGTGTGTTGAAAGTTTTGTAGAATTAAACTTTGTAGTCTATTCATTTTGTAGTTGTTTTATTTTGCAACACGGGGTGAAACAAAGTATATTTATATTTTCTGCTATTTCATTTTATACTCTGATAGCAGGAGGTCATGGGTTCGAATCCAACCCGAGTAAGCATGTGATTTTTTCCAAGAGCACCATCAAATATTACGTTTTATACAATACCTGAATAAATCCCAGTCATCTGATTGGTGGATGGTTGATCACATGTCATTGAATTATTCATACCAACGCACGGCGCGCGCGTGGCGCGCAGCGCACAGTGCAATGGAAGTTCTATTGCACTGTGAATAGAACTTGAATTTCCATTGCACGGTGTCACTGCTGCTGGTGGTGGCGCTGTTTTAAATGTAGATAAATTGAATATGATTGTTCTTAACCTGTCAAACAGTTTGCATTAATATAAATATGATGAACTTGTCGAACTTTTAAACAGTTTTTAACCTGAATAAATTTGCTAGTAAAAGTCAACCAATCAGATGACAAGGATTTATTCAGGCGTTATATAAAACAAATAATGAATGTTTCACGCTCGTGCAATGGAAAGAATAATTTCATTCGGTGACAGATGAAATGTTCCATTTCATTCGGCTTCGCCTCGTGGAATGGGACATTTCATCTGTCACCTCATGAAATTATTCTTACCATTGCACTCACAAACATTAATCATTTGTATAATTATCAAGAATAGTTGTGCTAGATAATGTCTGGTGGTATTCTTGAAATGCTTCACATTGAATAGGAAATTTATTTCATATTGTTCATAGATGTCAGAAATCAAGGGCAACTCCCTAGGTCAATTCAGTGTTTAGATTTTGGAGAGAAAAAAATGGAGGACAAAAAGAAAATGGGAACAAGTTCTTTGAAAAGCAAATCTCAATAATGTTTGGCAGTTCCACAAGTGCACATTCACTCCAAGATATTAATCAGTTATTATCGCAACAAGTGCTATTCGTTTGTGTTATTTCTATTCTGCAACCATGCCCTATTTCAGATCAGATCAGATACATGTAGTTCTGACCAAGATTGGATGGGTCATATAAGCACAAGGTTTCAACTCGACCCTCAATTACAAGCAAGATTACAAGCAAGATCACATGCTCTTTTATTAGTAAATCACAAGTCCCTTTACAAGTTCAGTCACAGGTAACAGGGGTTGAACAATAACAAAGGAATGCCAACACATTGTAAACACATTGCAATACCACACGTGTGTACATGATATGTATGTCTACTTTGAACTTACTATTCATACAATCATGTATCAAGCTATAGCATGGCATTGATGATTTATATTTATGGCCTGTGAAGGGACGGAATGCCTGAGTTTGTTTTTCCAAAATAAGAAAAAAGCCTGACTTCAGGCTATATCCTGAAAACTTGCATCACTGCCCTGCACCTGATTTCACGAAGCGCTGCGACGCATCGCAACTCGAGTTACGACGTGTAACACGTCGCAACTCGCGATGCGTTGTATCATCCATTTCATGAAAGTTGCGTGTGTTGAACGTGTCGTAAGTTACTTGACAACGGCTTAAAACACGTCGCAAGTTACAACATGTCTAGTTGTCATCGCAAAATAAGAAGAGTCCCTTTCTTAGCCATTTTCATGCCATAAATATTACAAAAACAACATTATAATAACGAGGCATTATGTGTAAAGTTGTAAATAGAACATTCATTGAATATTTATGAATTACACTAGAATATTGCAGTTGAAATTTCAAAGTAGCTATACAGTCTACTGAGAGCTTGTTTTCCTTCAAAATTGCATCGCACGATCGCCATTTTGTTTTACGTTTTAACAAATTTTGAGCGGAGATCCGACGACTCTTTGTTGAATATCAGACGACTATTTACTGTATGCTGACTTAATACATTAAACAGTCACTGAGTTGTGCTATAAATACACCTACGACGCGACGCACAAACGACGTGTTTTGTGAAATGGATCGCAGGACGCATCGCAGCTGCGATGCATCGTAAGGATACGACGCGTCGCAGCGCTGCGATGCTTCGTTAGTTATGAAGAGTTTTATGAAATCGGGTGCTGGCCTTCTTATGCAACCATATACAGATTTAAAATAGACTGACACCACATATTGATGTTGTGTTACCTGTTTATCAGTCTGTGATGTGTAGAGGTAGGCATGGCTTGATCTCTCTAATCTCAGCATTCATCTCAGCAATGGACCAATCAGCCTACGGAAGGCAAAAAATATGAATGAATATTTAAATTTACTGCTGCATGAACTTAATAATTGGGATGCATGTAGCTTATTGATAAAAGAGAAAGCTTTAAAAATGTGAGTTTTGAAAATTTTGTAAAGAAGCACTGATGCCGAATCACTGAAAGAAATAACAACTTTAGTTCTGATGAATATAACTTTAATGCAAGCACAGTGCTGTTGAGTGTAATGTAAAACACCAATAGCACACTTGCTAAAATGTGAATAAATATAAAGAAATTAAACAAAAAACAACCAATAAAACAAAACTAGATTCCAAAACTATCATTGTCGGTTCATTTCATGTACCTCTTTCTTATTAGTTTACTTTTGTCTATACTACAAACTTGAGTTTCCTGACTTGCGACATGAGAGCAAAGTAAATGTCATTTGCGATGAAATTCAGCTTCATTCGGCTTCTTTATGTTTACTATTCTAATAAACTTGTCTGTCAAATTGTTAATATTAACAGCCTATAGACCTTTGGATCTGTTAGATATAGAAAACAGTCGCATGCTGTGTTTTTTTTTACTTGTACAGCAAGTACCAAAGCGCTACATAAGTGGAATCCAGGGACTGCAAATAACTGAACTCAAAATCATGTGACATGGTCCGTGTTGATACAGAGGGGCGTATACATACAGTAGATCGCCATCTTTGTTCATTTCTACCATTTCCGTAAGTGACATCAGAATGGGAAGATAGCAGTGGCTCATTTCATGTGTACCTGAAGGTAAGATTTTTATATAGTGGGTCTACCTGTAAGTCTGTCTGTACAAGTGCATGTACATGTAAACTCTGTATTTGCCAATTACAAGTGTATACGTATTAACTGGAAATTCAGGTGGATCAATCAAACCTGTTAGAATACAGACATGTGGAATACATATAACAACTTTATAACAACTTACTTGAGATGCAGAAAATGTCCTACAACAGCTGAAAAGAATTCTTTAATATTGCATTTTTCAGGATAAAATGTGCTCTTATATTAACAAGGTAACCCTATTATACATTTGTTGTAACTAATTGCTATTTTCTTTTGGAAACCTAACATCAGGTTTAATTAAATCAAGCATATAGTATGTGAATAAACCTTTAATTTTATGAACATTCTACTTGACAAAAAGTTTTCAACTATAGGCTACATCTAACTTATTTCAACCAAATTATCATTTGAAGTTGAAATACTTGTTATTCCAAAACCTTTTACTTAATGTGCTTCATTTTCAGGTGAAAGGTCCATCCTATCACACCAAGCCCAACAGTGAAGATGGCATCTAATGTTACAGTGCAATCAGTGTTGGAGAAGATTAGTGTGGATCATCTGGAATGCTCCATCTGCACCAACCGTTTCAGGCAGCCCAAACTGCTGGACTGTTTGCATAGCTTTTGCCTGCAATGCCTCCACGACCTCAGACAGAGCCAAGATCCTAGAGGTACAAAGCTGACATGTCCTCTGTGCAGACGTGAAACCATGTTGAAAGTGTCTGGGGTTGCTGATCTCCCTAATAACTTTGCATTCAGTGCCCTGGTGGAGGAAGTTACAATGCAGGAAAAGCTACTGGAAGGTCAAGGGTCAGACATCAAATGTCAAAACTGTGATGAGGAGAATCAGGCTATTTCAAGATGCGCAGACTGTGATCATTTCCTCTGTCAAGAATGTCAAAAGGCTCATGGGCGTATGACTGTTATGAAATCTCACAAAATTTATACACTGGCTGAACTTCGATCAGGAGAGATTGTCTACAAGAGTAAACTAAGAGATGAAGTTCCCAAATGTGGCAAGCATCCAGATCAGAATCTCAATGTCTACTGTAATACATGTGAGCAAGTCATATGTCTCATGTGTACTGTTCTAGATCATGAAAAACCAAAACACTCTTTTATAGGCTTACCTGAGGCTTTTGAGAAATGTAAGAAAAAAATAGAAGAACTTGTTGCAAAAGTTGGTAAAAGCAAAACAGAACTAAGCACCACCATAGAGAACACTTGCATATCTCGCAAGAAACTCGACATCATGTTTGCAAACACCAAAAAAAAAATCTCAGAAAAAGCTGACCAAGAGGTTGCTAAGATCCGACAGGAGGAGCAGAAACTGTTAAAAGAGACTGACAGGATTTACAAAGAGAGAGTCGTAACATTTGAAGCAGCTCAAGCCAATAACAGCAAAGAGGTGACACAGACAGACCATAAGCTGGAGGAGGTGAGACAACTCATGAATCAAGCAAGTTGCTGTGAGATTCTTGAACTTCAGCAGAAGCTCTTTCATAACCTCAGTGAATTGACAGGGAAACAGCCACAGCAAGTTCCTGACAAATTGAGTTTCATGGACTATGAAGATGATGAGAGGTCACTTGGGAGACTCATTCTGGAAGAAGAGCCACAGGCTGCAGCTAAGCAATCACCAAGACCTGCAAGATCATGTGTGAAGGAGAAATGGGATCTGAAGACCGAAGTCAAGAACATGCAATTAACAAATGCATTGATAGCAGATGTTGCAGCACTCTCTGGCAATAAAATAATTGTACTATTTAAAAATACATATTCTGGACACAGTTGTGCACTATTTACAGCTTCAATTCCCAATAGTCACCTTGAACTATCTCTTATCCCACAAAGGCTACAAATCAATGGCCTCACTAATGCTATAAGGTGTATTGCAGTGAGCAAGGATGACAAGCTCCTTGCTCTAGATGGTCGAGTAGTCAAGGTCTTCAACAAGCAACATCAGCTCCTCCATCAGTTCACACCAGGTAGAGGGTCAGACAAACCAACATGCCTTGCAGTGGATGACAGCAATCTGATGGCAGTGGGTTATGAAGGCAAGAAGGAGATATCTCTACACAACCCAGATGGATCCCTCATCAGGAGACTGTCTGCTCCAATGATTGGATATTATCTGACAATGTACAATCACCGCCTTATCTACACAACAGGCATGACCAAAAGGTTGGTATGTGTAGACTACTATGGTGCCAGTGCATTCTCAGTAGACATGACCAGCAACAAGCAGGGGGGTTGGTGCCCTACTGCTGTGTGCTGTGACAGTGACGGCAGCATCTATGTTGCTGTGTATGGACATCCACCGAGTAATATTCTGCATTACAGTCCTGATGGCAAGTACATTGGATGTGCGATCAAGGGATCTGGTCCTCTACGTGGCATCACATTCACACCAAATGGTGATCTGGTAGTTGCTGTAGGACATTCTGTAAAGGTCTATCACCTAGTGTAAGGACAGATTAATTAAACTGGGGCTATCCAGTGTATCCACCAACCACTTCCATCAGCCATTGAACTTTGTTATCACTGAAAAAGAACTTTAAAGTTCATTCCCTTCAAATAACATTCTACAATACTGTATATTTGGTATATTTCTAAGGTCTTTGGTCTCTGTATGTGTTGACTCTAATACCTAACTACCATTTCCATTTTTGAAAATCTTGGACTTTAACATCCAGCCTATTTCCTATAAAATCCTAGATCTGGTGGTCCAATAATGAGAGAAAAGGAATGACCCTTCACATTGTTTGCAAATAGGGCAGAGTGCACATTTTAAAAATGATAACAAACAAGAGGGAAAGTATTACCAAGAAGATGGAAGGTATTCGACAGGGAAATTCAATTTTCTCAAATTCATGTCAGCAAATGCAAAGTCAATGCATGATGTGCTTTCCAAGTAAAAGATATATCCCTGCTCCTGTATGAAATGTAAACATTTCCTTAATAATGTTATTCGATTTTTCAACTTTTGGGGAAATTGTTGTGTTTAGATGAATGCAACTTTCATGTATGTTCGAATGAGAAAGATTTGGCACCTCTGTGTACATGAGACAAGTACATTACACGAGAGCAACTGAATGAAATATGTGTAATTTTGAACTCAAGCAATAGTTTAAAAAGTAAATCATATGTAATCACTTGGTTGTCTCTTTCACAGTGCTTTCTGAGTGCCTCATCAAATTAATATTAGTTTCATTACATTTACAACCATGTTGAAAATGAAAACCTTGTGCATTCTACTGCAATGATACATGGATGTTTGTAAATGTGGTTAGTATGATAAATGTACATTTGTAAATTGAAATAATTCTTCTTTGCCATTCTTTAATTTGATTTTTTGAATACTACAATTCAAGATGCATTGGAACACTCTATGAATTTGGGGTCAACTTTTTCCTGTCCCTATACGTCTGGCATCTACGATTTTGTAATAGAAAATGCACTCCTTTATGTGTGTACTCTTTCTCCAAGAATGCTTTTGTGAATCAAATGACCTACTCAACAAATATCAATTAATTTGAAATAATTTTTTAATGCCACTTGAATTGCAAATGATAAATTTCAGAGGTAACAGGGACAGGAAAAATGTCTGACTTTGGACCCTAAATGTATAGAATGACCTACTTGTGAGAGGTTCTGTATCATTACAATAATAGTTTAGTTTATTCCATAAATGATTGAGGCTTTTGCTTCTTTGAATAAGTATTGGTTTGCTACATGCTGATAGACCAAGTAGTCTAAATGAAGCAAGGAGCATTTGCTTTAATTACAGAATATCTCTCCAAGAGAATGCAGCTTCCATGACAACAATGGCATTTCAGCAAAGGTCAGTGGTTTCCCCAACATATATACTTGTACAAAATGGTAGAGAGGATCATCAAGTAATCAGATTGGTGAACACATTTTCTCTTTGATTTTTTATCTCCTGATTGACCGCATTTGAATATTGTCAACATGCTCTCAAAATATATTGAGTATGTAACTACATGTATGATCTTAAAATTAGTCAGGCTTGTTGAGGTCTAGTACCATGTATCATGAGCAAAAAACCCAAACACTACAAGTACAACAACACTTTTTTGGGGTTTTATGTTCAGTATTTTATTGTCCTGTGAAAAATGCAAATGTCTAGAAATCCTCAGCAAAAAAAGTGACACAAGAATAATAAAAATTTGTTGGCACCTTAGCAACCACTTTACAAGGGAAATATCACAACATGGAATTGTTTTCTCCAAAATGGATTTCTAACAATAGCATTTTTAGGGCATGCTTATAAAAAAAAAGGTACATGCGTAAAAACAATTGAACTTGACATCTAACAAGTGGAAGAACTGATATCGTATGGTTGCGGAGGGTGCAGTCAAGTACCCACCACACCTATAGATAACTAATAAATATCGCACATTCTATGGGAGTAAAATGTACGTGATCTGGAACTTTCTAAAGGTACCAGCGGCGTAACTAGGGTTAAGCTTCTAGGGGGCACCTGGGGTTTCACCAATTTTTTTGAAAGGGGGAAGGGGGGGGGGGCAAAGGAAGGTAACATATACATTTGTTGTGTGCAATTCCAGATTTCAAATGGAGTGGGGGGGGGGGGGGGGGAGAGACACGTGGCCCATAGTTACTCCAATGAAAGGTATAAAGAAATAAGAATTGTAACGTCACATCAAGTTTTAACAGTCCCCTACATATTTACAATTAAACTAGTTACGAACCAATAAAAGGTGTGAATGGTAGCAACCCATTTAATTGCCTTATGTTGCAGTCCACTCTTTTTTTAATACATTGAAATACAAAATGGTGAAGGAAGCCTTAACACTAGTCTGAGTATCAGCCGTTGCACCACCCTCTCTGTCTCTGGTTCAACGTCTGATACATTTACACATGCAAATTTATGCGACCCCGTGCGCCAGCCAATCAGAGTCAACATGACATCATTTCATTCCGAAATCAGGACTAAGCTGTTGATTGGTAAATTTTGACACCATGTTTTTGTAATACAACAAGAGGCATAGAGATCTAAATAAAACTCGACATTTGCTTTCAAAACTGTTACCATACGCAAACTCTCATTGTGGGCGAGACATAAATGCGCAAGAGGGCATTCACATTATGCGCGTTATTTAAAATATGATGTGATGATAATTCAAGGTCACATTCGCGCATCACGTAATATATCAATACAGGCCGCTTGACACAGGCTGTTTTTGTTAACAGAATTCACAATGTAAAAGCATAATAGATGTCATGTCTGGTTTTGTTTACATGTACATGACAATAACTGGTTACTGGTGACCCATAATTATATGCTTGCATATAATAGACCCCTGCTGTGAAAGGGATTTTCCATTGACTACATCAGCACCCGTCCCCCTACAATTAAGAACAATTCGCAATGCAGTGTGAGTGTGCCAACAAGTGTTTGCCTCAAGAGGCCCCTTTTCAACCTAACAGTCTATTTAAAAGTGTACTAACTTCTACAAAATGCACTTACCTGTACATGGAAGTACATTGGGGAATCTGTTCTTGTTTTTGCAGACAGGTTTCTGGGCTTCCTTACAGTTGACTGCCACTGACACTTCATACAGCACCTACAGTTCAAAGTGAACAAATTGACAACATACTACTTTTTCTCTTTCTAGCTCAGACTTCAATTACAATTAACAATTGTTGACAGGTGTGATGTGGGATATGACAACACCCTACATGTAGGTGTGCATTTCACCTCTGGTGCTATGCACCCTGAGGGGGTTAAAAACAGCATATCCCACATCACAGCATCAGTAAACAATTGTTTTGTTACATTGTATCAGTATCAATATGATAAATGCTTGTAAATTACTATGCAAGAAATATTAAAAATCAGTGCGGTGTAACCAGTGAAAACTGCAGGCTTACCCACCGGACGTGAGACTGAGTGGTTGTGCATGTGCATTGCACGCAGCTCAGTCCAGCACGTGTACAGGTCCCATACGTACATGCACAACATGTATTGTACATATGAGGTTAGCCATTGTATGTATGTTTTTATAGACTAGACATGGAGCCGTTTTCGACCAATGACATTACAGTGTCCGAGCACACGATATTAAACATATCAAGTTATGTTTTGCTGGCTTAAACGTTTAGGCCGTCAGCTGGATGTTAAAATTCATTCGTTTCGCTCCAGCAATCACGGGTCTAGATTTTCTTTACAGTTCTACCGAAATAAGAATGATATTGTAGAAGTTCTCCACATTTCGTCCTACAGTTTTTGATAATTTGACTCGAAAAAGCGAACTATTTGTTCATTGTGAAAGTTCAAAAACGTACCATGCTAAGTTCAAAAAAATCCTCCGCGTATGACACAATCGTACCACGTGACGTGAACTGTCCAATAAGACATCAGATAGGAGGTCGTATGTCATGACACCCAACACACATGGCGGCGTCCATTGCCGATGGTGCGTCAACATTTAACGTAAACATCAACCGATTGCAAATGTGTAAGTGTTTTAATGCATATAGAATCTGTGAAGTTTGAGGGAAAAAACAAAGGATCTTATGTCTGGAGATATTTTAAGTTCACTGCCAAAGAGGGGCTTGCAGATTTTCGACGTCCGTATATAGTTTCAAATTGCACCTCACAAACATTAATTTGTGATGACTACATGTACATGATGATGTCAAGAATTCCTACTACAAAAAAGAATTTAGCATGTTCTGTTTGTGAGATATGGCATTAGGTTCAAAAATTCATAACTTCATTACAAATCATACGATCATGTCATAGTGACGTAACATCATGTTTCGCCTATTAAAAACATATCCCGGTCTCCCTTCATACCAAATCTGAACCAAATCGGAATTGTGGTTCTCTAGATATAGAAACTTAAAATGTGCACCAATCATGCCAATAGAGATGGTGTCACGTGACCCCTGATGATGTCATGATGACGTCACTCTTCTGGAGACGAGTTCGCATGGGCGTAGCGAGGGGGGCCCCCTGGAAAAGCAAAAAAAAAAGAAAAGAAAACAAGAAAAGAAAAAGAGGCGCGAAGACAAAGTGGTGTAAATTTCCTAAAATCCAAAGGGATTTTCCATTCTAGTAAGAAAATACTCACCTCTGTTTACCTACATTTGCATATCAGCGCGCATGCGCACAAACATTCGCTGAAAAGAATAGCGCCCAAGCCACACCCTCATTGTCCACTGCATGCCCCATGCCCACAAAGGACCCTGTAACGTAATAGCTCGTCCTATTTTTTTTTTTTTTTTTAAAAGGGAGGGATGGTAAACAGAGGTGAGTATTTTCTTACTAGAATGGAAAATCCCTTTGGATTTTAGGAATTCCATTACAGAAAATACCTCACCTCTGTTTACCTACATTTGCAGAGTAGCACCGAAAGTCTCAAGGGGGGGAAGGAACATGCAGTGGTACTTGAAAGTCTAGACTAGGCCTACATGCAATTCTAAATAACATGCAAAGGTTGTCTAGACATACCCGGGAGCTGCCTATCTATTTCAAAGGAGCTGTGCGGGCTGAGCGGGCTGCTGATCGTGCTGTTTCTTGGAGCAGATGGGCCCATGAAGTCGACATGCTGCGTGTCTCGTGGGCTCCTGATTTCGATCCTCGATGGTCGGAATGGCATTGTATGGCCACCGAAATCCATCGAGCGATCATGGTCACAGAGGCTTTGTGATGAGGCTGGATGGTCGTAATAAACAGTTGCCCGATGTCTCCTCTGAGGGGCTTGGTGCGAGCAATGTAGTACTTGAGCGCTCGCACGGGGCACCACCATTTATCCTCCGCTACTGAAGAGAACGATGTCAAACTTGGTACAAATATGTCGGGTGGTGAGAAACCGATTGATTGATTCTTGGTGAGAAAACCTACCCTTGGAATTAGTCGTACACCGCCAGGTTCCCATCGAATATGGCCCGGTTCCACTGACAGAGCATGGAGTTCGCTTCTGCGGCGAGCTGTAGCTGCAGCCAGTAAAAATATGGTTTTAACTGTAAGATGGTGAAGGGATGAACTACCTGCTGGTTCAAACGGAGGTTTGGAGAGAGATAACAGGACGGTGCCCGGATCCCATGAAGGTATCAGCTTCCTGGTAGGAGGCCGATCATTAAACATACCACGTATCATGTGAGAAATTGATGTATTGGATGAAGTTGTTGTGCCATCATGGAAACCCTGATGAAGGACACCAATAGCTGATCTGTAGCCCTTAATTGTTGAAATTTGAAGGCCTGAATTAAAAGGGCGAAGAAAGAAATCCCCAATCGAGGTTACAGATGCAGAACAGGGATTGACAGCTCTCTCCTCACACCATTTGGTGAAGTGGAGAAGTCTACTATCATAAGTTCTTCTGGTGGATCTCCGTCTGCTTTTGGTTGCCAAGGACGTAGCTTCCTCCGAAAGTCCCGCTGATTGGAAGGAGACTTTGAGAGCATCCAGGCACAAAGATGGAGAGTGGATGGATCCGGATGCAGAATGTGAGACCCGGGTTGTGACAGGAGGTCTGGCCGAGGAGGTCTGGTCGGGGGGAAGGCATAAGCATGCATTCCTGACCAGTCGAAGCTGAGGGCATCTACCTTCCACGCCAGAGGATGAGTGTGACGGGTGCAAAAGGTTGGAAGCTGGTTGTTCAGGTGAGATGCGAATAGGTCCACATGTGGAGTTCCGAGTACGTTGAAGATGTGTTTGTCTACAGGAGGGCGGAGAGACCATTCTGTCGGAGAGATGCGACCCCTGGAATAGGCGTCGGCGAGGATATTCTTCTTCCCGGCCAGATGGGTGGCTTGAAGAGATATTTGACGAGGAATGCACCAGCTGAGTAGCTCCCAAGTGGATAGGCAGAGAGACGGGGAGTGAGTTCCCCCCTGACGGTTGATGTAAGACACTACTGTGGAGTTGTCTGACTTGACTAGAACTAATTTGTTGAGGACTTCGGACTCTAGGGAACGTAAAGCCTTGTCCACTGCCAGGAGTTCTAGTTGATTGATGTGAAGTAGACTCTCTTCCATCGACCATGTGCCGGCCCGTAAAAGATAGTCCATGTGAGCTCCCCAACCCAGAGTTGAAGCATCTGTTGTGAGGATAGCTGCTGGAGAGGGGCGAGGGAACACGACTCCACATAGGAGATTGTTCGGAGCTAGCCACCACCGGAGCTTGTCGATAATTAACAGAGTAACTGGAACCATCTTCGATAGAGGATCCTTGCGAGGGCGAAAGTGGTACAGGAGATGAAGCTGTAAGGGACGCATGTGCATCCTGCACCAGGGAACCAAGTCGACAAGACTTGCCATGAGGCCCAGAAGGCGGAGCCAAGCTTTGGCTGGGAGGATTGGAGATGACCTGAAAATTCCGATGCAATCCCAGAGTGTCTGACATCTTTCCCCCGATGGCATCGCTCTGCCTGTTGTCAAGTCTAGAACTGCTCCAAGATAGGTCGGTTGTTGAGTTGGAATCGACTTCTCGACATTGATGATGAAGCCGAGATAGAGGGTAAGTTGAACGGTCTGTCGGACAGTGTTGTAGTGCCTTGATGCTGGGCCTTGGCCTTAAGGCTGCCTTAAGGCTGGATTTTAGGGCCTTGGCCTTGGCCTCGAGGCTTGAGGGCAAAAGCCTTGGCCTTGGCCTTGGCCTTGAGGGATCGGGGCCTTGCAATTTTGAGTCAAGGCTCTTCAAGGCCCATAGATTTTTGCATTTTCCAGATAAATCTGTTTGAAATTTTGCTGTTACCATTCTAATCGTGTTACCATGGAGAAGGGAAATCTGTGACTGCTGATCATGTTCTGAGTATCAGTATACCGCCCTCAATAACTGATATTATGCTAATTTGAGGTCAGATTTTGGGTCACTTTCCACATGGTCTGATCTTGAGCACATGTCATACAGAATTGAACTGATTACCTGTACCTATCCCTGGATTTTAGATCACTGAAACAGATAACCAGTAGGGTGGCATTAAAATGTCTGCCAATTCAGCGATAATCAAGTTTGGTTTTAAGGACTACAAGGATTATAAAACTTCAAATGGGAAGCAGAAACAAACAGCCCGCTGCAAATTCTGCACTACCCAGATAACTGAACCTGTAGGAGTGACATCTGGTTTCACTAGACACATGAAACAGCATAAATTAAAGTAAGTATAAAATTGTGCAAATTTCAGTTTATTTAATATTATTATTACTTTTAGGCTTATTGTCAATGTGTATTGTGTAATTACAGAACAAAAACATGTTTTTCTCAGCAACAAAAAATCTGCAGACTTAGCTCCTCAATCGTATTGTTATTCAAAATAAGGTTCTAATTTCTATTCATTTTAGGTCAGTGTTTTTAATGTGTTTTTTTTTCTAATAATATTTAATGAATAGAAATTTGAAGAAGCCCTGCGACTTGAATCATAAAAGTCAAACGGGCAGTTACAATTTCCCTACATGTTTCCCTTGGTACATAAGTAATTATATTATTTAGGAGACAATTTCCACTTTTAATGGTAGTCAATCCGCACTGTAGAAGTCAAGTTTATCTTTTGACAACGAAGAAAAGTGATGCTGCCTAATTGTTTTTGATACGCCAGAGAACAGAAATGTGTACATGACTACATGGCATTTCCATGCCTATATACCAATAACAAAATTATAAAACTGAATAGTCATACATATGCTTCTTTTCAAGGTATGACAATTACTTGAAAAGCAAGTCACAACAGGAGGAGAAGCAGGCCAGCATTCTCACTTTCGCAACACCCGGAGCAAGCTGTGCATCTGGTCAATCATCTGAATTCATCCATCTGTACAGCGCTAAACACCCACGACAAAAAGCCATCAATGAAGCCATCATAAAAGATCTCATTGTAGGCTGCAGTCTGCCACTATCGCTGGTGGAGAATCCTTGTTTTCAGAAGTTCATGAAAGTTGTGGAGCCCAAGTAAGTACTTATAACTTATATGCCTTCTTTCACAATAAGTCACCTATTTAGGATTGACATTTTCCAAATTAAAGTAGCTGCATAAATAATTGAAAACGAACACTGACCATGTCAAAAATGTCTACTCTGTAATGCAATGTATTAAACTAGTTGAACCGTGTCTTGTCACCCCCCCCCCCAAAAAAAAAAATTCCATAGATTTATAAATAAATGGCAAACGAGCATTTAGGAAGAGCAATTTAGTTGGCATCTGGCATAGCAAATATAGTAAATATTTTATTTTCAGCAAATGATAGACAAAAGAACACAGCCAACATTCAGGCCTATATGGTTTTTCTTCAATTTTTTTAATTTGGTTCTTGTAAACTTTGTTTGTAGATATTCTCCCATGGCTCGGTCAACTGTAACCAGAGCAAGATTGCCAGAATTATACACTGCAGGGAAGGAACGCATCAAGAAAATTCTCCAAGATCACCAGTATGTATCATTGACAGCAGACATCTGGAGTGACCGTGTCATGCGCTCTTTTCTTGGAGTCACTGCCCATGTTATCACACCAAGTCCTTCCACTGGAGGTAAGCTTGAGCTTCAGTCCCTTCTCCTGAGCTGTGAACGTTTTCATGGTTCCCATACTGGAGAACGCATCAGTACAGCCTTTGAAACTTTGATAGACGAGTTTCACATCAAGAACAAGATCAGTTTCATCGTAAAGGATAACGCTGCTAATATGAAGAAGGCATTCAAGGCTAGTTTTCCACAGAATCTTGACGAGAGTGATGACCTTACTGACCCTGTTGATGTAGAGGAGTTCGAACAAATAGATCTTGATGATGAGTCTCTTTGGGAAGAAATGGATGAGGTAGAAGCAGACATCATTAACGTGGCCCTAGAGAGCAACTCGACGCAGCGGCTTGCTTGTTTTGCCCACACTCTGCAACTAGTGGTCGGGAAGGGATTGAAGGAGACGAGAGGAATGTCAAATGCCATTGCCAAAGCCTGCAAGATGGCGTCTACTCTCCATCGTAGTACCATCTTTAAAGAAAGGTGTGTGACTAATTTGAAAGTTGTGACCCATTTGTTTCTTCTGTTACATTTTTACAACAGTGCCAATATGCTTGTATTTAAACTTCTTTCATTTTTGGTTTCTTGTAACACAGGTTTGAGACCAAAATTGGTCTCAACAGATCAATCCCCAAAGCAAATGCCACTCGATGGAACAGCAAATATCATCTGCTAAAGTCCATCCTAGGATTGAATTTCAAGACACTGGTGGAAGATGTGTGTGGGACGGAGTTCAGCGCCATTGCATTCACAGTACACGAATGGGGCCAGCTTGGTGAGCTTGTGGAAGTTCTGGAGCCATTTGCAGATGCAACAGATACATTGCAAGGTACTAATAAAAATACACCACCGACGTCAGCAAGAATTCAATAGTTTGTTTTGGCCAGATATATGAAGTAGTCATGTACAATAAGTGTACTTCTGGGATGTTTACATTGCATATAGATCATAATCATATTGAATATAGTTTGTTCTTATTACGAGTAAACATCCTGGTTTAGTTGTCAAGCTTTCATCCAATCGTACTATCATTCATAATTTGGTTGGTAATCAACAAAGGACAAATCGGTGGAACTATTCATCAATCATTAAACCCTGCATGTAGCTCACAGTGTATCAGCTATTAAACTCACTCTTACATTTTTGTAAGTATTAAAGATAATGATTTGTATTTTACATTTCATATTAATGCAAAACAAAAATGTCATTTTAATATTAAATTATTTCAGGGTTTTGAATGTGCCTTTCTGATTAATATAAACTCAACAGGGGAGTTCGCTGTTACAGTCAGCCTGATAGTTCCAACATTGTTGGACCTAGCCACACATCTGAAGAAGATGAAAGACCGTGCTCGCTACTGCAAACAGATCACAACAACTCTTCAAGATGCCCTCCTCAAGTACTTCCAAGGGATTTACGTGGCAACCGGAATTGCACCCCCAACCACAGGCACACAAGACACCCCGTTTTCCGACAAGATCTACATGATTGCCTCTGTTCTCGATCCCCAATATGGGCTCACCTGGGTTGATCTAGACGTGCCCCTTGATGGCAATCGGCCTTCCCTGAGAGATGATTTGAAGGAAACACTAAAAGGTTCAAGCTTTTAGCTTGTTGTAAGAAAATGTCAATTAGTTCTTCAAGTAAATTTAATCTATGTGAAGTTTATTCAGTCCTCAACATTTTACTGTAAAAATAATGTTTCCTCAGAAAAAGTTCAATAAAGCACAAACAGATATGCATTAATATATCAATATATATCAATAAATACAAGAGATTGAACGTAAGTGACTACTTATAAGTACTTAAGGAACTTGATGTTGGACAATACTATTGACTATCAGCATGTGTAAGCCCCCCCCCCCCCCCCAAGGGAACTATATGATTCAAATTTATTTCATTGTGAGGATTTGTACTTTACATGTTCTTTACAGAGCTTGTAATTGCTGAAGTCGAAGCAACGTCTGACAAACATTCACTGGGTCAAGCAGCAGAAAGTACCAGCAGTGAAGATGAAGAGCCGCCAACAAAATCCTCAAGGCTCCTAGCCAGATACCAACACTACAGGAGCAGAAATAAAAGTGGAGAGATCGGAACTGCCAGAGCTCAAGTCATGCAGTACCTTGAACACATCCATAGCAACAAGACCAGCCAAGGTGGACCTCTACAGTTCTGGGCTGACAACAGGTCGCAGTACCCCAGTCTCTATCCACTTGCAGTCAAAGTGTTGGGCGTACCAGCTTCCAGTGCTCCTGTGGAACGAATCTTCAGTCAAGGAGGCATCATAATGCGCCCTCATAGAGCACGACTGTCTGCAGCTATGCTTTCCACCATTATGTTTCTCAAATGCAATGAACACATTTTAAATGTTTAATTTCAAAAACAACAACAACAAAAAACCCAAGCAAAGAAAAGAAAAGCGGGAATGTGTACTTCCGTGGTCTTTATTCCAGTCATTTGACTTACTGCAAATGAATGATGGGACTTACAGAATTATAAGTAAAGCCACACAAAATTTTAGTGAGTAACTTTTTTTTCTAACTGATGATCAATCTGATTGGTTCTTTTTCTTATACATCTCCCTGGAGCTAAAGATTTGCAGGTAATGCTAATAATATTTCTGACCATGTTGGCCCAGCAAATAAAAATTCAGTTTCTTGGATCCCCTTTTGTTACACTCTGGAGAATTGTGCTTCAATATCAGACTGGTCAGTTTAGAAGTAAATCATTATTTTGTTTTAGTTAAACCATATTCATGAATACCTGAACTTTTACTTTAATAGATGCAGTCATCAAACATTGTATGTGAGCATTTTGATTGCAATTAAAGACAAGTTGCTCTTCTTAATGAGCAATTCGGGATGATATGTCCCGTGACTATAATTAGTTCTATATTAGTGGTCATTTTATAAAACAGGGCCTTGGCCTTGGCCTTGGCCTTGAGGGTTAAGCCTTGGCCTTAGCCTTAAGGCTTGAGGGTCAAAGCCTTGGCCTTGGCCTTGGCCTTGAGGGTCAAAGCCTTGGCCTTGGCCTTGAGGGTCAAAGCCTTTGCTCCAACACTGCTGTCGGAGGGCATCTACTGTGTCCTGGAAGGTCGGACCTACTATGAGCCAATCGTCCAGATACAGGAATATGTGGATCTGCTTTTGACGCAAGAAAGCTGCTACTGCTTTGGCTATTCTCGTAAAGACCCGAGGGGCTGTGAAGAGGCCGAACGGTAGGCAACGAAATTGGTACCCGGAACCCTGGTATAGAAACTGGAGAAACTTCTGATGATCTGCGTGGATAGGTACATGAAGGTAGGCATCCTTCAGATCGATGGAAGTAGCCCACCAATTCCTTTTCAGGGACTGGAGGACCGTGGAAAGAGTCTCCATGCGGAAGTGTTTGGGTTTTATGTAACTGTTGAGAGGTCGTAGGTTGATGATGGGTCGCCAATCGCCCGACTTCTTCGGTGCCAGGAAAAAGGTTGAGGTGACGCCAAGAGTGGACCCCGTTGGAAGCAGAATGATGGCGTTCTTGTCTATCAGAGAGCTTATTTCCTTCTCCAACGCCGCCCGGCGTGCAGAATCTGAGGGAACAGGAGTTGGTCGTCTTGGAGGTTGTAGAGGAGGGTTGCTGGTGAATTCCAGACGGTACCCTGTCGAGATCGTTTGAAGAACCCAAGTATCTGAGGTTACGTGAGACCATCTCTGACTGAACTCCCCAAAACGACCACCTACTGGACCCGAAGCTGGAGGGATGAAAACTGTGTTGTTGTCATAGGCCCTTGTTACCTCGCGACCCCCGGGACTTGAAGGGACGCGAATATCTGGGGGGCTGTCTCCTGGTGTAGCTGGAAGAAGACGAAGAAGCCTGATGCCCCTGAAACTTCGACTGGTTGGAGCCCTTGTCGGTAGAAAACGGGCGTTGATAGTTCTTGCTGGGCTGACTGGGGGCAAATGTAGAGGGGCGTTTGGTTGAACGCCGACGAAAATCGAACTTGTCTTCAGCTTTAAGGCGTTTGGCTTCATGTAACATAGTCTCGTCGAACTTGTTGTCAAAAAGATCACGCCCAGCCAGGGGAAGGCCTAGCATGCGATCCTTTGCACCAAGTGAAGGGAGAGACAACTTGTCTACAACAAGGGAACGTCGCAGCAACAAAGTCGAAGCGAAACCTAAACTAAATTCCTTGAGGCAAAAACCTAGACAATCATCCAAAAAATGGAACATTTCGGATATCTTGTAAGGCTCACACAAGGAAGGATCTCCATAACATCGAGCAAGGGTATCCGATAACAGGATGGAGAAAGAGGCCACTTTGGTCCCTTGATGCATATGGCTATCCAAGTAGGCAAATCTTTTGTTAAGTGTATTCGTCTTAGCATCAAAAAACTTATGAGATAGCGGATTCTCACGTCTCAGCAAGTCTTTGGCCTCAGAAGACAAGGAAGGAGTAGAGAAAAATCTATCAGTGTCCGGTTTATTGGGTTGAACATGCCTGCAAACCTGCTCTGGCCACGAGAGAGAGTTTGTTTGCTATGCACCTGACTAAGGGAGTCATTCATAGTGTCAGCACACAATCTATCAATAGGAAAAGTGGGCTGCGAAGGCTTAAATTTACGTGTACCAGAATCTCTGCGAAATGAAGGACGAGTAGATTCGTCTGGGGAAGGGGGTGGAAACTGAAGGATCTTACCCACTTCCGTCATCGTAAGATTAGCCCGTTGGGCATTGGAGAGACTATCTTCATCCACTGTCCTGCCCGAACAAAAAGAAGACCTTGAAGGAGATCTAGAACGTGAGTGTCGGCTTCGATGACCAGAATCCGACCGTGAGTAATCACGATCATGACGAGAAGAACGATGTCGGCGCCGATGTCGATCGACGGAGTCCGAGCGGGACCGCGCACGAGACCGGGAACATCGCCGTGAATCGCGGCGTTCTCTCCCCGCCCGGCTGGTGTGTTCACCGAAGCAATGCGGAGAACGGAATCTTTGTTCTGTGAAAGGTACGCCATGATCTCGCGGAGAATGTGAAGAATTACCCTGATAAGGTGGGTAATAGTGTGAAAATCCCATCGGAAAAGTCTGGGGATAAACCCGCGGGTCGTAGGATGGTGCACTGAGTGGAAACGGAGTGCGAGTATTGTGGTCGAATTGCCACGGGTGAGGCTCCGAATGATGAGGAAAATCTCGCCGAGATTCGCTTGTAAAACTAGGCTGTGAATACGAACCCGTAGTATGGCTGAATGAAGATGATGGTGGTGGTGGTGCCCCAAGCCTCTGTCACCTGGCGGGGCTGGTCGGATTACCGAGGGACCGCTGGGTTTCGAACGCCAAGCCCCGCCGTCCCGCCTGCACATGCGAGTCGACCTGTTGTTCCGAAGCCATGTGCTCCTGTAGGCTGCTGTAAGAATGCGGGATTTGTCTGGGAGTGGCCGTAACTCTCGTTGGAGAAGTATTGGTCCCCGGAGAAATTCCAACTGTCGAACCCGGGAGATTGGGCCCGGTCGTAGCAGAGGAATTATCACGCTTTGATTGACTAGTAGAGGGTGACTTTCCGGTAGAACGGCTTGAGACAGTTTTCTTCTTGGTTCTGGCGGAGTCCAGCTAAAAAATGTACGTCTTTACACTACGCGTCGCTGAAAAACTAGGACGAGCTATTACGTTACAGGGTCCTTGGTGGGCATGGGGCATGGGGCATGCAGTGGACAATGAGGGTGTGGCTTGGGCGCTATTCTTTTCAGCGAATGTTTGTGCGCATGCGCGCTGATATGCAAATGTAGGTAGACAGAGGTGAGGTATTTTCTGTAATGGAATACAGAAATTCATGCAATTTTGTTGAGGCTTTTAAAGTTGTGAGTTCTTGAAATATCACTGAGCCAAACCTTTACACCAAAGTCACCTTGAATTCCTCCACAGTGTCTTGCTTGTCTATCTGTTTTTGCAGTGTGGTAATGGTGTTCAGTAGTGACTGACCCAATAAGCACCAACCTTAGCCGGTCTGGTGAGTGTCACGTGTCACATCTCGGCGTTGCTGACCAGGCGTTCTTGGTCCTTCTAGAGGGGGTGTTGGTGTCAGAACCCCAGGAGCTAGAATTATCATCATCGCTTTCAGGGACATGGGCCTGACCTGGGGGGAAGGATAAAACATCACATTTTACTAATATAATACTGTAATAATGGTCATGCATGTTTATTTTTGTAAGCATTTTTTGCGAGCTTTTAATGCAGTGTTCACATGTTTAAACATTTAGCCAACATTATACAAAGGCTGCTGCTGACAATGCCAATGACTCATTTTATTATCTCCTGGATTGGAATCTCCTTGTCTTTCCTCGGCAGAGTTGTAATGAGTAACTGTTTTTTGCGACTCGAGTCGAGTTGAGTCATTTGAAGAAGTGACTCGAGTCGAGTCAAGCCATTTTAAAGAAGTGACTCGAGTCGAGTCCAGTCATAGGTCCTGAGGGTTGAGGCGAGTCATTTTAAAAAAGGGACTCGAGTCTAGTTGAGTCAAGTTATTAGATCAAGAAGGTCGAGTTGAGTCGAATTGAGTCGAGTTGAGTTAAATATTTAGCTCAAGTCAATTTGAGTCATGAATATTTGAACACTATGTAACAAATAAATACAAGAGAGAAAGTAATTTGTATCATAACAGTTTCAAGAAGTGAAACTTTGATCCCATATGGTTCGGCTTCGGGTCTAAATTTCTTTTCGCTGATTGCTGACATCACAACCAAATTGCGTTTTACAAAACTGTATTTCATTAGATAAGAATGAAAAGTTTGCATGCTGAGGATAACAGCCCGGTAAGTTTGCGGTGGCACCGTGTGGAATTAATCTCTTTTGTGAGTATGTGATGGTTCTGAGGAGAACGGGTATTAACTCAACGCTTCGGCCAGCATGCTCTGTCCGATGTCAGGAGACTTTTACAGAGTTAACCCCAGATTTCCCTTCCAAAAAACCTGCAATCTGATATGTCTTATGGCTGTTTGTTCTGAATGTGACACAACAAAGTATCATCACAATCGCAACAAATTATAAAAACAATGGCTGTTTTGGTAAGAAAACTTCTTCATGTTCTTGCAAGCAAAAGCCGACTTTTATCAATGTGTCTTGAAAACCAAAAATCTATGCCGTTAACGCAACATCTGTAATGGTTGTTTACAGCAGTGAATTCAACGACATGACAACCATGCTGAAATGGATCTTCTTGTAATTTTATAGTTGGCTTTGCATTTTATGTTTTCCTGAAATTGTAAACAGATATTGTGAAACAGAAAGTGGGTCTATATAGTCACTGACTGGGCAAATTCTACTAAGGTTTTAATCTGAGGCTTGATTTTCATTGTGGATTTTTTTGGAGACATTTTAATCTCTTTGGATTTGAACAGTTTAATTAAATCAAATATTGAATCAAGAATTATTTAATCATTCCGCAGTCCAACCTACTCATTTCTTTTGCCCTTCTGTCAATTGGGTGCTTGTCTTTTGTTGTAAAGGGAAACCACGTTTGAATGAATTTTCAACACGGCACATAAAATTTGTGCTAATTTTTTACGTGAAATTTCTATTTTAGGGCAGCTGCAACCTTTTTTAAAAGGCTTTTATTCTGATGGGGATGTTGGTGTCGGAACCCCAGGAGCTGGAATTATCATCATCGCCTTCGGGGACATGGGCTTGACCTGGGGGAAGGATCAAACGTCACATTTTACTAATGTAATACTGTAATAATGGTCATGCATGTTTATTTTTGTAAGCATTTTTTGCAGAGCTTTTAATGCAGTGTTCACATGTTTAAACATTTAGCCAACATTATACAAAGGCTGCTGCTGACAATGCCAAGGACTCATTTTATTATCTCCTGGATTGGAATCTCCTTGTCATTCCTCGGCTGAGTTGTAATGAGTAACTGTTTTTTGCGACTCGAGTCCAGTTGAGTCATTTGAAGAAGTGACTCGAGTCGAGTCAAATCATTTTAAAGAGGGGACTCAAGTCTAGTTGAGTCAAGTTATTAGATCAAGAAGGTCGAGTTGAGTCGAATCGAGTCGAGTCAAGTTAAATATTTAGCTTTAGCCAATTTGAGTCATGAATATTTGAACACTACATGTATATAACAAATAAAGACAATAGAGAAAGTAATTTGTGTCATAACAGTTTCAAGAAGTGAAACTTTGATCCCATCTGGTTTGGCTCTGGGTCTAGAATTGTTTTCGCTGATCGCTGACATCAAAACCAAATTTTGTTTTACAAAGCTGTTTCCAAAAAATGGAGGGTTTCCATGGTAAGGAATCATTAAGGTCAAGAAGGTAGAGTCGAGTCGAGTCGAGTCAAATATTTAGCTTGAGTTAATTCCAGTCACCAATATTTGAACATTATGAACCCAATAAAGACAAGAGAGAAAGTCATGTGTCTCACTGATAGTTTCAAGAAGTGAAACTTTGATCCCATCTGGTTTGGCTTCGGGTCTAAATTTCTTTTCGCTGATTGCTGACATCACAACCAAATTGCGTTTTACAAAACTGTTTTTCATTAGATAAGCATGAAAAGTTTGTATGGTGAGGATAACAGCAAGGTAAGTTTGCGGTGGCACCATGTGAAATAAATCTCTTTTGTGAGTATGTGATGGTTCTGAAGAGACAGGTATTAACTCAATGCTACGGCCAGCATGCTCTGTCCGATGTCAGGAGACTTTTACAGAGTTAACCCCAGATTTCCCTTCCAAAAAACCTGCAATCTGATATGTCTTATGGCTGTTTGTTCTGAATGTGACACAACAAACTATCATCACAATCGCAACAAAGAGAATAAAAACAATGGCTGCTTCGGTAAGAAAACTTCTTCATGTTCTTGCAAGAAACTGCAGACTTTTATCACTGAGTCTTGAAAATCAAAAATCTATGCCTTAAAACGTAACATCTGTAATGGTTGTTTATAGCAGTGAATTTCACTACATGACAACCGTGTTGAAATGGATCTTCTTGTAATTTTATAGTTGGCTTTGCATTGATGTTTTCCTGAAATTATAAACAGATATTGTAAAACCGGAAGTGGCTCGATATAGTCACTGACTGGGCAAATTCCACTCAGGTTTTAATCTGAGGCTTGATTTTCATTGTGGATTTTCTTGGAGACATTTTAATCTCTTTGGATTTGAAGAGTTTAATTAAATCAAATATGGAATCAAGAATTATTTAATCATTCTGTAGTCCAACCTACTCATTTCTTTTGCCCTTCTGTCAATTGGGCGCTTGTCTTTTGTTGTAAAGGGAAACCATATTTGAATGAATTTTCAACACGTCACTTCTAATCTTTATGTAAAATTTTTATTTTAGGGCAGCTGCAACCCTCTTTAAAAGGCTTTTATTTTGGATTAATTTTGTGCACAAACAAATGCACAATGCAAGGAGACTCCTTCCTAGCATTTACATTATTGATCGCGATAGGTACAGCTAGGAACCAGTTAAACATACGAGGAGCTAATCATGGTTTGATGGCAAATCATTCAAAATTTCTGGGGTAATTTTTTCAAAACTGAACGTTGGGGGAGCAATTTTCTCCATTTGATGTATCATTTAGAAGTGAATAAAAAAAAGAAATCCCCAAAAAAGTTTTGTTTCCTTGGTAAAACCTTTGATTTCAAGGTAAAACTCGAAAAAGAACACTAATTTAGTGATGAGTTTCACAAGATCACTTTCAGACCCTAAGACATGAGCTGAAAGTAATTTGATAACAAAGTTGCAATTCTTAAGAAGTACTGTACTCATGTCAAGTCTCCCCTTTTTTGTAGATATATTGTCTATTTTTTAGTGTCTCGAACTAGACAAGTGATGACATAAAGAAATATTCACATTAAAATAGCCCAACCAGCCTTAATATATATTTGAAGGCTCCTTGCCCTGGGAATTAAAAAAAAAAGATTTCTTTTCCTGACAAATCCCAATTTTGTGTATTGTATTCTTACTCCCACCCCCATCCCCTAAAAAACCACACCCTTTTATTTTGCATCTGCAACCCTCCTAGGAAAAGTTTTTTTTTGGATTACTTTTCAAGCTCTCATAATAGAAAAATAAAATATACATTCTTCCATGCTCTCATGAACCCGAATCACCATTGGGCAACAAATGATTGAAAAATATAATATATATAATTAACAACAAAATGAGCCAAGTTTTGAGGGCAGAGCTTTATTCAAAAGTGAACAAAAAAATGCTGTACATTTTTTTTCAGGCTGAAATATGAAAATCACCAGGGCTGTTCAGTCCCAAAATAGCATTGGTGACGTCTGATTCCATTGTTGTGGGCTGGGGCACCAGGGTCATGGAAACACTGACTGCCATTTATGCACAGGAACCTGCATCCGATGTGAGCAGAGAGTACCCGGTACAGTACATGTACATTGTATATACACGGACTCCAACAGCTTCTAAAAATAGACCTGGGAATTTACGCACTATGTGCAATCATATGCATCCATGAACATGTACAGTGTATTGTATACACATCAAAGTTGTAAATTGCCTATGTTGTGCGCCATCTTCCAGAAGGATAGTTTCAAATCTTCTTCTAAATTAACAAAAAGACTTCAATTCAGGTAAGATACTTGATGTTGTACCGTGGTTGTACCCATCTTACATGGCATTTGTCAAGAATCTTGGAATAATAACCAGTACCGGTATGTGCAGCATTGGTCTTACAAGAGGGAGTAGTCAATGCTCAAATACAATACTCTCGACAAAAAATGCCCGTTTAGTCTACTGGCTTGAGAGGACTAAACATATCCTTGATCCTACATTTGAACCTCCAATAAAGTTTAACAGTTGAACAAAGAACTTGATAAAGTGGGGTTTGAACCTATAACCTGCAGATTACTTGTATAACACTCAATTGAGCTATTCCGGACCAGCCCTATGTTGGCGGTTCCCCAGTTTGAAATTATCTTTGTTCAAGGGGCACTAGACAGAAGCCGTGAATGTGTTTATGCCATGCAGCCAGGGATCATGCCAAAGTCACGTTAGCACTGCTTTTTTGGTGTTTTTCTTATCTGTTTCTTCCCCTATAAATGCTTTATCGTGATTTTCCTCAATGCATTGTATTTTGGTTGTGGCTGACTAGATATAAATGTAAAATATTGTATTCAATGGAACCAAAAAAGGGGGAGGGCGGGCCATGCACCTCAGTCAGCCCGCGCTCCCTTAATGCAACACAAAATTGGGGGTGGGGGGGGGGGAGATTAAAAACTACAATTAGCTTCCCCTCCAGAGAGTGGGACTGCCCAAAAGCCTCCCTGTACATTGGAGCTCATCATGTCAATGCTTTGAATTAATAAAATATAAGCCTAAGCAAAAAGCATTTCACATCATTTTTTTTCTAATACAGTAGTAACTAAGAGTAGCTCAATATATTTTTGTTGTTGGGGGGGGGGGGGGGGGGGGGTTTAAAGAGAGGGGCCGTCCAATTGCAAGTGCCTCTCTGCACATTGGAGTTATGTCAATCAACTGAATTAATTACACATTACAATTCATCACCGTTTGCATGAAGAGCCACAGATGTCAAAAATTACAATTTTTTCGATTTTCATTTTTTTCACTAGTTTGTTTTAAAACATTGTACTTAACCAATGTGACATGTTTGTATAAGCAAAACATCATTAATTTCCAAGTTACATTAATGTTGCAAGGGGCAGAACTTAATAAATGCATTTTGCATTTTCATGAAGAGCCAAATTTTGGCCCCTTGAACGCGTACAAAACCTATTGCACTGATAGGTATAAAGATGGGTTAACTGAGACTTTCATTTTCACAAAGAGCCACACATCTTCACTAATTAATTTTCACTAATTAACAACTGTTTTACAAACTGAGTTCACATAAAAATTAAGCTTTCATAGAATCATATGTTGTATTTTGTGATTATCTCGAAAACATACTGTCTTGGCTCGATCTTCGTAAACACGGTGATGAATTGATACCCATGAACTGAGGAAACAAAACATGTTGACATCGTTGGAGATGATTAATATAATCATTTTATATATTAAAGTCAACCTTTGACACTTTTATTCATTCTTAGGTTCAACACAAAACTTGATTTTCAAGAAGTTAAGATGGCATCTAGTGATACAGCTCAATCAGTGTTGGAGAAGATTAGTGTGGATCATCTGGAATGCTTCATCTGCACCAACCGTTTCAGGCAGCCCAAACTGCTGGACTGTTTGCATAGTTTTTGCCTGCAATGCCTCCACGATCTGAGACAAAGCCAAGATTCTAGTGGTACTGGTACAAAGCTGACATGTCCTTTGTGCAGACGTGAAACCATGTTGAAAGGGTCTGGGATTGCTGATCTCCCTAATAACTTTGCCTTCAGTGCCATGGTGGAGGAAGTTACAATGCAGGAAAAGCTACTGGAAGGTCAAGGGTCAGACATCAAATGTCAAGCCTGTGATGAGGATAATCAGGCTATTTCAAGATGCATGGACTGTGATCATTTCCTCTGCCAAGAATGTCAAAAGGCACATGGACGAATGAATTTGATGATGAAATCTCACAAAATCTACACACTGGCTCAACTTCGATCAGGAGAGATTGTCTACAAGAGTAAACTTAGAGAAGAAGTTCCCAAATGTGACGAGCATCCAGATCAGAATCTCAATGTCTACTGCAACTCATGTGAGCAAGTCATATGCACAACATGCTCTGTACTTGATCATGAAAAACACTCACTCACTGGATTACCTGAGGCAGTAGAGAAATGTAAGAAGAAGGTCACAGAAATGGTCCAAAAAAGTGAGAAAAGAAAAACAGAATTGAGCACCACCATAGAAGAGATGTCCAAATCTCGCAAGGATCTGGACACCATGTTTGCCTACACTCAAAAGAAAATCTCCAAAAAGGCTCAACAGGAGATTACAAAGCTCAAACAGGAGGTTGCAAAGATCAAAAAGGAAGAACAGAAATTGTTGAAAGAGACCAGCACGATTTATAAAGACAAACTCAAAGCTTTTGAAGCTGTTCAAGCAACCAACAGGAAAGAGTTGACACAGACAGAGCACAAGCTGGAGGAGGTGAACCAACTCATGAATCAAGCAAGTTGCTATGAGATTCTTGAACTTCAGCAGAAGCTCTTGCATAACCTCAGTGAATTGTCAGGGAAACAGCCACAACAAGTTCCCGACAGGTTGACCTTCATGGATTTTGAAGAAGGTGACAGGTCACTTGGGAGACTCATTCTGGAGGAAGAACCAAAGGCTGCAGAAAAGCCAACGCCAAGACCTCCAAGATCATGTGTGAAGGAGAAATGGGAACTGAAGAGTGAAGCCACGAACATTGGAGTAACACAAACATATATATCACATGTTGCAGCACTCTTTAACAATAAAATACTTGTACTATCTAAAAATTATTCTGGAAACAGTGGTGCACTATTCACAGCTTCAATTCCCAATAGTTACCAGGAACCCTTTCCTATCCCACAAAGGCTACATATCAATGGCCTCACTGATGATGTAAGGTGTATTGCAGTGAGGAAGGATGGCAAACTCCTTGCTCTAGATGGTCGATTAGTCAAGGTCTTCAACAAGCAACATCAGCTCCTCCATCAGTTCACACCAGGTAGAGGGTCAGACAGCCAACCAACATGCCTGGCAGTGGATGACTGTAATCTGATAGCAGTGGGTTACAGAGACGAGGATAAGATATCTATACACAACCCAGATGGATCCCTCATCAGGAGACTGCCTGCTCAAATGATTGAGGATTATCTAACAATGCATAATCACCACCTCATCTACACAAATTGGCCTAAGGAAAGATTGGTATGTGTAGGCTTTTATGGTGCCAGTCTATCCTCAGTAGACATGACCAGGAACATGCAGGGGGGTTGCCCTACTGGTGTGAGCTGTGACAGTGATAACAGCATCTATGTTGCTGTGGGCAGATATCAAAAAGGTGATATTCTGCATTACAGTCCTGATGGCAAGTACATTGGATGTGTGATCAAGGGATGTGGTTATCCACGTGGCATCACATTCACATCAAGTGGTGATCTGGTAGTGGCTGCAGGAGAGTCTGTACAGGTCTATCACCGAGTGTAAGGACAGAATAATTACACAGAGGAAATAGAAAAATAACCTTTCCTAAGAAAAAGTAACAAGAAATAGTGATACTCATGCATGCTTTGTTCAAACTCAAATTCTCAGGGAGTTTATCCAAAATATTGAAAAACTCCTTTCACATCACTAAACAGAACTGAAATTGGGAAATGTATAGGTATTCCCCTGCATATAAGCATTCATTAAAAAAGTGGTGTGTTTATATAGTTGCTGATGAGTGAAGGATTCTGTGGTAATTACTTGGTTAGTAAAGCATTTCTTGGCTATAATACCATTTAGCACAGACTGTAATCATAACATAGACTGAAGTGACTAGTTGCGAGTTAGATAAAACCCGTGGGCCCTAATCTTGGAAGACAGGGCTAATCCTTGTACGTACATAATCTTGTTATAACCATCTTGTTAACCATAATCTTGTTATAACCATTCACACCCCAGGTTTTTATAACAAGTAAAAATGCTGATCTTACTCTATCTAAGCAGTGGTGCACTCAAGGGATGGGGAAGGCCTCGGGAGCCCCCAGAGGTTGTCATTTTTTGGGGGGTTGGGGGGAGGGGGCCTTATTTTTTTTTTAGTCCCACGGTTTGACCTGTGTGTGGCCTATTTTAGAGTAGCATAATAGGGGTGCAATTGGCGCCACAAATGTAAAAATTGTCAGCCCCCCCCAAAAAAACCCTCAATTTTGTTCTGCGGCCAAACACATTTGATAAAAAAAAATGTAAGCTCCCCCCCAAACAGGCAAATCCTGGGTGTGCCACTGTGTCTAAGGGGTAGGAACTTGAGGCTAGTTTGATGCAACTAAAAGCTTGGCAAATTTTGCTATTATACATCCAAACTTTGATTTTATTACTTGAAACAGGTATATCTTTCAAAATTATTAAAACTGCAGATTTCTTTGATTTTTTTCAAAATACTCGTTAGGCCAAAAAAAAAAAAGTCTCCGGTTTCTGGTAAGCGCGCGCATCGCCGTAGCCATGCGCGTCGGCAAAATGAAAAAGTTTTTTTTTCAATGAAAGATGATGTCTCAAAACCGCCAAACTCACTGGTTTGACTGGAATTCTGCTGTTGCGCAATTTCAACGTGTTTTTAGATGGGGTTATGATCCAGAATAAGCTTTATGTGGCCTCTCTGGACTTCCATATATTTGCACTAAGTTTAGTCGGGCACCATTTGCAGTCATCAGCCGACATTTGAAGCAAATCGAAGCAAAAAAGTCGGGTAAAAAAAAAAAAGCCGCATCGCCGCACCACTTTTTGGACAAGCTCCATACCAGAAACCGCAGACTTTTTTTTTTGGCCTTATCACTGGTTTTTGTACATAATTCTCACTATTTCTTTTGTACAAATGAAACAAGTCAAGCTCTTGTTGATTTGAATGCAAAAAATTGTGCAGCAAAGCAAGCAGGGTTGAGTGGTGAAGATGAAAACCTGAAATGGTGAAAATGAAAACCTTTTAGTAGCAATTAACTTAAAATGTGTAAAGACATTATTCCAGGACACACTGAGAAGCAACCCAGTGTTTAAACAAATTTGGCTGAATCTTTGTATTCTTAGAGCTTGTCAACATCATTCTTATGTTTGCTATCAAATTTCTACCAAAGAATAATCCAATTTTTTTTCAATCTAGTCCAAGAAAATGATGCCACTATCTTATCCAGTGAGAATTTAAGTTAGTTGCCAAGTGATTGATTTCATAAACAAGTGCTAGTACACAATAAGCTCGGGCCGTCTTATATGAAAGTCTTGCATGAAATCTATAAAATGATCCCTGCCAGAGCAGAGATATACCTACAATCCCGGCCAAAATGGTTGGGACACTTGGAAATAACCTTAGCCTCCAAGGGTCACCCACTCCCCTGCTCCCCCTGGTCAATGTTGTTCATTCCAGCAGATAGAGCACACACCGCGCAATGAGAGACAACATTGAGCGAAGGCCGGGGAGTTGGGGGCCCAGCGAGTTTTGGACAGGATGGTAGATTGATGGCAATGTGTAATAAATACAGCACATAATTATTTTGCCTCCATTTACAAACTTACCATAAACATCTTTCCAAATTGTTACAAACAATTTCTTGAAGTATTTAATTTGTTTTGTTTGCAATTTCATCAATGTAAAATTTGGTGGTTATATTTTGTAGGAAACTTAGGGGGCTTATTTTTATTAATTTTTCGGGGACAGACAGATCGACCGACCACCGAGTGACATTAAGAAAGCTAGCTCCTGGCAGAGCTTAATAAATAAAATAAAAAAATTTAAAAAAGACTGTCAAATTTGGTATAAAGCAACAACTGAGAAGTGCCTTAGATTGAGCAACGTGCATCATAAGAAGTCAGTCATTATCTTATAATTTTATTCATATAATCTAAGTAACAACTGGGATCCAAGAATAATTGAATTTTGACATGTGGCTCGGCCGATCAAAAGGATATCAGTCTCCATTGACAGGGAAGTTTATATTGTTTATAAAGAACCTATCAATGTAGCAACAGAATACTCTCTGACCTGGTTATTGGGTAACGAGGTGTATTTATAGTTGCTCTCATTTTACAGGATTTTAAATCAAACAACCATCTTGATGATTTATGAGGTTTTAGTTAAGACATGCCAATCTGAATAATTTCACAACATAGGCTAACAGGTTATAAATCTTCTTAGCAGAAACAATTTTTCATTCAAAACCTTCAGAAGAGTTCACCATTTCAAACAGTGTGACAGACAATGGTCTTCATCAGTGCATAGTGACTGTTTTTAAGAAATAATCATGTTATCACCATATAAACTATAAGGTACTAGTCATTTATCAGATTTTCATGATGTGAAATAAAAATGATTTTGTCTTCACATTTTTTGTTATCTAGACTGACTAATCATGTTTCCCCTTCATTCATGGAGCAAACGTGAATAGAATTAAATATCCAAAAAATTGATATCTGAAATGTGTAATGCTGGCCTAGTCTATGACATCAATTAAAGGGAATATACATCATTTGCTTTTGCTGTAATTTTCAGAAATGGATGGAATTGGGGGTTTGGAAATATATAGCAAATATAGTTACACGGACTTTTTGAGGTTTTGGGTTCGAAAATGCTATAAAAGCCAAGAAAAACGATCATTTTCCTGTAGTCTGGTTCCCTGACTCCATATAAGAAGAAACTGGGCAGTTTACATACATTGGGGAATTGTAAGGTCAGGGAACCAGTCTAGCTGGCTCGTACCCTTTCATAGGTTTGAAATCGATTGCAAACAAGTGCGATGGTCAATTGGGGCCAGTATTTGAAAAAAAGCCAGTTGTTTCCAACGCTGATCGGCCGATCAGCGTTGGAAATTGATACAAAAATACCACTTTTCTTGAAAATGACAGTATACCAGGTGCCATGATTTTACAGGATGCTTTACACTGTCATTCACTAACAGTCCAGCAAGGTATTTCAAAATGATTTGGTAGTTTTATTTTTTGATGTTTGCAAATGTTGTATTTTCCCTTTAATGAATGGTTAAATTTGTAGAAATAGGGGTGTAAACATTTTTCATGATACAAATGTATAGGATTCGTTGGTGGCCATATGAACACAACTGGTGTAGTAAAATTATCAAAATACCTAGAATTTCAAATTATTTCTGTTGATTCTCATAGGATGTACAAGAAGTGCAGTTCATAATAATTAGCCAAATCAAAAACAATAACTGTGTTTTTAAATCATGTTATTCAAGTCAGGTGGCATATGGTAGGTAATATCTGCTGATATTTTACTCCTTTTCTGGACATTCCTCAGGCCTACTGCTTTGAAAAATGCATGTTTTCAGTATGAAATGCTGGATCACCAGAATTAAATCTCAATGAATGAATGACAATGTGGAGTCAGAAAACCCTTTATTGACACAATCTCTGAAAAATGCCCAACAGTGCTACAAATGAATAAGCACTTTCTGCCGGGCAACTTAATTTGAGGCAAAATGACATGCGATACAATGGCATTTCAGCAAAGATCACAAGTCTGTTATTTTACCAATCAGCATCTGGAGCTTTCTAAAGATACAGCAGCGTAACTAGGCTTATAAACTTGTGGGACGGGGGCACCTGGGGGTTCACCAATTTTTTGAGGGGGGAACTGAAGCTAACATATAAATATATTGTGGTGTGCAATTCAATATTCCAAAGAGGGGTGGGGGAACCGGGGGGGGGGGGGGCATGGAACTCCACTGTGGGGGGGGGGGGGGGGGTTGTGGTGGAGGGGGGGCACGCACGTGCCCCATGAAATGTACAATATGAAATTCTAACATCATAATGATCAGGTTTCACAGCCCCTTTCATATTTACAACTGACATTAGTTACAGACATAACAAAGCAAGGTTTGAATGGTATCAACCCCCTTTTTGCCTAATGTTGCAGTCCACTCTTTTCTGAATAAATTGAAATACAAATTGGTTTTGTAAAAATGAAGCCTTAACACTAGTCTGAGTATCACTCGTTGTATCCCCCTCTGACTATGGCCAAACATCTGATACATTTACACATGCAAATTTACGCAACCCTGAGCGCCGGCCAATCATGAGTCAGCATGACATCATTTCATTTTGAAATTTGTCCTAAGCTGTTGACTGAGCAATTTTGATGCCATGTTGTTGTAATACATCAACAGGTATGGAGATGTTATCGACATTAGCTTTCAAAACTGTTATCATACGCAAGAGGGCATTCACATTACGCGCACTATTTCAAATATTATGTGATGATCATTTGAAGTCACAGGACGTTCATGCATCAAGTAACATATCAATACCAGCTGTTTGACACAGGCTGTTTTTGCTAACACAATTTATAACATAAAGGCATAGTTTATGTCTTTTCTTGGTTTTATTGGATGTACATGACAACAACTTACTGAAGACTCGATATTCAAGGCACCCGCTGAATGGTCAGAATCTCGAGGTCAAGACGCAGTCTTGTTTTGCATAATTTATCGCTGAATCTGCTTGCATATCATAGACCCTTGCTGTGTACAGGGATATTCCATAGACTACCTTAGCACCCATCCCCCTATAATAAAGAACAATGCAATTCACAATGCAGTGTGGGTGTGCCAACAAGTGTTGCCTATCCGCTCCGTTCACAAGTACCCCCTCACCGGCAAAAGAAGTACAGTTGGGGGTGTGCAGCCACTACGTGTACATAGAACAAATCCCCTGGTGTACGGGCGTCACACACAAGGAACGGTGCGCGTCAACCAGCGAAATGTACCGCCCATGGGATGTCGTTGCTAGGTAAAAAGGTGCCCTCTTTTGGTAGTGCACTGAGCTCATAGAGGCCACTTTTCAACTTAAAAGTCTATTTAAAAGTATACTAACTTCTACAAAATGAACTTACCTGTACATGGAAGTACATTGGGGAATCTGTTCTTGTTTTTGCAGACAGGTTTCTTGGCTTCCTCACAGTTGACTGCCACTGACATTTCATATAGCACCTACATTTCAAAGTGAACAAATTGACCGACAACACACATTACATTGCTTGTTCTCTCTCCAGCTCGGACCTCAATGACGAATCAAGTTATCTTTGGCTGACTTAATCGTTTGCATATTCATTCTTCAGCAAATGCATGGAAAACATAGCCATACACCAGTATGGTAGAAATATAGAACCAAGTCTGTGACTCGGACTTGAGTTTGACTTGAGTTGCAAATTCTCAAACTTAACTTCAAGTTACAATGGATGATGACTCAAACTTGGCTCTCATGACTCAACTCATGACTCAGACTAGACATCGGGGACATGTCACTGGTGAGTCAAATTTCACTGACTCAATGAAACATTGGCAAAACTGTCTGGTAATACATTGAGCTTTTGCTGATCGAGTGCAAAATTTGGTTCGTTGTCGGTTACAATTGGTTGAAATAAATCCCTTGTATTCTGATACATTCTGCTTTGCAGATACGAAAATGGGAAGATCTGATAATATCACTTGAAATTCTATAGACTACAGAAATTCATGCAATGTTTTTGAGACTTTTAAAATTCTCCAAATATCACTGATCCAAACTTTTACCCCAAAGTCACCTTGAATTCCTCCACAGGGTCTTGCTTATCTATCTGTTTTTGCAGTGTGGTAATGGTGTTCGGTAGTGACTGACCCAATAAGCACCAACCTTAGCCGGTCTGGTGAGCGTCATGTGTCACATCTCAGCGTCGCTGACCACGCGGTCTTGGTCCTTCTAGAGGGGATGTTGGTGTCAGAACCCCAGGAGCTAGAATCGTCTCACCATGAGCCTAGGACCTGGGGAAGAAGGGAGGGGGAGAATAAAACATCAAATTTCACTGATAAAATACCGTAACTATAGACACCCATGGTTATTTTTGTAAACAAATTGGCACATATTTCATGTTGTTCGAATGTTTAAACATTTAGCCAACATTATCAGGCTGCTGCCGACAATGCCAAGAACTCATTTTACATTCTCCTGGATCAGAATCTCCTTGTCATTCCTCTGTTGGATAAAATCATCCTCCTTGGTGACTTCATATAGGGATCTTGTACAGGGACCACATTCAGTCTGGAGTGGTGTCATAAACAAGCATCAGTTGTGACAATGGATTGCATCAAGCCAACCTGCACGCTGACTGAGACCTCACGATCACCAATACATTATGTCAGATGTCTGATAAGTTTATCTTAATTTTTTTTATGAATACCTCAATATTTTCAATATTTTTAGCATCCTTAGAAAATATATAGTGAAAAAATCCATCTAGATTTCAAATTCAGGAAAAATAACTTCTAAGGAAATGTTGCATGCATGTATGTAGCTCACGACGGAAGAAGTCCAGCATTACAGACATTTATGGGGATATACATGTATAACCCCATCAGATTTCTTTAACTCTTTCAGGAATCTGGATCTTAATCTGGTAGAATCCTATTTAATTTCTATTTAAGATTTTATGCAAGAAAAGTGGTAAAATATATATTTTTTATCCTATTCAAAATAAGTAGGTATAGCAGCACTATTTTTTCCTTATTTTTCTGGTGGCCATGCATCCTATTTTATTTCTATTTTTTAAACTGCATACTATTCGTCTATTTTATTTCAATTATCCTTTCTTAAATTGATTCAGTTGTATTTATTTGCTCATTTCATGTATGTGTACTGCTAAAGATGCTCATTTATCAAATGTATGCAAATGATTTTGCATTACCGCCATGTGCGCACATTTCCAACATGAGAGATCATCTGCCGTATGGATTTCTATGCCCTACATGTACGTGTATATTAAGTTGTAACCATTGTTTGGGCAGTAATTTAAAAACAGCATCCTATTTTTTTAATAGCAACCTATTTTACCTCTATTTTTTTTTACTATTATGGTCCCCCTTTTTTGGGTGGTGGCGAAATACAATGGAACAAAAATAGATTAAACAAAATATATTCTTTTTAATAGGAGTGTAAAGAAAAAAATTCTCCATTTATTTTTCAACCCAAGTGAGCAAATAGATTGCTGTAGGAACAAAACTAAATTAACACTAAAACATTATTTTCAGGCTGAAATTTGAAAATCACCAGGGCTGCTTACTGCACGAATAGCATTTGTCTTCTGATTCCATTTTTGTGGGGTCACCGGAGTCATGGAAACACTGACTGATATTTATACACAGGAAACCTGCACCGGATGTGTGATTAAAGTATCCGGTACATGACATGTTTACACGGAAGTGGGAATTTAAGCACTATGTGTAATGATAGTTCAACATTCATGTTCATGTACAGTGTATTGCATTCACATCAAACTGTGTAAACTACAGATACTGCAACATCTTCCAGAAGGATAATTCTAAATTGCTTTCTAAAACTAACTTCAATTCAGGTAAGTGTATATATTTTATGTTGTTCGTGTATTTAATGACATTTGTTAAGAATCATGGAATAATATGCCAGTTTGTGCAGCATTGATCTTACCAAAGAGAGAGTCAATGCTCGAATGCATAATACTCTTAGATTTGCACAAAAACTTCCCTGTTCAGTCTACCTTGAGAGGACTAAAAATATCCTTGATCCAAAATTTGAATCTGAATCTGAAATGAAAGTTTATAAGTTGAACAAAGAACTTTAAGTGGGGGTTGAACCTATGACCTGCGGATTACCATACTGACACTCTTCTAACTGAACTATTGCGGACCAGCCCTATGTTGGCTGTTCCCCAATATGAAATTGTCTTTGTTCAACGGGTAAGCCATAAATGTGTTTATGAATGCCAAGATAACTCAGAGAGGATACAGCTTTTTGTTTCAAACTTTCAGATAATCTAAACGTTTGGGAAACTGTGCAGGTACATTGAAATAAATTTAAATTCTTAACAATTTAAACCAGTGTGGTAATTAGAGTACTGTTTTGTGCTAATTAACCAAACTGCGAATAAGAATACTGGGGAAAACACATTCTACACCTTTGTCAATTAATTTAGAAGAGAAACTACTATTTTTCCATTGTTGTTTTCCAAAACATACTTTACAAACAAAAAAGATCAATTTTGACAAAATTTACTGAATCCTTGTGTTGGGAGAGAAAGAGGGTTAAAAGAAACAAAAATTATTAACGCTCATTCTTGTGGTTGTGGACTTGTGGTAAAAATGAAGGCTAACTAAATCAATTGTTAAAGTTTTAATCAATTTTTGATTTGGCAAAATAAATTGAGGGTCAAATCATTTAAATTCACTGATTCCACTTAATTACAAAGTGTTAAATGTTGATAACACATTCAAACACCCCTAAATGTACTTCATCAGCATGGACTCAACTTACATTATGTAGGTTTGCATAATCATTTTTACCCAAAATCATTGTTTTCATTGAAAGTCAAGATCCAAGTTTAAAAGTTTTTCTTCAAAGTTTGAATTTTAAAGACAGCACACTCACGTTTGCTTAGACCATCCATTGATATGTTTACAGTAATATTTTGAATCAACAATATTAAAGTCCTAATTGATAGTCTTATTCCTAACGTTTCTCCATAACACTTTTAGATTGAGATTTATATAATCCCTTTTAAAGGTGCAAGGCCTGATTTCTGTTTTCCAACTTGTATGAAGGATCATCAATCAAACACTATAAGTTACACAAGGATCAGTGCTGCGGGTTTTTATGAAATCAGCAAGCCCATGGAGAGCTGTACTAATATTTTTTTTGTAAGTGTCTTCAGTATTAACGTACCATTGAACTGATGGAGATTACATGTAGATGAAATCAAGTTAATTTTATTTAATCACTGATTCAATAAAAAAAAATGAAAATCAAAAGCATTTACCAATTTATTGGGTTTTGTGGATGTTGGTTATTATAAGTGATGGGTGTAAAGGTGCAAGGGGCGATTTAGACACATTTTTAGACATACCAACAATTTGAAAGTTAAAAAAATAAAATAAAAATCTGATTCAAATTAACAAAATATGATTTAATTTTAAACCAAATAAATCCGATTTTGTTATTTTTTTTTTTAATCGAAAAATAAATAAAAATCGCCAACCCTGGTCTTAACTTTTGTTGTTGCTAACAGCAATATATATATTTCCCAGGATTGGTATTTTATACATAGGTATGCTTGTTAATTGTTTTCTTTGTACTTGATAGCATTCCAGGAAAGCCACCAGATAGTGATTAAGTTCGTTTTTGGCAATCCTTCAGGGGTGTTATCAATATTTTTCTGGGTCTTTTGGTTTTGTTTAGTCTGCGTTACACTGGCCTGTTACCTAAAGTGTTTGTATTGTATTGTGTGTCTGTCTGTGTTCTTACAGTAGAAATGGCAAATAAAATGAAATGAAATACATATTACCCTTAATATACATGCACTGAATTGTGTTTTGGTAAATGGTTGAAACAAATGTTGAATTGAATTGAATGACCACCAAAAGGGGGAGGGCCATGCATCCCACTCTGACCCCGCCCCCTTACCCAACAGGTAAGGAGGTACTGTTAAGAACTAAGTGTCCCCTTCAGAAAGTGGGGCCACCCAATGCACTCTGGATTTATATGTACTGAATATATAAAATAGTGGGCTACAATTGATACCCAAGAACAGAGGAAACAAAACATGTTGACAATGTGGGAGTGGATCATTTCATATTGAAGTCAACTTTTGATACTTTTATCCATTCATATAGGTTCAACAAAAAACGTGTCTCATCAAGTGGTCAAGATGGCATCTAATGTCACAGCTCAATCAGTGTTGCAGAAGATTAGTGTGGATCATCTAGAATGCTCCATCTGCACCAACCATTTCAGGCAGCCCAAACTGCTGGACTGTTTGCATAGTTTTTGTCTGCAATGCCTCCACGGTCTGAGACAGAGCCAAGATCCTAGTGGTACCGGTACAAAGCTGCAATGTCCTCTATGCAGACGTGAAACCATGTTGAAAGGGTCTGGGGTTGCTGATCTCCCTAATAACTTTGCATTCAGTGCCCTGGTGGAGGAAGTTACAATGCAGAAAAAGCTACTGGAAGGTCAAGGGTCAGAGATCAAATGTCAAGCCTGTGATGAGGAAAATCAGGCAATTTCAAGATGCATGGACTGTGATCATTTCCTCTGTCAAGATTGTCAAAAGGCACATGGACGTATGACTGTCATGAAAACTCATAAAATCTATACAATGGCTCAACTTCGTTCAGGAGAGATTGTCTACAAGAGTAAACTTAGAGAAGAAGTTCCCAAATGTGGCAAGCATCCAGATCAGAATCTGAATGTCTACTGCAACTTATGTGAGCAAATCATATGCACAACTTGCTCTGTACTTGATCATGCAAAACACTCACTCATTGGATTAACTGAGGCTGCAGAGAAATGTAAGAAGAAGGTCACAGAAATGGTTCAAAAAAGTGAGAGCAGAAAAACAGAATTGAGCACAACCATAGAAGAGACCTCCAAATCTCAAAAAAAGCTGGACACCATGTTTGCCAACACTCAAAACAAAATCTCCAAAAAGGCTCAACAAGAGATTACAAAGTTCAAGCAGGAGATTGCAAAGATCCAAAAGGAAGAACAGAAATTGTTGAAAGAAACAGACATGATTTATAAAGACAAACTCAAAGCCCTTGAAGCTGCTCAAGCAACCAACAGCAAAGAGGTGTCACAGACAGAGCACAAGCTGGAGGAGGTCAAACAACTCATGAATCAAGCAAGTTGCTACGAGATTCTTGAACTTCAGCAGAAGCTCTTGCATAACCTTAGTGAATTGACAGGGAAACAGCCACAGCAAGTTCCTGACAACTTTAACTTCATGGACTTTGAAGAAGGTGAGAGGTCACTTGGGAGACTCATTCTGGAGGAGCCACGGGCTGCAGAAAAGCTAAAGCTAAGACCTGCAAGATCATGTGTGAAGGAGAAATGGGAACTGAAGACTGAAGTCAAGAACTTTGAATTACCAAATGCATTTATAACACATGTTGAAGCACTCTCTAACAATAAAGTTATGGCACTCTCTATTAAATCAAACATATTATTCCATAAAACCAATATGTCACCTACCATACATCCAATCATCACAGTCTCACTGCCGGGAAGTCAACATGAGAGAACTCCAATTCCACAAAGGCTGCAAATCAATGGCCTCACTGATGTCATGTGTATTGCAGTGAGCAAGGATGACAAGCTCCTTGCTCTAGATGGTCCAGTAGTCAAGGTCTTCAACAAGCAACATCAGCTCCTCCATCAGTTCACACCAGGTAGAGGGTCAGACAGCCAACCAACATGCCTTGCAGTGGATGACAGCAATCTGATAGCAGTGGGTTACAAAGGCAAGAATGAGATATCTCTACACAACCCAGATGGATCCCTCATCAGGAGACTGCCTGCTCCTAGGATTGCGAATTGTCTGACAATGTACAATCAGTGCCTTATCTACTCATGCTACCCAACATGGTTCAACAAAATGTTGTTATGTGTAGACTACTATGGTGCCAGTGTATTCTCAGTAGACATGACCAGTATGCAGAGGGGTTTGTTCCCTACTGGTGTGTGCTGTGACAGTGATGGCAGCATCTATGTTGCTGTGTGCGGACATCCAACAGGTGATATTCTGCATTACAGTCCTGATGGCAAGTACATTGGATGTGTCATCAAGGGATGTGGTTCTCCACGTGGCATCACATTCACATCAGATGGTGATCTGGTAGTGGCTGCAGGACAGTCTGTAAAGGTCTATCACCGAGTGTAAGGACATATTAATTAAACTGGGCTATCCAGTGTATCCACCAACCACTTCCATCAGACATTGAATATTGTTAATTATCACTGAAAAGAACCTTGAAGTTCATCCCTCGAATAAGGCATTCAATAATACTCTATATTTGGTTTATTTCTAAGGTATTTGCTCTCCGTACGTGTTGACTCTCATACCTCAACCACTTCCCCTTTAAAAAATCTTGGACTTCAACACCCACTCTACTTGCTACTTCCTATAAAATCACAGATCTGGGGGCCCAATAATGACAGCAAAGAAATGACCCTTCACATTGTTTGCAAATAGGGCAGATTGCACATTTTAAAATTATTAAAAAACGAGAGGGAAAATATTACCACGAGAGGCAATTCAATTTTTTTCGGCTTCATCTCAGCAAATGCAAAGTCAATGCATGATGTGTTTTAAAAGTATAAGATATAACCCTGCTCCTTTGTGAAATGTAAAGATTTCCTTGGATTTTGTTATTCAATATTTCCAATTATGGGGAAAATTGTTGAGTTAAAAAAAACACAACTTAGTTTCAAATGAGAAAGATTTTGCACCTCCGTGTACATGAGACAAAAGTAAATACTCAAAAGCAACTGAACAAAATATGTGATTTTGAACTAAAGTGATAGTTTCAAAGTAAATCATATGCAATCCCTTGGTTGTCTCTTTTACAGTGCTTTCCGAGTGCATCATCAAACTAATATTAGTTTTATTACATTTACAACCAAGTTGAAAATGAAAACCTTGTGCATTCTACTGCAATGATACATGGATGTTTGCAAATGTGGTTGGTATGATGGATGTACATTTGTAAATTGAAATATTTTGTTCTGCCTTTCTCATATGTGATTGTTTACATACTACAATAGAAGATGCATTTAGAACATTCTTTGAATTTGGGGTCCAGTTTTTCCTGTCCCTATACGTCTGGCATCTACAATTTTGTAGACTCTAATGTGTGTACTCTTTCTCCAAGAATGCTTCTGTGAATCAAATGACCTACCCAACAAATATTAATTAGTTTGAAGTCATTTGAAATGCCACTTGAATGGCAAATGATAAATTTCGGAGGTTACAGGGACAGGAAAAATGTCCGACTTTGGACCCTTAATGTATAAAATGACCTACTTGTGAGAGGTTCTGTAACATTACAATAATAGTTTAGTTTATTCCATAAAGGATTGAGGCTTTTGCTTCTTTGAATAAGTATTGGTTTGCTAAATGCTGATAGACCAAGTAGTCTAAATGAAGCAATGAGCATTTGCTTTAATTACAGAACATTTCTCCAAGAGAACGCAGCTTCCATGACAACAATGACATTTCAGCAAAGATCCCAAATCTGTTATTTTAGCAATCAGCATCTGGAACTTTTTAAAGGTACGAGTAGTGCAACTAGGATAAAGCTTCTAGGGGGCACCTTGGGGTTCACCAATTTTTTGAGGGGGGAACTTAAGGTAACATTCTAAAGGTACCAGAGGCGTAAGTAGGGTTGGAAGGTTTTTGTAAGTAAAAGGATAATGTTATTTTTCATTGGCTTTTGTTTTTTCAAAGACTTAAGAACAGTACTTTCTATTAAAAAGGTGGATACAATGAAAATGGAATGCCATCGGCGTTTTCTTGTGTGGAAAAGGTCAAGACACACTCAGATTTACAGTATTTTAGGGGGAACACTGGGGCATTGAAAATATCTCAATAGTAAACTGTTTATATTGTGTATGATTGGCCCAATAGATTATAGCAGGCAGCTATTGAAAACATACATTTGTACATGTACAAACTCAACTACCCAAAATGTAATCAAGTTGTGCGGTTCTTCTAATACTTTGTAGATTAAATGAGATTAAAAACATTGTTAATTTGCGAAATAAATATATATATGTACAAGTCAAAGGCAGCTTGCATAAACGAATGTCATTTTTTTCATATTTCAGGTTTGATTCTACATGTTTTGGAAAATAGGCAAACGGATTTGCAATTTTTTTCGTTAATTGAACACGTAAACATCACATCCTTAGCATCACGTAACATATCGTTACAGCCCATGTGACACAGCCTAATTTGCTAACATAGTTCCGACGTAAAAGAATAATAGATGTCGTGTCTAGGTTTCATTAGATGTTCATGACAACGGATTTAAGAACAAATATAGAAGGCGCCTGCTGAATGGTCTCGAGGTCAATTCGACGCAGTATTGTTTTGCATAATAATCGACGAATCTCTCGGATATCATATATCCTTACTGTACAAGGGGATATTACCTAGACTACCTTAGCACCCATCCCCCCTACAATTGAGAACAATTCACAATGCAGTGGGTGTGTACTGTTAACAAGCGTTTGCCTCAAGAGGCCACTCTTGAGGCAAAAGTATAGTAATTTCTACAAAATGAACTTACCTGTTCATGGAAGTACATTGGGGAATCTGTTCTTGTTTTTGCAGACAGGCTTCTTGGCTTCCTCACAGTTGACTGCCACTGACATTTCATATAGCACCTACATTTCAAAGTGAACAAATTGACAGACAACACACATTACATTGCTTTTCCTCTCTCTAGCTCAGACTTCAATGACGAATTTAGTTATCTTTGGCTGACTTAATCGTTCGCGTATTCATTCTTCAGCAAGCGCATGGACAACATAGCCATACACCAGTAATTGGCAGAAATATAGAACCGAGTCTGTGACTCAGATTTGAGTTTGACTTGAGTTGCAAATTCTCAGACTTCACTTCAAGTTACAATGGCTGATGACTCAAACTCGGCTCTCATGACTCAACTCATGACTCAGACTAGACATCAGGGACATGTCACTGGTGAGTCACATTTCACTGACTCAACGAAACATTTTTGGCAAAACTGTCTGGTAAGACATTTAGCTATTGCTGATCAAGTGCAAAATTTTGTTCGTTGTCGGTAACAATTGACTGAAATAAAGACCTTGTATTCTGATACATTCTGTTTTGCAGATACGAAAATGGGACGACCTGATATCCTCACTTGAAATTCTATACACAACAGAAATTCATGCACTTTTTATTTTTAGACTTTTAAAGTTGTGAGTTGAAATATTCTTGAAATATTCACTTGAGCCAAATTTTTACTTCAGAGTCAGCTTGAATTCCTCCACAGGGTCTTGCTTGTCTATCTGTTTTTGCAGTGTGGTAATGGCGTTCGGTAGTGACTGACTCAATAAGCACCAACCTTAGCCGGTCTGGTGAGCGTCATGTGTCACATCTCGGCATCGCTGACCACGCGGTCTTGGTCCTTCTAGAGGGGATGTTGGTGTCAGAACCCCAGGAGCTAGAATCATCATGGTCATGGGCCTGGGACCTGGGGGAGAAGGGAGGGGGAGAATTTTACTAATAAAATACTGTAAAAATAGTCACCCGTGTTTAGTTTTGTAAACAGTTTTGCACATTATTTCGTGCTGTTTGAATTTTTAAACATTTGGCCAAAATTATCAGGCTGCTGCTGACAATGTCAAGAACTCATTTTACATTCTCCTGGATCAGAATTTCCTTGGTCATTCTTCGGTTGGATAAAATCATCCTCATTAGAGACTTCATACAGAGATCTTGTATAGGGACCACATACACAGTCTGGAGTGGCATCATCAACAAGCATGCAGTTGTGACGAGGGATTGCATCAAGTCAAATTGTACGCTGACTGAGACCTCACGATCACCAATGCATTATGCCAGATGTCCGATATGTGACAGTGTTTTGTGAGTGTTTATTTTTTCAAGATTTTGGGTTTGAGAAAGTATGTTTGTGTTCTGGTGTTTAGAAAGGAACCTGATGGTTTTCAACAATTTCTTTTTTATATTTAATAATGAAACTGAAAAAGAAACTGATTAAACTGATATAATGAACAATTTTTCAATAATTGCAAAATGTTGTGGGCCTAAAGAAACTGGGACAGAAAAAAATGTGACAAGACTACGTCTCAATACCCTTATGAGTTTCAGCCCCCCCCCTTCACATTCAGACACAAGTAAAGAATCATTTCCATAGCACAAAGAAGCCTCATGTGTTTTGTTAGTTTTTCTTCAATCCTGTCACAAACTTATGAATGTCAGACTCATTGTTTGATTTTAATATTTTTGAAAATGTCCTTGTGCAATTTGTCTTATAATTCCTTGTGATAATTTTTTTTGTGAAATTTGTTTTTTAAGTTTTTTTGGATTGAGAAATTATGCACTTGCTCTTGTGTTTAGTAAGGAACATGATAGTTTTCAACAAGTTGTTTTCTATTTCCACACTACAAAAAAATGAATAACTGATACACGGTGGAGTTCAGATATACCGTACACTGCTATACCAAACATTTGGCTATACTGAACATCATCCTTGACTCCCGATTTTTTTGCACAAAATGTATCGAACACCGTTGTTGAAAAATATCAACAGAAGAGTGACAGGTGGCTATTATTTCTCCAAGGAATAGAAGGGAAAAGCCACCCATTCCTGTAGGTAGTAAGCTCAAAACTGTGTAATTACCAGGTACATAATTCAATAGTTGGCACGTGTTTCAGTAACTTCAGTAAATTCCTCTTTCAGTAACTACCAGGGCATGCATAGTGAAGTTAAGGGCGCTATCTTTCGAAAAGTGAGTACCAGAGCACCGGGAGCTTAAAATCGCTGTTCCAAATGATCGCTATTACAAACAATTTCTGTGGATCCCGCGATTTTCGATATCGCGGCACTCCACTGTAATGATCGATTTCTCAAGTACATGTATCTTGACAGATTTGTTGTGGGCCTCAAGAAACTAGGACGGAAAAAAATGTGACAGGTTCTTTCTGATGCTATGATTTTAAGCCTCACCCTTTTTGAGCAACCATAGACTGATTTAAAACCACATATAGCTGAACATACCTGTTTATCAGTCTGTGATGTGTAGAGGTGGGCATGGCTCTCCCCCATCTCAGCATTCATCTCAGCAATGGACCAATCAGCCTGGGGAAGGCACAAAATATGAATGAATATTCAAAAATAGTGCTGAATGAACTGAACTGGGATGCAATAAAAGAGAAAGCCTTAAAAATGTGAGTTTTGGAAATTGTGTAACAAAGCACTGCTGAAGCTGAATCACTGAAAGAAATAACAAGTTTTGTTATGATGAATATAATTTAAATGAACTACACTGTATGCAAGTGTAGTGCTGTTGAATGCTATACATGCATGTAAAACACCAACTGCACACGAGCTAAAATGTAGATAAATAAAAAGAAAGTGAAGGAAAATAAAACCCACAACAAAACAAAACTACTTTCCAAAACCAATTTCTGTCGGTTCATTTTTTACCTCTTTTTATATGTTTATTGTTGTCTACACAACAGACTTGAGTATCCATGGGCATCAATCGGTGGGGGATGGGGGGACAAGTCCTCCCTCCCCACTTGTTAAAGTCGGGGGATATCATATCATTTGTGTCCCCCACTTTATTCATCCCAGAATTAAAATTGTTGCCAACATAATGATTCTATAGCTCACAATAGCCGATGACTTCAAACTCAAAAATAATGTTTAAAAGATGATTATTTTGCTCTTCAGAAATGTGTTGAAGTGGTCAGAAATTGCCTCAGATCACACCACAGAGCGTCTAGACTACAACATTTTGTGGGGCCCTTAAGCGGGCCCTAGACCCCATGCTGTTAGAGCTTCGCGCTCGCATTAATATTGTTCAAGATATGCCCCTCCAAGGGCGGATCCAGGGGGGGGGGGGGCAAAGGGGGCCATGGCCCCCCCCCCACCCCCAAAACGAAACCAATTTTTTTTTTTTTTATGTGACATCGCAATAAAGGTAACCACCATCTTACCTCAAAAAAACATTGGTTAAAGTGGTAACAAATTGCCTCAGATCGCACCACAGAGCATCTAGAATCCAAAGTGACCCACTGTTTGGGGCGCCCAAATTTTTTTTTGTCCCCCCCCCAAAAAAAAAATTGTGTCCTGGATCCACCCCCCCCCCTCCTCCCACTTTTGAGAAGCGATAGATACCCTTGTGAGTATCCTGACTGGAAACATATCAAAGGATATTAAAACAGGTGTCATCTGCAATAAGAGTCAGCTCAGAATAACTGCATCAGGTAATTGACCCTGTGGCTTCTTTATGTTTACCTTTCTGATAAACCTGTCCATAATCTTGCTAATTACAAGCTCTAAACTTATGGATCCATTAGATATAAAACACAGTCAGCATGCTGTATTTGATTTCACTATGAGCACGTACCAATTAAAGCTCTACATAAGTGGAATCTGGGGACTGCAAATATTACCAGCCCAGGACCTTTGTATCCATTTGATATAAAACACTGCATTTGATTTTACTATGGGCACGTACCAAAGCACTACAGAAGTGGAATCTGCGGACTGCAAATGACTGAACTCAAAATCAGGTGACACGGTCTGTGTTGATACAGAGGGGCGTATACATAGAACGCCATCTTTGTTCATTTATTGCCGTAAGTGACATCAGAATGGGAAGATAGCAATGGCTCATTTCATGTGTACCTGAAGGTAAGATTTTATGGGTCTACCTGTAAGTTTGTCTATACATCTGATATAAATCACCAGCATCACATTATCTCATATGAAGTACATGTATGTAAACTCAGCATTTGCCAATTACAAGTGTATATGTATTTACTGGAAATTCAGGTGGATCCGTCAAACCTGTTAGAGTACAGACATGTGGAATCCACGAATCTCCTTGCATTCATGACAGAAATAAGTGACATATTGTTTGTACATTTACATGTAGTCTTACAAACAAGTGTGAGACCTTTTAGAAGATTCGTCACAGACGTAGCTTAGTGAATCACAAAATAATAATAAAACAACAAAAAATAAAACCGATGTGAAGGTAAATGTTTTTTTATGAAATTTCTTAAAGGAAAGTGGACTTTGAGTCTACGATTTGAAATATGAGCCAGTTATAATATACTTGAAATATTTGTTTTCTTTGGTGCAGACAATGTTTCATTGCAGACTCCTGCCCACCTGGACTCAAACCATCCAGCTGACCCAGGAAGGCTCAGAGGTGGAGTGATAAGACGTCTGCACTTAACAGGAGGTACTGGGTTCGAGCCCCACCTGAGTATTAAACAGTAAGACTGACCTCTCGTATACAAGTGCCCTTTTACATCATCGTTTCCCCCCCCCCCAATATTTGTAAACAGTATTTGTTTTTGTAAACAAGGCCTTTTTTTTTTAAATCAGTGCTGTTTGGTTACCAGCGGCCATTTACGAGTGCCCTTTTTTAAAATTATGGACAACCGTCGGCAATTGTTTGTCACTGAAATATTTTTTACTTGAGACCTACTTTTGTTTAACAAGGAAACCTATTACACATTGTAACTCACTGTTATTTTCTTTTGGAAAATAACATCAGGTTTAAATCAAGCATATAGTATGTGAATAAACCTTCAATTTTATGAACATTCTACTTAACACAAAGTTTTCAACTATAGGCTACAACTAACTTATTTCAGCCAAATTATCATTTGAAGTTGAAATACGTGGTATTCCAAAACCTTTTACTTAATGTGCTTCATTTTCAGGTTAAAGGTCCTCCTATCGCACCAAGCCCAACAGTAAAGATGGCATCTAATGTTACAGCCCAATCAGTGTTGGAGAAGATTAGTGTGGATCATCTGGAATGCTCCATCTGCACCAACCGTTTCAGGCAGCCCAAACTGCTGGACTGTTTGCATAGTTTTTGCCTGCAATGCCTCCAAGAGCTCAGACAGAGCCAAGATCCTAGTGGTACAAAGCTGACATGTCCTCTGTGCAGATGTGAAACCACGTTGAAAGGGTCTGGGGTTGCTGATCTCCCTAATAATTTTGCATTCAGTGCCCTGGTGGAGGAAGTTACAATGCAGGAAAAGCTACTGGAAGTTAAAGGGTCAGAGATCAAATGTCAAGCCTGTGATGAGGAGAATCAGGCAATTTCAAGATGCATGGACTGTGATCATTTCCTCTGTCAAGAATGTCAAAAGGCACATGAACGTATGACTGCCATGAAATCTCATAAAATCTACACACTGGCTCAACTTCAATCAGGGGAGATTGTCTACAAGAGTAAACTAAGAGATGAAGTTCCCAAGATTTGCAAGCACCCAGATCAGAATCTCAATGTCTACTGCAACTCATGTGAGCAAGTCATATGCACAACTTGCTCTGTACTTGATCATGCAAAACACTCACTCACTGGATTTCCTGAGGCTGCAGAGAAATGTAAGAAAAAGGTCACAAGAATGGTCAAAAAAAGTGAGAGAAGAAAAAAAGAATTAAGAAACACCATAGAAAAGACGTGCAAATCTCGCAAGGAGCTGGACACCATGTTTGCCAACGCTCAAAAGAAAGTCTCCAAAAAGGCTCAACAGGAGATTACAAAGATCCAACAGGAGGTTGCAAAGATCCAACTGGGGATTCCAAAAATCCAAAATGAAGAAGAGAAATTAAAGCAAGAGATGGGCAGGATTTATGAAGAAAGAGTCACAACATTTGAAGCTGCTCAAGCCAATAACAGCAAAGAGGTGACACAGACAGAGCACAAGCTGGAGGAGGTGAAACAACTCATGAATCAAGCAAGTTGCTATGAGATTCTTGAACTTGAGCAGAAGCTCTTGCATAACCTCAGTGAATTGACAGGGAAACAGCCACAGCAAGTTCCTGACAAGTTTACCTTTATGGACTTTGAAGAAGGTGAGAGGTCACTTGGGAGACTCATTCTGGAGGAAGAGCCAAAGGCAGCAGTAGAGCCATCACCAAGACAAGGGAGATCATGTGTGGAGGAGAAATGGGAACTGAAGACTGAAGAACAGTCAAGGGGTGCTGCAAAGCAATCACCAAGACCTGGAAGATCAGGTGTGAAGGAGAAATGGGAACTGAAGACTGAAGAACAGTCAAGGGGTTCTGCGAAGCAATCACCAAGACCTGGAAGATCAGGTGTGGAGGAGAAATGGGAACTGAAGACTGAAGAACAGTCAAGGGGTGCTGCGAAGCAATCACCAAGACCTGGAAGATCAATTGTGAAGGAGAAATGGGAACTGAAGACTGAAGAACAGTCAAGGGGTGCTGCGAAGCAATCACCAAGACCTGGAAGAACATGTGTGAAGGAGAAATGGAAACTGAAGACAGAAATCAAGAACTTTGAATTAAGTGTATCATCATTCATGTCACTTGTTGCAGCACTCTCTAACAATCAAATACTTGCACTTGCACTATCCGTACCATTTAGTGGAGAAAGAGAAACACTATTCACTGTTATAATTCCAAAAAGTCATCAGGAATCTCCAATCATAAGGCCACAAATCAATGGCCTCACTAATGTTAGGTGTATTGCAGTGAGCAAGGATAACAAGCTATTTGTCATAGATGGTCAAAAAGTCAAGGTCTTCAGCAAGCAGCATCAGCTCCACCAGTTCAAACCAGGTAAATGGCTACACAGCCAACCAACATGCCTTGCAGTGGATGACAGCAATCTGATAGCAGTGGGTTATGATGGCAAGAATGAGATATCTCTACACAACCCAGATGGATCCCGCATCAGGAGACTGCCTGCTCCACTGATTGGAGATTATCTGACAATGCACAATCACCACCTTATCTACACAAACTGGCTTAACAAACGGTTGGTATGTGTAGACTACTATGGTGCCAGTGTATTCTCAGTAGATATGACCAGCAACATGCAGGAGGGTTACTACCCTAATGGTGTGTGCTGTAACAGTGATGGCAGCATCTATGTTGCTGTGTTCGGACATCCAACAGGTGATATTCTGCATTACAGTCCTAATGGCATGTACATTGGATGTGTGATCAAGGGATGCAGTGATCCACGTGGCATCACATTCACATTGGATAGTGATCTGGTAGTGGCTTCAGGACAGTCTGTACAGGTCTATCACCGAGTGTAAGGACAGATCAATTAAACTGGGGCTATCCAGTGTATCCAACAACCACTTCCATCAGACATTGAGCATTGTTATCACTGAAAAAGAACATAATTCCCTCGAATGACATTCTACAATACTGTACATTTGGTTTATTTCTAAGGTCTATGGTCTCTGTATTCTGTGACTCTAACACTAAACCACTTCCCCTTTGAAAAATCTTGGACCTCAACGCCCAGCCTACTTCCCATAAAATCTTAGATCTGGTGGCCCATAACGAGGGCAAAGGAATGACCCTTCACATTGTTTGCAAATAGGGATGAGTGCACATTTTCAAAATATTACCCAGTGTACATTTTAAACAAAAGGGAAAGTATAACCACGAGAGGGCAATTCAAGTTTCTCAGATTCGTCTCAGCAAATAGAAAGTCAATGCATGATGTGTTTTCTAAGGATAAGATATAACCCTGCTCCTGTATAAAATGTAAACATTTCATTACATTTTGTTATTGGATTGTTCAATAATTGTTGAGTTTAAATGACTGCAACTTATATTTCAAATGAAAAAGATTATGCACCTCTGTGTACATGAGACAAAAGTAAATTACTCAAAAGCAAATGGAAAAAATATTTGTGATTTTGAACTAAAACAATAATAAAAACTAATATTAATTTGATGAGTGCCTCATCAAATTAATAGTAGTTTCATTACAACATTTACATTAGTTTACAACCAAGTTGGAAATGAAAACCTTGTGCATTCTACTGGAATGATACATGGATGTTTGTAAATGTGGTTAGTATGGTGGATGTACATTTGTAAACTGAAATCTTGTTTGTTTGCTTTTCTTAAATGGAGTTTTTAAATGCTACATTAGAAGATGCATTTGGAACATTTTGTGAATTTGAGGTTCAGTTTTATCCTGTCCCTATCAGTCTGGTATCTACGATTTTGTAATTGAAGATGCACTCCTTTATGTGTGTACTCTTCCTCCAAAAATGCTTCTGTGAATCAAATGACCTACCCAACAAATATTAATTATTAATGTGGACTCGTGGTTAATGGCACAGGATTCGTGGTCTGTGTGTAAAGCTGCGGGTTGTGGGTTCGAGTCCGGCCGGGGTCATTGTGCGTGTGCCCTTGTGCAAGGCACTTTGTCACTCATTGCTTCTCTCCAACCAGGAGTAAATGGGTACCTGTGAGGGCAGAGATAGTTATTGTGATTGAATAAGCTTGTTTGTGCCTAACAGGCAGCATCAAGCTGTATACTCCCCAGGGAGCTGAGATGGTATTTGGAATGTTTAATTGGCCCAATGATCAGGGGTAATAATAATACTGTAAGCACTGTGATTTAGTTAACTAATAAGAGCGTTCTTAAATGCCGATTACTATTATTATTATTATCATTAATTAGTTTGAAGTCATTTTTAATGCCACTTGAATAGCAAATGATAAATTTTGGAGGTTGCAGGGACAAGAAAAATGTCTGACTTTGGACCCTAAATGTATAGAATGACCTCCTTGTGAGAGGTTCTGTATCATTAAAATAATAGTTTAGTTAATTCAATAAATGAGTGAGGCTTTTGCTTCTTTGAATAAGTATTGGTTTGCTAAATGCTGATAGACCAAGTTGTCTAAATGAAACAATGAGCATTTGCTTTAATTACAGAATATCTCTCCAAGAGAACACAGCTTCCATGACAACAATGGCATTTCAGCAAAGATTCAAAGTCTGTTATTTTACCAATCAGCATCCTACGCACGTTTCAGCCGCTTTTTCCACTGGGCATGTGTGACTCCTAGGATTATTTGCATACATAATGAGAGCTGCCTATTTTACACTGATGGAACGACTAAAAAAAAAAACACCTTTGCCTTTGATCGTTTATAGACCACTTAATTTGGAAGCCGTTATTGTATCACTAGTTAGTTTATTCACTGTATATTTTGTCGAAGACATTTTAAAAAAACGTTTTCTGAGAATATATCAACAATGATTTCATGAAACAACCGTCTTTTCTCTGTTGTCATTTGTTTTTACATTTAGGACCATTTTGTTTTCGACAAAAACATAATATCAGTGGTTTCCCCAACATTTATACTTGTACATAATGGTAGAGGGGATTATCAAGTAATCAGATTTGTGAACACATTTTCTCTTGGTTGTTGTTATCTCCTGATTGACCGCATTTGAATATTGTCCAAATGCTCTCAAAATATATTGAGTATGTAACTATGATCTTAGAAAATTAGTCAGGCTTGTTAAGGTCTAGTACCACTAGGGGTTTTATGTTCAGTATTTTATTGTCCTATGAAAACTTCAAATGTCTAGAAATCCTAAGCAAAAAAGTGACACATGAATGATTAAAATTTGTTGGCACCTTAGCAACCACTTTACAAGGGAAAAATCAGAGCATGGAATTGTTTTTCCAAACTAAATGTCTAGCAATAGCATTTTTAGGGCATGCTTATACAAAAAATATTGAAAGTAAATATTTCTTTAAATTACGGGTGAAAAAACAGTTAAACTTGACATCTAACACATGGAAGAACTGATATCGTATGGTTGCCGAGGGTGCAGTCAAGTACCCACCACACCTATAGATAACTTATAAGTATCGCACATTCTATGGGAGTGACATGTACGTGATCTGGAACTTCCTAAAGGTACAAACAGTGTAACTAGGGTTAAGCTTCAAGTGGGGCAGCTGGGGGGTTCACCAATTTGTTTTTGAAAGGGGGAGGGGAAGGAAGATTACATATACATTTGTTGTGTGCAATTCAAGATTTCAAATGGAATGGGGGTGGGGGGAGGAGAGACACATACCCCATAGTTACACCTTTGAAAGGTACACAGAAATATGGAATTCTAACATCGTATCAGGTTTAACAGTCCCTTACATATTTACAATTAAAACTAGTTACGGACCAATAAAATATTTGGATGGTATCAACCCCCTTTAATTGCATAATGTTGCAGTCCACTCTTTGTTTTATAAATTGAAATACAAAATGGTTTAGTAAGAATGAAGCCTTAACACTAGTCTGAGTATCACCCATTGTATCACCCTCTCTGTCTCTGGTCCAACGTCTGATATATCTACGCATGCAAATTTATGCGAACCTGCGCGCCAGCCAATTGCAGTCGACATGACATCATTTCATTCTGAAATCTGGACTTAGCTGTTGATTGGTCAATTTTGATGCCATGTTTGTGTAATACAACAACGGACATAGAGATCTAATAAAACCTGACATTGGCTTTCAAAACTGTTAACATACGGGAACGCTCACCGTGGGTGAAACTTTGAATGCGCAAGAGGGCATTCTCATTACGTCTGTTATTCAAAATACTATATGATGATAATTCAAGTCACAGGATGTTCGGGCATCGCGTAACGTATTGATACAGTCTGCTTGACGTAGGCTATTTTTGCTAACATAATTTACAACGTAAAAGCATATGTCGTGTCTACGTTTTATTAGATGTACATGACAATGGGTTACCGAATTAGACCCGATAAAGAAGGCGCCTGCTGAATGGTCAGAATATCGAGATCAAGACACAGTCTTGTTTTGCATTAATTACTTGCCGAATCTGCTTGCATATCATAGACCCTTGCTATGCATGAGGATATCCCATGGACTACCCTAGCACCCATCTCCCTACAATTAAGAACAATCCACAATGCAGTGTGAGTGTGCCAACAAGTGTTTGCCTCAAGAGGCCACTTTTCAACTTGAAGGTCTATTTAAACTTATACTAACTTCTACAAAATGAACTTACCTGTACATGGAAGTACATTGGGGAATCTGTTCTTGTTTTTGCAGACAGGTTTCTTGGCTTCCTCACAGTTGACTGCCACTGACATTTCATATAGCACCTACATTTCAAAGTGAACAAATTGACAACACATATACTTCATTACTTTTTCTCTTTCTAGTCAAACTTCAGTTACAATTAACAATTGTTGACTGGTGTGATGTGGGATATGACAACACCCTAGGTGTGCACCCCAAGGGGGTTCAAAATGGCATATCCCACATCACAGCAGTCAACAATTGTATTGTTACATCGTAGATAAGAATGAAGTTTGTATGGTGAGGATAACAGCAAGGTAAGTTTGAGGTGGCACCATGTGAAATTAATCTCTTTTGTGAGTGTGTGGTGGTTCCGAGAAGAACCAGTTTTAACTCAACGTTTTGGACAGCATACTCTGCCCGTCGTCAGGAGACAAGAGTTAACCCCAGTTTTTATAATGAACATTAGCATGCTTCTGCTCAACAGGAAATGTCCACACAAGCTTTAACGTGGGGAAATGACCACAAAGATTTTTACACTAAATTTCTTGTATCTTCAGAACAGACGGTCGCACAAATCTGGGGGTTGCAGATTATGAAAATTCATTCTTATGGCTTCAAGCCTATCTATATCTGGCTTGGAATGGCAGAAAAACCACTGATCATTTTTTTATTGAAAATGTGGGGGGTGAGGCAATTGCCAATGGAGCGGAACAGAATATGAACGTTTGTGACAGACCTTTGGTTGTTTATCTCAACGTATCTCAAGAACCCAATGTCACAGCACACTGGGGGTAGCGGTTTTGTAAAGAGGACGGAGTTCTCTTTCCATTCATGTAAGACTCGGTTTCATTGGTTAAGACACCACTGATCATTTTTTCGTTAAAGTTTTCCCCCAATGACTGGATTTCTTGCAGAGGTCAGTTGCTTGAGTGCACGTGGCCAACGTATGTGGTATGCAAACCGCAAGGTCAATTGGGCAAGCTGTGGAGCTGTCTCACACACATTGATCTTTTGCACGTTTGGGCCCCTAACTTTTTATTATGCCTCCCCAAAAAACCTGCAATCTGACATGTCTGATATGTGATTGCTCGGAATGTGACACAACAAACAACTTACAAGTTGTGTTCAGCCATCACACCAAAAATAACAAAAACAATGGCTGTTTCACCAAGTTGCCGAAACAGCCAATAATTTAGGAGTTTATACAATTTAGAAACTATTCTACTCTATACAGTATGCTGCATGAGATGCACAAAGCAATGGAAGTAAGGGCAACACTTCTAATTGATGAGCTCAAAGTCTTCTAACCTGCAGTCCATCCAGCTTGCCCACCCAGCTGGTCTTCTTAGTCAGGCGACCTTCCCTCCAGGCTGGTAAGTGGGAACACTGCATGATCTGGGCACTAGACGTGCAGACGATATGACACAGCTTGATGCTTTGCGGCCTTTCAGCATGACTTGGCTGTTCTCCAGCTCAACTGATCACATCCAAAGCAAGACAGAGAAAATGTATTTTTGAAATGGAATTAGCATTGAGGAAATAAAAATTTGTTACATCTTAGAAGAACCACCAACTTTTTATTTCCCTGCAATGTACATGAAGCCTTAAAGGGAATATACAACACTTGCAAACATCACAAACCCAAGACTACCAAATTATTATGAAAATTATACCTTACTGAACTGTCATTTTCAAGAAGTGGTATTTTTTTTATCAATTTCCAACACCGGTCGGCCGACCAGCTGTAGGAAGAAATGGCATTTTTTTGAAATACTGCCTCCAAGTTATCAATGAGAACTTTTTGATTTCTAACACAAGCCACATTGTTTAGGCCTGAACACTGAATGGAACTGTTTACCTGTGACTTGTTGTAGGTGTCATAGAGTCCCAGCACCGCATCTCTGTTGAACCTTGTCCATGAGACACGGATCTCATGCACCACCAGCTTGTGAATGCAATCCAAAAATGACAGAGCAATATTAAAAAAAAAAGAAACAGTAAGTTATTAACAAAGCTGTTGGCAGTGTGTTGAAAGTTTTGTGGAATTGAACTAAATACTCTATTAATTTTGCAGTTGTTTTATTTTGAAATATGGGGTGAAACAAAGTGGATTTATATTTTCTGCCATTTCATTTTATACTCTAATAGCAGGAGGTCATGGGTTCAAAACCAACCTGAGTAAGCATGTGATTGTTTTTTTCCAGAGCACTCTCAGATAACACAGTACTTATGAAATATAATATTATTATAAAGAAAAGTTGTGCCAGATAATGTTCTGGTGGAATTCTTGAAATGCTACACATTGGAAAGGAAATTTATTTGTATTTTTCAGAGATGTCAGAAATCAAGGGAAATTACCCTGGTCAATGCAATGTTTACTTTTGGAGAGAAAAAAAAAATTTACAGGAAGAAAAGAAAATGGGAACCAAAATATGCTGAATTACAGTCTATGTTGTAGTGAGTCCATCACAAGTCCATAGTTCTTTTAATAGCAATCTCAATAATGTTTGAAAATTCCACAAGTGCAAACTCACTCCAAGATATTAATCATTGATTATATCTCATCAAGTGCTTTTCGTTTGTGTTATTTCTATTCTGCAACCATATGCCCTCTTTAAGCTCAGATCAGTTAGTTCTGACCAAGATTCAATGGGTCATAAAAGCCCAAGGCTTCAACTCAACCCTCAATTACAAGCAAGATTACAAGCAAGATCACATGTCCTTTTATTAGTAAATCACAAGTCCCTTTACAAGTTCAGTTACAGGTAACAGGAGTTGAACAATAACAAAGGAATGCCAACACATTGTAAACACATTGCAATACCACACATGTGTACATGATATGTATGTCTACTTTGAACTTACAATTCATACAATCATGTATCAAGCTATAGCATGGCGTTGATGATTTATATTTCTGGCCTGTGAAGGGAGGGAATGCCTGAGTTTGTTTTTCCAAAATATGAAAAAAGCCTGACTTCAGGCTATATCCTGAAAACTTGCACCACTGCCCTGCACCCGATTTCACGAAACGCTGCGACGCGTCGCAACTCGAGTTACGACGTGTAACACTTCGCATCTCGCGATGCGTCGTATCATCCATTTCACGAAAGTTGCGATGTGTTGAACGCGTCGTAAGTTCCTTGACAACGGCATAAAACACGTCGCAAGTTACGACATGTCTCGTTGTCATCGCAAAATAAGAAGAGTCCATTTCTTAGCCATTTTCATGCCATAAATATTACAAAAATGACATTATAATACCGAGGAAATATGTGTAAAGTTGTAAATAAAACATTCATTGAATATTTATGAATTACACTGGAATATTGCAGTTGAAATTTCAAAGTAGCTATATAGTCTACTGAGAGCTTGTTTTCCTTCAAAATTGCATCGCACGATCGCCATTTTGTTTTACGTTTTAACAAATTTTGAGCGGAGATCCGACGACTCTTTGTTGAATACAAGACAACTATTTACTGTACGCTGACTTAATACATTAAACAGTGACCGAGTGGTGCTATAAATACACCTACGACGCGTCGCACTAACGACGTGTTTTGTGAAATGGATCGCAGGACGCGTCGCAGCTGCGATGCATCGTAAGGATACGACGCATCGCAGCACTGCGATGCTTCATTAGTTATGAAGAGTTTTATGAAATCGGGTGCTTGCCTTCTTGAGCAGCCATATACAGATTAAAAATAGACTGACACCACATATTGATGTTGTGTTACCTGTTTATCAGTCTGTGATGTGTAGAGGTAGGCGTGGCTTGATCTCTCTAATCTCAGCATTCATCTCAGCAATGGACCAATCAGCCTACGGAAGGCACAAAATATGAATGAATATTTAAATTTAGTGCTGCATCAACTTAATAATTGGGATGCATGTAGCTTATTGATAAAAGAGAAAGCATTAAAAATGTGAGTTTTGGACATTTTGTAATGAAGCACTGATGGTGAATCACTGAAAGAAATAATAACTTTAGTTATGATGAATATAACTTAGATAAACTATGCAAGCACAGTGCCGTTGAGTGTAATGTAAAACACCAATTGCACACTTGCTAAAATGTGGATAAATATAAAGAAAGTAAACAAAAAACAACCAACAAAACCAAACTTGATTCCAAAACTATCATTGTCGGTTCATTTCATGTACCTCTTTCTTATTAGTTTACTTTTGTCTATACTACAGACTTGAGTTTCCTGAATTGACATATCAAAAGATATCTACAACAAATGTCATTTGCCATGAAATTCAGCTTGACACTAGTGGCTCCTTTCTGTTTACTATTCTGATAAACCTGTCTGGCAAATTGTTAATATTAACAGCCTATAGACCTTTGGATCCGTTCGATGTAGAAAACAGTCGCATGCTGTGTTTGATTTTACTCGTACAGCACGTACCAAAGCGCTACATAAGTGGACTCCAGTGACTGCAAATAACTGAACTCAACATCATGTGATATGGTCCATGTTGATACAGAGGGGCGTATATATACAGTAGATCGCCATCTTTGTTCATTTCTACCATTGCCGTAAGTGACATCAGAATGGGCAGATAGCAATGGCTCATTTCATGTGTACATGAAGGTAAGATTTTTATTTAATAGGTCTACCTGTAAGTCTGTCTGTACATCTGATATCAATCAACAGCATCACATTATCTCATATGAAGAACATGTATGTAATAACTCAGTATTTGCCAATTACATGTGTATACGTATTTACTGGAAATGCAGGTGGATCCGTCAAACCTGTTAGAATACAGACATGTGGAATACATGAATCTCCTTCTATTCACGACAGAAATAAGTGACATGCATTGTTTGTACTTACATGTAGTCTCTTACAAACAAGTGTTGGACCTTTAAGAAGATTTGGCACAGGTATAGCTGAGTAAATTACAAAAAAATAATAATATAACCAAAAATCAAAACGATGGAAGGCAAGTCTTTCGTTCTAAAGTTAGTGCACTTTTCTTTCAGAAAAGTGGACTTTTTTGACAAGTCTTCAATTGAAATATTGGCCAGTTAAAGTACTTGAAATATATATTTTTTTTCGGTACAGGCAATATTGGGTTGCAGAAACTTTGGCGATCATGAAGTGTAGGGCCCCTGTTTTTTTGGGATCAAATTAGATTCAAAAATGTTTTTATAGCTGAAAAATCACATTTACAATCAAAAGCAGACTTTTCTCAATTCTAATGACACCCGTTTTGCAATTTTGAACAGATTCTTGGGGTAGAAATCTCGGCTTTCCTGTGTGATTCGTGCCTTGCGATTCGGCGCGCCATGCATGCTCACGGTACGTTGCGCGGTGATCACCATCTTTAATTTTGGGTTGCGTGTTGTCGCCGCTCTTTCATCATCATTTCACCCCCTAATTTCACTCAAAAAATCTAAACCCTGTCCTCTATCCATGACATACCTGTTCATTGAGAATGTCGCCAACTAGTTTGGTAGGTCCAATAATTTTAAAGTGGATTTTGTTCCCTTGCAGGAACCAGGCCCTACACTTTACAATCGCCGTAACTCCTGCCCACCTTGACTCAAACCACCCAACTGACCCAGGCAAGCTCAGAGGTGGAGTGATAAGACAACTGCACTACTAAACAGGGGGTACTGGGTTCAAGCCCCACCTGAGTAACAGTAAGACTTACCTTTCGTATACAAGTGCCCCTTTTACATCAGCATTTACCACCCCCCCCCCCCTATTCGTAATTTTTTTAAATTTTTTTTAAAAAATATGTGCCCCTTTTTTTTTAAACCAGTGCCCTTTTTGTTACCAGCGGCCTTTTACGAGTGCCCTTTTTAAAATTTCACGCAACCATCGGCGATTGTGCCGTCCTGACAATTGCCACATATTATCCATGATCGTCTGGTTTGAACAGTGCCCTCATAGGAAGATGGTACTAGCCCCTACTCCCAATTTTTAAATTTACCAAGTATTTACAGTGAGTGCTCTTTTCATGAACTTTTTACAACACCGAGTATACAGTGTTTATTAAAATACGTCAGTGAGGGCAAAACCCAGTATTAGAAAAAAATATTCTTTTTTTTGTGTGAACTGTTTCATTCAGACCTGAAGCCACATCCTCATAAAGTCAATGAAATGTCATTCTTCGTCAGGTCAACTCACAAACTGTTTATATTAAAAACTGTGGCAAAAGGCATTTTTTGTCAAAGTGGAAAACCTTTCACTTGTGACCTACTTTTGTTTGACTTGTTATGAATTTTATTATAATTTACCTTAGGCGTAAAAAATGTCCCATAACAGCTGAAACGAATTATTTAATGTTGCATTTGTCAGGACAAAATATATAGTTATGCTCTTACATTAAAGGGAATAAACAACATTTGCAAACATCAAAAAACAAAACTACCAAATTATTATGAAATACCTTACTGCACTGCTAGTGAATGACAGTCTAAAGAATCCTGTAAAATCATGGCACGTGCTGACATTTTCAAGAAAAGTGGTATTTTTGTATCAATTTCCAATGCTGGTCGACTGAACAGCATTGGACAAAACTGACTCTTTTCAAACCCCCAATTTAACAGATTTAGTTTGCAATCAATTACACTCCTATGAATGGGTACAAGCAAGCTAGACTGGTTCCCTGATCCAATTCCCTGACGTCTATAAATTGCTCCATTTCATCATTTTGGGTCGGGGAACCAGTCTACAAGAACAGGATTGTTTTTTTGTGGTTTTTCTAGTATCTACGAACACAAAACTTAAAAAAAGTCAACATAACAATATTTGCTACAAAATACTAACCACCAAATACATCCATTTCTGAATATTACAGCAGAAACAAATGTTGTGTATTCCCTTTAACAAGGTAACCATATATTGTACATTTGTTACAACTGATTGCTATTTTCTTTTGAACAAAACTAAACAACAGCAGTTTTAAAACAAGCATATACCATGTGAATATACCTTCAATTTGTGAATAATGTACTTGACAAAAAGTTTTCAACTTTACATCTGACCTATTACAACAATATCATCATTTGAAGTTTGAATACATGTAATTCCAAACCTTTTATTTGCAGGTTAAATGTCCATCCTATCGCACCAAGCCCAACAGTGAGGATGGCATCTAATGTTACAGTTCAATCAGTGTTGGAAAAGATTAGTGTGGATCATCTGGAATGCTCCATCTGCACCAACCGTTTCAGGCAGCCCAAACTGCTGGACTGTTTGCATAGTTTTTGCCTGCAATGCCTCCAAGAGCTCAGACAGAGCCAAGATCCTAGTGGTACAAAGCTGACATGTCCTCTGTGCAGACGAGAAACCGTGTTGAAAGGGTCTGGGGTTGCTGATCTTCCTAATAACTTTGCATTCAGTGCCCTGGTGGAGGAAGTTACAATGCAGGAAAAGCTACTGGAAGGTCAAGGGTCAGAGATCAAATGCCAAGCCTGTGATGAGGAGAATCAGGCAATTTCGAGATGCATGGACTGTGATCATTTCCTCTGTCAAGAATGTCAAAAGGCACATGGACGTATGACTTTGATGATGAAATCTCACAAAATATGTACACTGGCTCAACTTCAATCAGGAGAGATTGTCTACAAGAGTAAACTAAGAGAAAAAGTTCCAAAATGTGGCAAGCATCCTGATCAGAATCTCAATGTCTACTGCAACTCATGTGAGCAAGTCATATGCACAACTTGTTCTGTACTTGATCATGCAAAACACTCACTCACTGGATTACCTGAGGCAGTAGAGAAATGTAAGAAGAGGGTCACAGAAATGGTCCAAAAAAGTGAGAGAAGAAAAGCAGAATTGAGCACCACCATCAAGGAGACGTCCAAATCTCGCAAGGAGCTGGACGCCATGTTTGCCAACACTCAAAAAAAAATCTCCAAAAAGGCTCAACAGGAGATTACAAAGCTCCAACAGGAGGTTGCAAAGATCCAAAAGGAGATTACAAAGATCCAAAAGGAAGAACAGAAATTGTTGAAAGAGACAGACACAATTTATAAAGACAAAACCATAGCTTTTGAAGCTGTTCAAGCAACCAACAGGAAAGAGGTAACACAGACAGAGCACAAGCTGGAGGAGGTCAAACAACTCATGAATCAAGCAAGTTGCTATGAGATTCTTGAACTCCAACAGAAGCTCTTGCATAACCTCAGTGAATTGACAGGGAAACAGCCACAGCAAGTTCCTGACAAGTTGACCTTCATGGACTTTGAAGAAGGTGAGAGGTCACTTGGGAGACTCATTCTGAAAAAAGAAGAGCCAAAGGCTGTAGCAAAGCAATCACCAAGACCTGCACGATCATGTGTGAAGGACAAATGGGAACTGAAGACTGAAGTCAAGAGCTTTGATTACGAACGTACATTGATAAAACAAGTTGCAGCACTCTCTAACAAAACAATCCTTGCACTATCTCAAACACCAGTTATCTTTACATTATTGCAGGGAACGAGTAATACACTATTCACAATTGCAATTCCCAATAGTCATCAGCAACTAATTCCTATCCCACAACAGCTACAAATCAATGGCATGAAGTGTATTGCAGCGAGCAAGGATGACAAGCTCCTTGCTCTAGATGGTCGATTAGTCAAGGTCTTCAACAAGCAACATCAGCTCCTCCATCAGTTCACACCACGTAGAGGGTCAGACAGCCAACCAACATGCCTTGCAGTGGATGACAGCAATCTGATAGCCGTGGGTTATGAAGACAAGAAGGAGATATCTCTACACAACCCAGATGGATCCCTCATCAGGAGACTGCCTGCTCCAATGATCGATGATTATCTGACAATGTACAATTATCACCTTATCTACACAACACGATTAACAAAAAGGTTGGTATGTGTAGACTACTATGGTGCCAGTGTATTCTCAGTAGACATGACCAGCAGCATACAGGGGAGTTGGGGCCCTACTGGTGTGTGCTGTGACAGTGATGGCAGCATCTATGTTGCTGTGTATGGATATCCAACAGGTGATATTCTGCATTACAGTCCTGATGGCAAGTACATTGGATGTGCGATCAAGGACTGCGGTCATCCATGTGGCATGACATTCACATCGGATGGTGATCTGGTAGTGGCTGCAGTAAAGTCTGTACAGGTCTATTACCGCGTGTGAGGACAGAATAATTACACCAGAGAATATGGAAAAGTAAAGGAAATTAAATAAGCAACACCCGTTCAAACTAAAATTCTCACGGTATCCGAAATATCCAAAACTTCTTTTCCTAACACAAACAGAACTGAAATTGGGAAATAGGTATTCCCCGCATAATCATTTTCCCCACATAATTTATTTTTTCAGTTGCTGATAACTGAAGGATTCCATATGCATAATTACTTGGTTACTGCAGACTTTCTTTGCCAACTACATGTAATAGCTGTAATTGTAAGCATAGACTTCCATTGTTACATGTAGTTGCCAGTGCCATAAAATTAAAATCAGCACTCATCTTGGAAGTCAGGTAAAATCCCATCATGCAAATGTTAATAATCCCCTTTAATGGATAACACTTGTAACAAACCATCATCCTTGCCTACCGTTTTTCATACCCTAGTTTTCTAAAATAGAAATGTAATAAAACCGATGATCTTACTCTAAGGAGTGGGAAATAAGAGATAGAATATTCTCAGTTTTGAGAATCAAAATGTGATAGCCATCTCAAAAATAGAAAGGATGTACATTATGTACAAAGCTTGGTTGATTTTATTACTGACCTTTTAATTTTAAAAATCACTCAAATTGCAGATCCATTTGAAATAATTTGATGACTGATTATCACTGGTTCATCAATCTTGGATAAAGGCTTTGTAAAAAAAAAGTACCAATTCATAGAGTTTTTGTTTACTCTCCCTGTAAAGACAGCCGCAGCTTTCTTTTAGGGAAAGAAAACAGTCAAGCTACTGTTGATTGGAATGCTGTAAAATTGTGTGGCAATTTATCTGTACATAATCGTCGCCATTTTGACAATGTGACAAATCAATGACGAAACAATTTGATTTGTTTTACATTCTAACTGTACATAATTCCAACATTTTTAGACACAAAATTGTTTCATTCATTAATAAGGCTAATAACACAAAGAGGTGAATGTGTGACAACTTTCTTTTCATTTTGACGAAATTGAAGAATCCCTATTCGTCACTTAGTCTCATTGATTTTATACGTGGACTATATTTAAATGTATTTAGCCTGTATAATTTGCATTTTGATAACGTGAAGAATCTGCATTCTAAATTGTATAACCTTTATACATGCACACAAAACGAATCTGTGTACAAACACAATGCTAGGTACCTGTGACATTTCCGTAGCACTTCCATTTTGATGAAGTGATGAATATCTTTTATGTTTTCTAATTTTCTAATTAAACAAGCTTTCATAAAAACGGAGATAATTTTGAGCTATTGAACTAATGGGCTATCGCATCAGTTATATATTTTTCAAGTTTAAAGAGAAATCGTTCAATTTCAAACATTATTTTCTCAAAAGTTGGTTTTGCAGCTGTGAGCAAAGATTAGAGCCTTTGTCAAAACGATGACAATATAAACAAGGGTTAATGGTAAGAAACAGAAGACATTTTTGTATTAACTTGAAACCCATTCTGTAAATAAGCATTCACGTAACTTTACATTTCTGAACATGAGAACTTCTTTAGATGCAACAATGTGTTAAAAGCAGGGGCGTCAATCACTTCTCAAAAGTGGGGGGGGGGGACATACCTCGATCAGAAAAAATGGGAGCACGAAACGCGATGCCCTTACAATGCGGGGTTCAGGGCTGCTTAAGGGCCCCCCAAAAATTGATTCTAGATGCTGAGGCAATTTCTGAACACTTCAACCAATATTTTCTTAGCAAAAGATACATTGTAGTACATTATAGGGCCCTGTAAATAAGACACACAAGTTCAAAAATCTGGGGGGGGGGGGCCAACATTTGATATTGTGTCTCCCATCCTTCAAAAGGTGTGTGTAGGGGGAGGACATGTCCCCCTGGTCTCCCCCCCCCCCCCCAAAGATTGACACCCATGGTTAAAAGTACATATATATTCAATTTGGGTAAATGATTGTATTCTTAGAGCTAGCTAATGTCATCATCATTTTACTCGTTTGTTATTATGTTTCTACCAATAATAATCCAAAATTCTGACTTGGATCTAGACCAAGAAAGTGGTGTGACTGTCTTACTCAGTGAGACCTTACATTAATTACCTTACAGTGAGCAATTTCATAAAAAAAAGTGTGCAGCAAAACTTGAACATATCTTTTCTTGTAGTTTAAGAAGAAAAAAACCACCTATTTTTTGGCAATTCCTGAATTCAAAGAAAATCACTCATTTTCTTAGAATCCTGGTGGTGCATTCTAAATATCAACTTGGATCCAAGGCTAGTTGAATTTGGACATTTGGCTCAGCCAATCAAAGGGACCTGACTCAATGTACAGAGAAGCTTAGAATGTTTATAGAAAAAAATGAAAGTAGCCAGAGCATACTGTCTGAGAATACTGTCGGAACTATTTTTGTTTTCGTAAAGCGTTTTTCTTCCTCTCCTTTTAAAGTGAAATAAAGCAACTTTCATCATGACTTAGGGGACTTTAGTTAGGACAAGTCAACCTGGATAATTTGACAACATATGGGTTATCAACCTTCGTAATCCTTTACTTCCTAAAAACCAGAAGAGTTTGCCATTTCATACAGTGTGAGAGACAATGGTTTTCATAAGAGCATATACCTTGTTGTTTCTTAAGAAATAATAATTTTATCACCATATAAATGTTCATGTATTAGTCATTAATCAGATTTTCATGATGGGAAACTTTTGTCTCCACATTTTTTTTTTATGATTAGACTGACTGAATCATGTATCCCCTTCATTCCTTGAGCAAACGTTAATAAATTAGATATCCACAAAATTAATGTCTGAAATGTGTACTGCTGGCCTAGTCTATGACATCATTAATGAACGGTTGAATTTGTAGGAACAGGGGTGTAACCATTTGTCATGATATGTATTGGACACTTTTATCACAATATGATCACAAGTAGTATAGTGAAACTATAAAAAATACCTAAAATTGGAAATATTTATTCCTATTGAATCTGATAGGGTGTACAACAAGTAGCTATTAATCTGCCAAATTGAAAAATTGATTCTGTTTTTAAATCATCCATAATGAACTCATTTTAGATGCCAGAAACATTAACAAGGATCATTTGCAGTTTTTTATTTTCTTTGCAAGGTAGACACAAAAATGACAGCGTTGCTGTTGAAACCCCTCAGCCTAAGTTTGTCGAAAAGGGAAAACTGACAATCCGAAATCAAATATCATGTCTAATGGAAATTATCACGCAGAAACCATTAACTCACCACAGTGACCTTGAACTTGACCTTTTGACCCATAAACCAATCCCAACTTGCCTGTACCCAAGGGCAACCCCCAACCTAAGTTAGACACCAAAACCTCATTTCCAACTCAAGTTATCATCCAGAAACCATTTACCTTTAACTCACCACGGTGACCTTGACCTTTCACCTTTTGACCCCAAAACCAATCCCAACTTGCCTATACTTTCAAGGGCAACCCCCTACTAAAGTTAAACACCAAAATCTCATTTCTAACTCAATTTATCATCCAGAAAATATTTACATTTAACTCACCATGGTGACCTTGACCTTTGACCTTTTGACCCTAAAACCAATCCCAACTTGCCTGTACCCAAGGGCAACCCCCTACCTAAGTTAGACACCAAAATCTCATTTCTAACTCAAGTTATCATCCAGAAATCATTTACCTTTAGCTCACCACAGTGACCTTGACCTTTGACATTTTGACCCCAAAACCAATCCCAACTTGCTTACTACCAAGGGCAACCCCCGACCAAAGTTAGACACCAAAATCTCATTTCTAACTCAAGTTATCATCCGGAAACCATTTACCGATAACTCACCACGGTGACCTTGACCTTTGATCTTTTGACCTCAAAACCAATCCCAACTTGCCTTCTCCCAAGGGCAACCCCCTACCGAAGTTACAATCCCAAACAACATTTCTAACTCAAGTTATCATCCGGAAACTAAGCTGCCTGGACAGACATACGGCCGTTCCAGCCAGACGGAATTGTGGGGTGATAGCATTGTGTTCCCATTATCCCTTTTTCTAAAGATTCCCTTCTGGGGTGATGTTTTTCTATTGTGAAAAAAGTGGGGTGATGTGTCCTGAAAGGAACATCACCCCACAAGGGGGGTATGGTCAGGACGCACTGACAGACAGACGGACGCCGTAGGTGATGACAATACCCCTCGAGCCTCTCGGCTGAGGGGTAAAAAACCAATGCTCCTTTTTAAAAAACATTTTTCAAAAGCTTAAGTCAAGTCATCACAAATATCCCATATCTCATATCATATCTGCATTGAAAGTATTGGTGAACAGTACAAACACTATTTCTATGGTCTGCAAATAATCATGAAAATTCCTTAAGAAATGTGAAAATGAATATTACACGTATGTAAGGTACCACACAATGCTGTATTTTTGTTTAAAGATTTCCAAATGGGACTGACAGGAATAACTAACTTGTAATGTTCTATATGTTGCATTGTAATCTAGTGAATGCCATGCATACATTGGCATATATTCCCTTTGCTACAGAAATTTCATACAAATGTACAGACATGTACATGTACCAATAGGACTACAGTTCAATATATTACATGTGTTATATTCATATTTCTGCTTCAGTGTAACACAGTGACTGGAACAGGCCCATGGTAAATCTATTGTTACCAGAAACTGGGCCTTCGAAGGTGTTCACAAAATAACAATACCTGTTGACTAGGCAATACAAGTTCAACTGTGTGACCTGTGATCCATTGCAGTCTGGTGTATTTATAGAATTGGGAATTTACAGGCAGTGAGCAATGCCACACCCTACAGACATTCAAGTCAATCCAGAGAGTGAGAATCCACCAAATAGTCCACCAGTTTCTTCATCAAACTGCCAAATTGATTGCAGAAATATCTTCTGACATCATTCAGGTATGTTTAGTTGAGAATAAGCTTGACAAAGGCAACCAGAATTGGCATAGGAATCTGTGCAGACATTTGACTACCAATTTGTAAATCAGTTTCCTTCTCTGATGCAGCATGAGCAGTGTGTTAAACCTGTCTGAAGAAGTTCATGAAAGCACGCAATGCAGAAACTTGAATTCATGCACATGTACCCACATGTACCAACCACGCTATCAATGGATAAGTCCTATTTTTTAGTTCATTTATACGTAAAAAACTAACACTTTAGGCCAAAAAAAAAAAGTATCTGGTTTCTGGTATAAAATTTGCCCCAAAAGTGGTGTGGCGACGCGGCTTTTTTTTTTTTTTTACCTGTTTTTTTTTTTTTTTTTTGGCTTCAAATGTCGGCTGATGACTGCAAATGGTGCCCGACTAAACTTAGTGCAAATATATGGGAGTCCAGAGAGGCCACATAAAGCTTATTCTCGATCATAACCCCATCTAAAAACTCGTTTAAATTGTGCAGCAGCAGAATTCCAGTCAAACCAGTGAGTTTGGCGGTTTTGAGACATCATCTTTTATTGAAAAAAAAAACTTTTTCATTTTGCCGACGCGCATGGCTACGGCAACGCGCGCGCATACCAGAAACCGGAGACATTATTTTTTTGGCCTTAGGCCACATTTTTTATATTTTGGATTACAGATCCACTGATTCAAAAAAAATTCTTTGACAATTGAAACAAAAAATATACAATGTTTAGCCAATTTTTAATTTTATATTTCCGCCAAACATGACATAAAGCAATTGGCATGGTTGAAAAAGATTCGAGTGTGAAATTTACCATTTACAATATCACTACACAGCCTGAAACCGTCAGTTTCTCTATTAAAAGTTTCTCCATCCACACAATGTCCGTGTTTTTCTAGAAATACAGCAGGCACACGGGCAACTTCCATGGCTACAATGTAGCAACACGGAACAAAACTCTGCCTGGTGAAGTGGAGATTGCACGTTTATCCTGATCGCAGCCCGTTCAAGATCAGACGACTTCTGTTTTTTTTTCTCTTCATATTTTTTATTTCAAAAATAAATATTTCATTTGTGAAATATGGGCCCAAGACGAGTTTTTGAGAAGAAACACGAGTTTGAATTTCACTATCAAGTTTGATTTTGCCGGTTTGCACAGGTGCAGTTTTGTAACCTATGAATGCTTATTACAACCATATCATCATTTGAAGTTTGAAAACATGTAAATCCTAAAGCTTTCAATTGATGTGCTTCATTTGCAGGTTAAAGGTCGTCTACTCCGATCACATCAAGCCCAACAGTGAAGATGGCATTCAATGTTACAGCTCAATCAGTGTTGGAGAAGATTAGTGTGGATCATCTGGAATGCTCCATCTGCACCAACCGTTTCAGGCAGCCCAAACTGCTGGACTGTTTGCACAGTTTTTGCCTGCAATGCCTCCAAGAGCTCAGACAGAGCCAAGATCCTAGTGGTACAAAGCTGACATGTCCTCTGTGCAGACGTGAAACCATGTTGAAAGGGTCTGGGGTTGCTGATCTCCCTAATAACTTTGCATTCAGTGCCCTGGTGGAGGAAGTTACAATGCAGGAAAAGCTACTGGAAGGTCAAGGCTCAGACATCAAATGTGAAAACTGTGATGAGGAGAATCAGGCTATTTCAAGATGCATGGACTGTGATCACTTCCTCTGTCAAGAATGTCAAAAGGCTCATGAACGTATGACTTTCATGAAATCTCATAAAATCTACACACTGGCTCAACTTCGATCAGGAGAGATTGTCTACAAGAGTAAACTAAGAGAAGACATTCCAAAATGTGGCAAGCATCCAGATCAGAATCTCAATGTCTACTGCAACTCATGTCAGCAAGTCATATGTACAACTTGCTCGGTACTTGACCATGCAAAACACTCCCTCATTGGACTACCTGTGGCTTTTGAGAAATGTCTGAAAAAAGTTAAAGAACTTGTTGCAAGTGTTAGTAAGAGTAAAACAAAACTGAACAACAGCATTGAGAAGACTTACAAATCTCGTAAGAAACTCAATACCATGTTTGCAAACACCAACAAGAAAATCACAGAGAAAGCTGACCAAGAGGTTGCCAAGATCCGACAGGAGGAGCAGAAACTGTTAAAAGAGACTGACAGGATTTATCAAAAAAGAGTAACAACATTTGATGCAGCTCAAGCCAATAACAGCAAAGAGGTGACAAAGACAGAGCACAAGTTGGAGGAGGTGAAACAACTCATGAATCAATCAAGTTGCTATGAGATTCTTGAACTTCAGCAGAAGCTCTTGCATAACCTCAGTGAATTGACAGGGAAACAGCCACAGCAAGTTCCTGACAAGTTGACCTTCATGGACTTTGAAGAAGGTGAGAGGTCACTTGGGAGACTCATTCTGGAGGAAGAACCAAAGGCTGCAGCAAAGCAATCACCAAGACCTGCAAGATCATGTGTGAAGAAGAAATGGGAACTGAAGACTGAAATCAATAACTTTGAAATAGGAAATGCACGGCTACGACATGTGTCAGCACTCTCTGACAATAACATAGTATTACCCACATTAATTAATATACTATTCACAGTCTCACTGACCAATAGTCAACACACACCATCTCCTATCCCACAAAGGCTACAAATCAATGGCCTCACTCATGTATGGTGTATTGCAGTGAGCAAGGATGACAAGCTCCTTGTTCTAGATGGTCCAGTAGTCAAGGTCTTCAACAAGCAACATCAGCTCCTCCATCAGTTCACACCAGGTAGAGGGTCATACAGCCTTGCAGTGGATGACAGCAATCTGATGGCAGTGGGTCATGAAGGCGAGGATGAGATATCTCTACACAACCCAGATGGATCCCTCATCAGGAGACTGCCTGCTCCACTGATTCAATATCATCTAACAATGCACAATCACCGCCTTATCTACACAAACTGTCCTAAGCAAAGATTGGTATGTGTAGACTACTATGGTGCCAGTGTATTCTCAGTAGACATGACCAGCAACATGCAGGAGGATGGGCGCCCTGCTGGTGTGTGCTGTGACAGTGATGGCAGCATCTATGTTGCTGTGGGCAGATATCAAACAGGTGATATTCTGCATTACAGTCCTGATGGCAAGTACATTGGATGTGTGATCAAGGGATGTGGTCATCCATGTGGCATCACATTCACATCAGGTGGTGATCTGGTAGTGGCTGCAGGACAGTCTGTAGAGGTCTATCACCGAGTGTAAGGACGGATTAAATAAACTGGGGCTATCCAGTGTATCCATCAACCACTTTCATCAGATATTGAATATTGTTATCACTGAAAAAGAACTTGAAAGTACACTCCCTCTAATAACATTCTACAATACTGTATATTTGGTTTATTTCTAAGGTCTTTGGTCTCTGTATGTGTTGACTCTAATACCTTAACCACTTCCCCTTTGGAAAATCTTGAACTTAAACACCCAGCCTACATGTACATGTACTTAGCCTACATGTACATGTACTTGAAAATACTACATCAGGTGCTCCAATAATGAGAGGAAAAAATGACCCTTAACATTGTTTGCAAATAGTGCACATTTTAGAAATATTACAAATGAGAGGGAAAGTATTACCACGAGAGGCAATTCAATTTTCTCAGATTTGTCTCAGCAAATACGAAGTCAATGCATGATGTGTTTTCCAAGTATAAGATATAATCATACTCCTGTATATAAAATATAAACATTTCCTTACATTTTGTTATTTGATTTTTAAATTATTGGGAAAATTATTGAGTTTAAATAAATGCAACTTATTTTAAATGAAAAAGATCTTGCACCTCCATGTACTCAAAAGCAACTGGATGAAATATGTGTGCGATTTTGAACTAAAGTGATAGTTTAAAAGTAAATCATATGCAATCCCTTGGTTGTCTCTTTCACAGTGCTTTCTGAGTGCCTCATCAAATTAATATTAGTTTCATTACATTTACAACCAAATTGAAAGTGGAAACTTGTACATTCTACTGAAATGATAAATGGATGTTTGTAAATGTGGTTAATATAATGGATGTACTTTTTTTTGTACTAAAATTTTGTTTGTTTGCCTTTCTTAATGTGATTTTTTTTTAAAATATTGCAATAGAAGGTGTACATTCTATGAATTTGGGGTTCATTTTTTTCCTGTCCCTATACATCTGGCATCTACGATTTTGTAATAGAAGATGCACTCCTTTATGTGTGTACTCTTCCTCCAAGAATGCTTGTGTGAATCACATAACCAACCCAATAAATATTAATTAGTTTGAAGTCATTTTTAATGCCACTTGATTGGCAAATGATAATTTAGGAGGTTACAGGGACAAAACAAATGTCCGACTTTGGACCCTAAATGTATAGAATGACCTACTTGTGAGAGGTTCCATATCATTACAATAATAGTTTAGTTTATTCCATAAATGATTGAGGCTTTTACTTCTTTAAATAAGTAATGGTTTGCTACATGCTGATAGACCAAAAAGTCTAAATGAAGCAATGAGCATTTGCTTTAATTACAGAATATCTCTCCAAGAGAACGCAGCTTCCATGACAACAATGGCACTTCAGCCAAGATCCAAAGTCTGTTATTTACCAATCAGCATCTCACATACTTTTCAGCAGAATTTTCGACTGGGCATGTGTGACTCCTAGGGTTATTGCATACATAATGAGGGCTGCCTGTTTTACACCGATGATGCGACTCAAAAAGATATCTTTGTATTTTATCATTTATAGACCACTTAATTTGGAAGCCATTGTTACTGTATTACTAGTTAGTTCATTCACTGTATATTTTGTCGAAGACATTTTTAAAAACGTTTTCTGAGAACATAGCAACAATGATTTCATGAAACATCCGTCTTTTCTACGTTGTCGTTTGTTTACATTTAGGACCATTTTGTTTTCCAAAAAAACATAACATCACTGATCAGTGGTTTCCCCAACATATACATGTATATTTGTACATCTATACAGTAATCAGATTTGTGAACACATTTTCTCTTGATTTTTTAATCTCCTGATTGACCGCATTGGAACATTGTCAACATGCTCTCAAAATATATTGAGAATGTAACTATGATCTTAGAAAATTAGTCAGGCTTGTTGAGGTCTAGTACCACGTATTGCGAGCAAAAAAAACCAAACTCTACACAAACACTGCTTAGTCAGCTTAGAAAATTTTTCTTTTTTATCAAAACAAAAAAAAGGTAGCAAAAAGAAATCTTTTGTATATTAAAGATCGCCTCATGGGGTTTAATGTTCAGTATTTTATTCTCCTGTGAAAACTTAAAATGTCTAGAAATCCAAAGCGAAAAAGTGACACATGAATGATCAAAACTTGTTGGCACCTTAGCAACCACTTTACAAGGGAAACATCACAACGTGGAATTGTTTTTCCCAAATTAATTTCTAGCTATAGCATTTTTAGGGCATGCTTATACAAAAAAATATTTAAAGTAAATATTTCTTTAAATTACAGGTGTAAAAACAGTTAAACTTTACATCTAAAAGTGGAAGAACTGATGTCGTATGGTTGCCGAGGGTGCAGTCAAGTACCCACCACACCTATAGATAACTTATAAATATCACACATTCTATGGGAGTGAAATATACGTGATCTGGAACTTTCTAAAGGTACCAGCGGCGTAACTAGGGTTAAGCTTCTAGGGGGCAGCTGGGGGTTCACCAATTTTTTTTAAAGGGGGGGGGGGGGCAAGGAAGGTAATGGGTACATTTGTTGTGTGCAATTCAAGATTTCAAATGGAGTGGGGGAGGGGAGACACATGCCCCATAGTTACACCTTTAAAAGGTACACAGAAATATGGAATTCTAACATCATATCAGGTTCAACAGTCCCTTACATATTTACAATTAAAACTAGTTACGAACCAATAAAATATTTGGATGGTATCACCCCCTTTAATTGCATAATGTTGCAGTCCACTCTTTGTTTTATAAATTGAAATACAAAATGGTTTTGTAGGAATGAAGCCTTAACACTAGTCTGAATATCACCCATTGTATCACCCTCTCCATCTCTGGTCCAACATCTGATATATCTAACCCCGTGTGCCAGCACATTGGAGTTGACATGACATCATTTCATTCTGAAATCTGTACTAAGCTTTTCATTGGTCAATTTTGATGCTATGTTTTTGTAATACAACAACCAACATGGAGATCCAATAAAACCCGACATTGGCTTTCAAAACTGTTAGCATACGCAGACGCTCACTGTGGGTGAGACATGGGCAAGATGTGAACGTGCCAGGGGGCATTGTCATTACGCGCGTTATTTAAAATATGATGTGATGATGATTCAAGGTCACGCTCGCGCATCAAATAACATATCATTACAGGCCGTGATCACGACCTGTAAAATAGACTGTGTCTCACACGTGAGACACAGTTCACACAATTGACAATGCTGACACAATTCACAATGTAAAAGCATAATGGATGTCGAGCCTAGGTTTTATTAGATGTACATGACAACAGGTTACCGAAGACCCGACATAAAAGGCACCTGCTGAATGGTCTTGAGGTCAAGACGCAGACTTGTTTTGCACAATAATCGCCGAATCTGCTCGCATATCATGGACTCTTGCTGCATACGGGGATATTCCATAGACTACCTTAGCACCCATCCCGCCTACAATTAAGAACAATGCAGTGTGAGTGTGCTAACAAGTGTTTGCCTCAAGAGGCCACTTTTTTAACTTAACGGTCTATTTAAAAAGTATAGTAATTTCTACAAAATGAACTTACCTGTACATGGAAGTGCATTGGGGAGTCTGTTCTTGTTTTTGCAGACAGGTTTCTTGGCTTCCTCACAGTTGACTGCCACTGACATTTCATATAGCACCTACATTTCAAAGTGAACAAATTGACAGACAACACACATTACATTGCTTTTTCTCTCTCTAGCTCAGACTTCAATTACGAATCATGTTATCTTTGACTGACTTAATCGTTTGCATATTCATTCTTCAGCAGCGCATTGACAACTTAGCTATACACCAGTATGGCAGAAATATAGAACCGAGTCTGTGACACGGACTTGAGTTTGACTTGAGTTGCAAATTCTCAGACTTAACTTCAAGTTACAAGATTTTTAAATTTGTGAGTTCTTGAAATACCACTGAGCCAAACTTTTACCCCAAATCACCTTGAATTCCTCCACAGGGTATCTGTTTTTGCAGTGTTGTCCGAATCGCGAGAAACGAAGTATTCTGCGACAAAACTCTGAAAAAGTTGTTGCTCCTGCTGACCAAGATTTGCGCTTTGCAAGTCGTTTATGGCCTCGGCAAACTGCCGATCTCGATTTGCCATGTTTTGAATAACTATTACGGAGTTATTATAGTGAAATTTCAACGAAAGAAGAGGGAAAGTACATGAGACAAAACGATCGATAAAACGTTCAAAAGAATTGCATGCACACGTACATGTACATGTACAATGTACATATCCCACACGCACACACACCACGGCCTGCACTCAGCGAAAAAATCGGCCACGTCAACATGCCTTGTGCGCACGCGTAGTATGACACGGACAACGTATTGTCCAATTACACAGAGCCATTTCGCACACGTGATCCACAGCCGAGCCTTGCTTAGTAACAAGCTTGGTTTGTTTACACAAATATTTACGAGCATAACTGTTTAGCATAAGGCCTTTGACCCCATTTTTAACCATATTTGGACAGAGGGAGATCCCAGCTTTCAGTCGGTACCAAAATTATACGTAGGGGTGTAATTTTTTTTGCAAAACACGATAGGCGAATTTCAGCAATCTATAGCTCGTTAAAAGTGAAACAATGGACAAACTGAAACAATAGGACTCACAAAAACCTTCATTTATTCCACTTTATCAATCAAAATCAACCATAATAAGAAAGTCGATTTTTTATTATATTTTTCACCCCCACAACTTCGAACACCCCGTACGTGGGAATACGTTGTGCGAGAAGCGACTCATTTTCGTAGAGCCCGTCACAAATATCAATGGAAGAGCGACAAGTGGCTATCATTTCCCCAAGGAATAGAAGGGAAAAGCCACCCGTTCCTGTAGGTAGTAAACCCAAAACTGTGTAATTACATAATTCAATAGTTGGCACGTGTTCAAAGTCATCTTTCAGTAACTACCAGGGCATGCAGAGTGAAGTTCTGAAGGGCGCTATCTTTTGAAAAGTGAGTAGGCCTACCGTAGCACTGGCAGCCTCAAATCACTGTTCCGAATGATCGCTATTACAAACAATTTCTGTAGATCCCGCGATTTTCGTTATAGCGGCACTCCACTGTAATGATCAATTTCTCAAGTACAAGTATCTTGACAGATTTTTTTGTGGGCCTCAAGAAACTAGGACGGAAAAAATGTGACAGGACCTTTCTTATGCTATGATTTTAAGCCTCGCCCTTTTTGAGCAACAATAGACTGATTCAAAACCACATCATTGCTGAACATACCTGTTCATCAGTCTGTGATGTGTAGAGGTGGGCGTGGCTCTCCCCCATCTCAGCATTCATCTCAGCAATGGACCAATCAGCCTAGGGAAGGCAAAAAATATGAATGAATATTCAAAATTAGTGCCGAATGAAATGAACCCCAGTTTAGTAGAAGAGAAAGCTTTAGAAATGTGAGTTTTGGAAATTTAAAGCACTGCTGATGCTGAAAAACTGAAAATATGACAAGTTTGTTGTTATCGTGAAAGCAAGCGTAGTGCTGTTGAATGCTATACATGCATGTAAATTGTAAAACACCAACTGCAGAGTAACTAAAATGTAGATAAATATAAAAACCAACAAAACAAAACTAGGTTCCAAAACTAATTACAGTCGGTTCATTGTGTACCTCTTTTTTTATTTTGTTTATTTTTGTCTTCACGACAGACTTGAGTATCCTGACTGGAGACAAATCAAAGGATATTAAAACAGGTGTCATCTGCAATAACAGTCAGCTTAGAATAACTGCATCAGGTAATTGACCTGTGGCTTCTTCAGGTTTACCTTTCTGATAAACCTGTCCGTAATCTTGCTAATTACAAGGTCTAGACTCTTGGATCCATTAGATATAAAACACAGTCAGCATGCTGTATTTGATTTTACTATGAGCATGTACCAAAGCTCTACATTAGTGAAATCTGGGGACTGCAAATATTACCAGCCCAGAACCTTTGGATCCATTTGAGATAAAACACTGCATTTGATTTTACTATGAGCACGTACCAAAGTTCTACGTTATCGGAATTGGGGTCCTGGTACTGCAAATATTACCAGCCCAACACCTTTGGATCCATTAGATATAGAACACTGCATTTGATATTACTATGAGCACGTACCAAAGCACTACAGAAGTGGAATCTGGGGACTACAAATGACTTAACTCAAAATCAGGTGACATGGTCTGTGTTGATACAGAGGGGCGTATACATAGAACGCCATCTTTGTTCATTTCAACCAGAATATAAGCCGTTTTAGTGTAAGCGACATCAGAATTGGCAGAGCAGTGGCAAATTGTATGGATCCATAAGGTAAAGTTGGTTTATGTGTTATCTTAATAATCATTGAAAGTAAACAGTTGGTTTAGATCACAAGTTACACAAATCTCATATGAAATATATGTAACTAAATACTTGCCAATTCTATACTGGAAATTAAGGGGATCTATAATGTAAAATAATATCATACATATGTGTTGGAATTAAGGTGGATCTGTAATGTAAAACAGAATCATACAGTGTAATACATGGATAACCTAATTGTACTCATAACAGAAATAAGTGGCTCATTGTTTGAACTTACTGTTACAAGAACAATCTAAGATTGGCACAGGGTTTCTTTACTGATTAAAAAAATCAAAAGTGATTTGATGATGATTTTTTAAAACAAAATAGTAAACCTTTTCTTTAAAAGAAAAAGAATTTTTTTCCAGCAACTATATGATTTCAAATACAGGCCAGTTAAAATACCTAAGACATTATTTTATGTTTTATTGTAACCTGTCTGTTACGATCTGTTTCATTCCGAGCTGTAACTACATGTATGTCCTCGTGGAGTCAATCACAAGTCATTCTTTGATAGGGCAAATCATAAACTACTTTAACTATGTCACAGACATTCTTTGTCAATGAAAACCTGTTACTGGCCACCTAAAGTGGCACTGACTTGTAATAAATATTACTAGAACTAAGCTTACGAGTGGAAAATGTCACGTACATGTCACAGCTGAAATATGTTGCATTTTTCAGAATAAAACTGCTCTTTAGTGTAAACACTACTAATTGCTCTTTTCTTGTGAACAAAATATAATAAACACCAGGCTTGAGTCATGCTTATAGTAGGGGAATAATCTTTCAAATTTCTAAATACTCAATTTGACAAACACATTGTGATAGAACAGGAAATATAAAGTTACCAACTGTATGTTTTGAGTATCAACATTTGAGTAACCCACACTTTGCATATTGGAGATTCCTGGTATCTGATTGGTCAACTGAGTTTATGCGAAGTAGTATGGCAAAGAGAAGTTGTACTTAGCCTATGGGGCTCAAAGTGTATTTGAGGCATTGCAGGACTAGGATTTAGACAGTTGATTGCTTGATTAGGAGGCTCTTGATGATGAAGAATGCATAATTAAGGGCATGACCACTGTTCTTGATGTGTCTCCGATCACCAATTATTAGTCTATGTTCTAGGGTTGGATCTACTTAGGATTAAAGGATTCAAGGGCAAAGTCAAGAAAGAGAAGTTGCCCCAACTTTACGTTCCTCCACCCACATTTCAACTCCACCCACATTCCAACTATACACACATTCCAAAACCTTTTACATAATGTGCTTCATTTGCAGGCTAAAGGTCTATCTACCCTATCACATCAAACCAATCAGTGGAGATGGCATCTAATGTTACAGCCCAATCAGTGTTTGAGAAGATTAGTTTGGATCATCTAGAATGCTCCATCTGCACCAACCGTTTCAGGCAGCCCAAACTGCTGGACTGTTTGCATAGTTTTTGCCTGCAGTGCCTCCAAGAGCTCAGACAGAGCCAAGATACTAGTGGTACAAAGCTGACATGTCCTCTGTGCACACATGAAACCATGTTGAAAGGGTCTGGGGTTGCTGATCTCCCTAATAACTTTGCATTCAGTGCCCTGTTGGAGGAAGTTACAATGCAGGAAAAGCTACTAGAAGGTCAAGGGTTACAGATGAAATGCCAAGCCTGTGATGAGGAGAATCAGGCTATTTCAAGATGCATGGACTGTGATCATTTCCTCTGTCAAGAATGTCAAAAGGCACATGAACGTATGACTGTCATGAAATCTCACAAAATCTACACACTGGCTCAACTTCAATCAGGACAAATTGTCTTCAAGAGTAAATTAAGAGATGAAGTTCCAAAATGTGGCAAGCATCAAGATCAGAATCTCAATGTCTACTGCAACTCATGTGAGCAAGTCATATGCACAACTTGCTCTGTACTTGATCATGCAAAACACTCACTCATTGGATTACCTGCGGCTGCAGAGAAATGTAAGAAGAAGGTCAGAGAAATGGTCCAAAAAAGTGAGAGAAGAAAAACAGAATTGAGCACCACCATAGAAGAGACAAGCAAATCTCGCAAAGATCTGGACACCATGTTTGCCAACACTCAAAAGAAAATCTCAAAAAAGGCTCAACAGGAGATTACAAAGCTCAAACAGGAGGTTGCAAAGATCAAAAAGGAGATTGCAAAGATCCAAAATGAAGAACAGAAATTGTTGCAAGCGACAGACATGATTTATAAAGACAAACTAAAAACCTTTGAAGCTGTTCAAGCAACCAACAGGAAAGAGGTGACACACACAGAGCACAAGCTGGAGGAGGTGAACCAACTCATGAATCAAGCAAGTTGCCATGAGATTCTTGAACTTCAGCAGAAGCTCTTGCATAACCTCAGTGAATTGACAGGGAAACAGCCACAGCAAGTTCCTGACAAGTTGACCTTCATGGATTTTAAAGAAGGTGAAAAGTCACTTGGGAGACTCATTCTGGAGGAAAAACCAAAGGCTGCAGAAAAGCCAACGCCAAGACCTCCAAGATCAAGTGTGAAGGAGAAATGGGAACTGAAGAGTGAAGCCACGAACATTGGAGTAACACAAACATATATATCACATGTTGCAGCACTCTCTAACAATAAAATACTTGTACTATCTAAAAAGCATTCTGGAAACAGTGGTGTACTATTTACAGCTTCAATTCCCAATAGTAACCTGGAACAATCTCCTATCCCACAAATAAATGACCTCACTGATGATGTAAGGTGTATTGCAGTGAGGAAGGATGGCAAACTCCTTGCTCTAGATGGTCGAGTAGTCAAGGTCTTCAACAAGCAACATCAGCTCCTCCATCAGTTCACACCAGGTAGCGGGTCAGACAGCCAACCAACATGCCTTGCAGTGGATGACTGTAATCTGATAGCAGTGGGTTACAGAGACGAGAAGGAGATATCTCTACACAACCCAGATGGATCCCTCATCAGGAGACTGCCTGCTCAAATGATTGAGGATTATCTAACCATGCATAATCACCACCTCATCTACACAAATTGGCCTGAGGAAAGATTGGTATGTGTAGGCTTTTATGGTGCCAGTCTATTCTCAGTAGACATGACCAGGAACATGCAGGGGGGTTGCCCTACTGGTGTGAGCTGTGATAGTGATGACAGCATCTATGTTGCTGTGGGCAGATATCAAACAGGTGATATTCTGCATTACAGTCCTGATGGCAAGTACATTGGATGTGTGATCAAGGGATGTGGTTATCCACGTGGCATCACATTCACATCAAATGGTGATCTGGTAGTGGCTACAGGACAATCTGTACAGGTCTATCACGGAGTTTAAGGACAGAATAATTACACCAAGGGAATAGAAAAATAACCTTTCCTAAGAAAAAGTAACAAGAAATAGTGATACTCCGGCATGCTTTGTTCAAACTCAAATTCTCAGGGAGTTTATCCAAAATATTGAAAATCTCCTTTCACATCACTAACAGAACTGAAATTGGGAAATGTAAACATTAAACAAGTGGTGTGTTTATATAGTTGCTGATGAGTGAAGGATTCTGTGGTAATTACTTGGTTTGTAAAGCATTTTTTGGCTATAATACCATTTAGCACAGACTGTAATCATAACATAGACTGAAGTGACTAGTTGCGAGTTAGATAAAATTGTGTGCCATAATCTTGGAAGACAGGGCAAATCCTTGTACGTACATAATCTTGTTATAACCATCTTGTTAACCATAATCTTGTTATAACCATTCACACCCCAGGTTTTTATAACAAGTAAAAATGATGATCTTACTCTATCTAAGCAGTGGTGCACTCAAGGGACGGGGAAGGCCTCGGGAGCTTGAGCCCCAACAGCCCCCCAGAGGTTGTCATTTTTTGGGGGGGAGGGGGCCCAATTTTTTTTTTAAGTCCCACGATTTGACCTGTATGTGGCCTATTTTAGAGTAGTATAATAGGGGTGCAATTGGCGCCACCAATGTAAAAATTGTCAGCCCCCCCCCAAAAAAAAACCCTCAATTTTTTCTGTGGCCAAACACATTTGATAAAAAAAAAATGTGAGCTCCCCCAAAAAAGCCAAATCCTGGGTGTGCCAGTGTATCTAAGGGGTAGGAACTTGAAGCTAGTTTGATGCAACTAAAAGCTTGGCAACTTCTGCTATTATACATCCAAACTTTAATTTTATTACATGAAACAGGTAATTCTTTCAAAATTATTGAAACTACAGATTTCTTTGATTTTTTTTTCAAAATACTCGTTATCACTGGTTTTTGTACATAATTCTCACTATTTCTTTTGTACAAATGAAACAAGTCAAGCTCTTGTTGATTTGAATGCAAAAAATTGTGCAGCAAGGTATCCAATCAAAGCAAGCAGGGTTGAGTGGTGAAGATGAAAACCTGAAATGGTGAAAATGAAAACCTTTTAGTAGCAATTAACTTAAAATGTGTAAAGACATTATTCCAGGACACACTGGGAAGCAACCCAGTGTTTAAACAAATTTGGATGAATATTTGTATTCTTAGAGCTTGTCAACATCATTCTTTTGTTTGCTATCAAATTTCTACAAAAGAATAATCATATTTTTTTAAATCTAGTCCAAGAAAATGATGCCACTATCTTATCCAGTGAGAATTTAAGTTAGTTGCCTTAAAGGGAAAATACAACATTTGCAAACATCAAAAAATAAAACTACCAAATCATTTTGAAATACCTTGCTGGACTGTTAGTGAATGACAGTGTATAGCATCCTGTAAAATCATGGCACCTGGTATACTGTCATTTTCAAGAAAAGTGGTACTTTTGTATCAATTTCCAACGCTGATCAGCCGATCAGCGTTGGAAAAAACTGGCTTTTTTTCAAATACTGGCCCCAGTTGACCATCGCACTTGTTTGCAATCGATTACACACCTATGAACGGGTACAAGCCAGCTAGACTGGTTCCCTGATCTTACAATTCCCCAATATATGTAAACTGCTCTGTTTCTTCTTAAATGGAGTCAGGGAACCAGACTACAGGAGAATGATTGTTTTTTTTTTGGTTTTTATAGCATTTTCGAACCCAAAACCTCAAAAAAGTCATTGTAACTATATTTGCTATATATTTCCAACCCCCCAATTCCATCCATTTCTGAAAATTACAGCAAAAGCAAATGATGTATATTTCCTTTAAAGTAATTGATTTCATTAACAAGTGCTAGTGCACAATAAGCTCGGGCCGTCTTATATGGAAGTCTTGCATGAAATCTATCAAAATGATCCCTGCCAGAGCAGAGATATACCTACAATCCCGGCCAAAATGGTTGGGACACTTGGAAATAATCTTAGCCTCCAAGGGTCACCTACTCCCCCGCTCCCCCTGTCAATGTTGTTCATTCCAGCAGATGGAGCACACACCGCGCAATGAGAGACAACATTGAGCGAAGGCCGGGGAGTTGGGGGCCCAGCGAGTTTTGGCCAGGATGGTAGATTGATGGCAATTTGTAATAAATACACCACATACTTATTTTGCCTCCATTTACAAACTTACCATAAACATCTTTCCAAATTGTTACAAACAATTTCTTGAAGTATTTAATTTGTTTTGTTTGCAATTTCATCTATGTAAAATTTGGTGGTTATATTTTGTAGGAAACTTAAAGGGAAAATACAACATTTGCAAACATCAAAAAACGAAATGATCAAATTACCACGAAATACCTTACTGAATTGTTAGGGACTGACAGTCTAAAGCATCCTTTAAAATCGTGGCTCCTGGTGGGCTGACATTTTCAAAAAAAACTGTATTTTTCCAACGCTGGTCGGCGTTGGAGAAAACTGGCTTTTTTTTTTAACTGTTCTTAATTTTTCATATTCTGACTTTTCTTTGCAATTGATCACACACCTGTGAAGGAGTACAAGCCTGCTAGACTGATTCTCTGACCTAACAATTCCCCAAAGTGTATTAATTGCTTCGTTTCATCTTAAGTGGGGTCAGGGAACCAGACTACAAGAACATGATAGGTTTTCTTGCTTTTTCCAGCATCTACAAGCCCAAAACATGAAACAAGTCAGTTTAACAATATTTTATATAACATACTAATCCTCCAAATCCATTTATTTCTGAAAATTGCAGCAAAAGCAAATGTTGTACATTCCTTTAAGGGCTTATTTTTATAATTTTTTCGGGGACAGACAGATCGACCGACCACCAAATGACATGTAGAAGCTAGCTCCTGCCAGAGCTTAATACAAAAAATAAAAAAATAAAAAAACTTTGTCAAATTTGGTATAAAGCAACAACTTAGAATTGCCTTAGATTTAGCAATGTGCATCATAAGAAGTCAGTCATAATCTTATAATTTTATTCATATAATCTAAGTAACAACTGGGATCCAAGGATAATTGAATTTTGACATGTGGCTAGGCCGATCAACAGGATATCAGTCTCCATTGACAGGGAAGTTTATATTGTTTATAGAGAGCCTATCAATGTAGCAAGAGAATACTCTAAAGCCTGATTATTGTGTACAGGATGTATTTATAGTTGCTCTCATTTTACAGGAGATTGAAATAAAACAACCATCTCAATGATTTATGAGGTTTTAGTTAAGACATGCCAATCTGAATAATTTCACAACATAGGCCTACAGGTTATAAATCTTCTTAGCAGAAACAATTTTTCATTCAGAACCTTCAGAAGAGTTCACCATTTCAAACAGTGTGACAGACAATGGTCTTCATCAGTGCATATTGATTGTTTTTAAGAAATAATCATATTATCACCTTATAAACTATAATGTACTAGTCATTGATCAGATTTTCATGATGAGAAATAAAAATGATTTTGTCTTCACATTATTTGTTATTTAGACTGACTAATCATGTTTCCCCTTCATTCATGGAGCAAACGTGAATAAAATTAAATATCCAAAAAATTAATATCTGAAATGTGTAATGCTGGCCTAGTCTATGACATCAAATAATTAATGAATGGTTAAATTTGTAGAAATAGGGGTGTAAACATTTTTCATGATTCAAATGTATTTGATTCGTTGGTGGCCATATGAACACAACTGGTGTAGTAAAATTATCAAAATACCTAGAATTTCAAATTATTTCTGTTGATTCTCATAGGATGTACAAGAAGTGAAGTTCATAATAATCAGCCAAATCAAAAACAATAACTGTGTTTTTAAATCATGTTATTCAAGTCAGGTGGCATATGGTAGGTAATATCTGCTGATATTTTACTCCTTTTCGAGACATTCCTCAGGCCTACTGCTTTGAAAAATGCATGTTATCAGTATGGAATGCTGGATCACCAGAATTAAATCTCAATGAATGAATGTCAATTTGGAGTCATAAAACCCTTTATGGACACAATCTCTGGAAAAATGCCCAACAGTGCTATATAGCAATTTCCGAGTTAATATGCCGGGAAACTGAATTTGAGGCAAAATGACATGTGTACTCTGTGCACACAGTAAGTTGAATATTTTTGTAGGCTGACACCAAGAAACAATGCTCCTTTGGGAGAATCTGTTTTAACTTAACTCAATCATCACTCATATCTCTCATAAACTTGATTTACCTTTCTTTAATAATAGACATATCTCCAGCGCCTTGAGTACCTAATAGTTGGTAGATACATGCGCTATATAAGACTCCATTATTATTATTATTGTGATCTCATATCAGATTTCTGCATTGGAAACATTTGTGAACAGTATAAACACTATTTATGGTCTGCGAATAATCATGAAAATTGCTTTACAAATTGGAAAATAAATATGTATGTAAGATACCATACAATGCTGTATTTTTGTTTAAAGATTTCAAAATGGGACTGACAGGAATAACTAACTTATTATGTTCTATATGTTGTATTGTATTCTAGTGGGTGTCATGCATACATTTGCATGTATTCCCTTCGCTACATCAATTTCATACAAATGTACAAACATGTACATAGGCCTACAGTTCAACATATTACATACATGTATGTGTTAAATTCACATTTCCGCTTCAGTGTAACACAGTGACTGGAACAGGCCCTTGGTAAATCTATTTTTACCAGAAACTGGGCCTTTGAAAGGGTTTACAAAATAACAATACCTGTTGACTAGGCAATACAAGTTCAACTGTGTGACCTGTGATCCATTGCAGTCTGGTGTATTTATAGAATTGGGAATGTACAGGCAGTGAGCAATGCCACACCCTACAGACATTCAAGTCAATCCAGAGAGTGAGAATCCACCAAATAGTCCATCAGTTTCTTCATCAAACAGCCAAATTGATTGCAGAAATATCTTCTGACATCATTCAGGTATGTTTAGTTGAGAATAAGCTTGACAAATGTAACCACAATTGGCATAGGAAACTGTGCAGACATTTGACTACCAATTTGTACATCAGTTTTCCTTCTCTGATGCACCATGAGCAGTGTGTTAAACCAGTCTGAAGAAGTTCATGAAAGCACGCAATGCAGAATCTTGAATTCATGCATATGAACCTACATGTACAAACCACGCTATCAATGGATAAGTCCTATTTTTCAGTTCATCATACGTAAACAACTAACACTTTAGGCCACTTTTTTTTACATTTTGGATTACAGATCCACTGATTAAAAAAAAAAATTCTTTGCCAATTGAAAAAAACAAATTATACAATGTTTAGCCAATTTTTAATTTTATATTTCCACCAACATGATATAAAGCAATTAGCATTGTTGAAAAAGAGTATGAAATTGACCATTTACAATATCACTACACAGCCTGAAAACCGTCAGTTTCTCTATTAAAAGTTTCTCCATCCACACAATGTCCGCGTTTTTCTAGAAATACAGCAGGCACATTGGCAACTTCCGTGGCTACAATGTAGCAATACGGAACAAAACTGTGCCCGGTGACGCGGATATTGCACGTTTATCCTGATCGCAACCCGTTCAAGATCGGACGACTTCTGTATATTTTTCTCTTTATATTTCTTAGTTCAAGAATAAACATTTTCTTTGTGAAGTTTGTGCCCGAGAGGATTTTTGAGAAGAAACATGAGTTAGAATTTCACTATCAAGTTTGATTTTACCGGTTTGCGCAGGTGCAGTTTTGTAACCTATGAATGCTTATTACAACCATATCATCATTTGAAGTTTGAATACGTGTAAATCCTAAAGCTTTCAATTAATGTGCTTCATTTTCAGGTTAAAGGTCTGTCTACTCCTATCACATCAAGCCCAAACGGTGAAGATGGCATCTAATGTTACAGCCCAATCAGTGTTGGAGAAGATTAGTGTGAATCATCTGGAATGCTCCTTCTGTACCAACCGTTTCAGGCAACCCAAACTGCTGGACTGTTTGCATAGTTTTTGCCTGCAATGCCTTCAAGAGCTCAGACAGAGCCAAGATCCTAGTGGTGCAAAGCTGACATGTCCTCTGTGCAGACGTGAAACCATGTTGAAAGGGTCTAGGGTTGCTGATCTCCCTAATAACTTTGCATTCAGTGCCCTGGTGGAGGAAGTTACAATGCAGGAAAAGCTATTGGAAGGTCAAGGGTCAGACATCGAATGCCAAGCCTGTGGTGAGGAGAATCAGGCTGTGTCAAGATGCACGGACCGTGATCATTTCCTCTGTCAAGAATGTCAAAAGGCTCATGAACGTTTAACCCTAATGAAATCTCACAAAATCTACACACTGGCCCAACTTCGATCAGGAGAGATTGTCTACAAGAGTAAACTAAGAGAAGAAGTTCCCAAATGTGGCAAGCATCCAGATCAGAATCTCAATGTCTACTGCGACACATGTGAGCAAGTCATATGCCTAACGTGTACTATTCTCCATCATGGGAATCAAAAACATTCCCTCATCGGCCTATCGGAGGCTTTCGAAAAGTGTAAGAACAAAGTTGAAGAACTTGTCTCAAAAGTTAGTAAGAGTAAAACAGAACTGAACACCACCATAGAGAAGACTTGCACAACTCGCAAGAAACTTGACATCATGTTTGCAAACACCAAAAAGAAAATCTCAGAAAAAGCTGACCAAGAGGTTGCCAAGATCCGACAGGAGGAGCAGAAACTGTTAACAGAGACTGACAGGATTTACCAAGAGAGAATCACAACGTTTGATGCAGCTCAAGCCAATAACAGCAAAGAGGTGACACAGACAGAGCACAAGCTGGAAGAGGTGAAACAACTCATGAATCAAGCAAGTTGCTGTGAGATTCTTGAACTTCAGCAGAAGCTCTTGCATAACCTCAGTGAATTGACAGGGAAACAGCCAGAGCAAGTTCCTGACAAGTTGAGCTTCATTGGATTTTGAAGAAGGTGAGAGGTCACTTGGGAGACTCATTCTGGAGGAAGAGCCACAGGCTGCAGCAAAGCAATCACCAAGACCTGCAAGATCATGTGTGAAGGAGAAATGGGAACTGAAGACTGAAGTCAAGAACTTCGGATTAACATTTGCATTGATAGTATATGTTGCAGCACTCTCTGGCAATAAAATTCTTTTTAGAAACAGTGGTGCACTATTTACAGCTTCAATTCCTAATAGTCAACAGGAACAATCTCCTATCCCACAAAGGCTACAAATCAATGGACTTGATGATGTAAGGTGTATTGCAGTGAGCAAGGATGACAAGCTCCTTGTTCTAGATGGTTCTGTAGTCAAGGTCTTCAACAAGCAACATCAGCTCCTCCATCAGTTCACACCAGGTAGAGGGTCAGACAGCCAACCAACATGCCTTGCAGTGGATGACAGCAATCTGATAGCAGTGGGTTATGAAGGCAAGAAGGAGATATCTCTACACAACCCAGATGGGTCCCTCATCAGGAGACTGCCTGCTCCAATGATTGAGGATTATCTGACAATGTACAATCACCACCTCATCTACACAACTGGCTTCAACAAACGGTTGGTGTGTTTAGACTACTATGGTGCCAGTGTATTCACAGTAGATATGACTAGCAAAATGCTGGGGGGTTTGTACCCTACTGGTGTGTGCTGTGACAGTGATGGCAGCATCTATGTTGCTGTGTACAGACATCCAACAGGTGATATTCTGCATTACAGTCCTGATGGCAAGTACATTGGATGTGTGATCAAGGGATGTGGTTGTCAACAGGGCATCACATTCACATCAGACAGTGATCTGGTTGTGGCTGCAGGAGATTCTGTACAGATTTATCACTGAGTGTAAGGACAAAATAATAAAATTGATAGTAAGAATAAAAATAAACCAACAACATAGCCCATTATCCATGTTCTTTTCTTTCAAAACACCCAGAATTCATCCAACATATGGAGAACTTTTCCCCCCATATGTGCAGAAAATTAAAGTCCTGCATGCGCTGCAGTCTCACACAACGGTGCACTGACCCAGCGACCCGCACAGCCCCACTGTGTTGACCGGACTATACATAAACAGCAGGTCGATCCTCAGAACAAAAGCGATGTCTGATTTGACAAGAAAAGTGCCCCTCTTTCTTCTCAACCAATCAAAACGGTTGTTACATAAAAGGAAAGCTTATTGTGTTCTCTTTCAGAAACCATGCGAGGTAATTGTATGCGACCGGGTTTATACGTGTGCCGTTCGAAGAAGTAAACCCGCACCCTCAAAAATCGGGGAAATGTGCCGTGACCTCCATAGGAAACGCGAAATTTTCACTGAGTTGCCCGTTTTCCAATGGGAAAGTGCACATAATTATTCGCCTTTAATCATGAAGAAATTAAATTCATGAGAAAGAGGAAAATTTGTATTTTGCGATGCGATGTGAGGAAGTAAGTTTAGCTAACACACTTTCGGTATATTAACGAAAGTTTGCTCAGAGCGCCTAGACACGAGCCAGTCTTCCCATGTAAACAGAGCTGCACCAAGTGGCGAGTGAGCAAATGCGCCCTAGTTCTCAATATGAATATCCTATGCTGATTTCCACATCACAAACAGAACTGTACTCTGGGGGAAATAGACAGGGTCTCAACATGCATGGAAGCAAATGGAATAATCTGTTTGTCTCATTAAGGCACAGCATTATGAAATGCTGTATGTACAAGTTACATGCGCAAGTTAAACATTTTGATATTTTTAAATGTGAATAATCTCTTAAAAAGTATCACGGCAATTTACTGTGATATTCTCAGAATCTCAAAAAAACTTAATGTTTGACAAGTTTTCAAAGTGTAAAATGTACCAATGAAAAAATAATCGTTTTCTTACATTTTTCAATTCATGGAAAAACAGTTTATAGTTTAAGTATAAAATTTGAATGAATGCAAATAATATTTCGATTTGAATAAACATTAATGCTACATTAAACAAATGCAAATATTTAAAAGCAACTGAATAAAATGTACATACTATGTAAAAAAAATTTTAACAACAATTCTAAGGTAAGTCACGTATGATTCCATGATTGTTTCTTGCAGTGTTTGTGAGTGCCGCATCAAATTAATATCAGTTTCTTTAAATTTACATCTCAGCTAAAAAAATAAAAACCTTGGGTATTTCAATGCAAATTTGTATATTAACTTTTTGGTAATTCACTGATGTATTTGTACACTGAGCTAGGTTTAGCAATATGGTTGTATATTTGTAAATTGAAATCACCTTTCTTTGCCTTTCTTCAATGTGAATACTGCAATAAAAGATGCATTTAGGAACAATCTATACATTTGGGGTCCGCTTTTTCATGTCCCTATACATCTGGCATCTACTATACTTTTGTGTTCTTCCTCCAAACTGCATCTACTATACTTTTGTGTTCTTCCTCCAAACTGCATCTACTATACTTTTGTGTTCTTCCTCCAAGAGTGCTTATTTGAATCAAACATAGCGCCTACTCAAGAAATTAAAAAAAAATATTTGGAATACTTGCAACTTGCAAGTAATTTTAATAATAATAATAATAATTACCGGCAATGGGGTAATAGGGAGACTTTCCCATAGACTTGTGCACAAAAATTTTCCGAATTAAATGTGCCCTAACCAATATGTTCCCTTGTCCTTTTTCCACGAATTTCGGGATTTTTACTACTTAGACTACGAGCAACAAATATAACCCAATTTCGACAGCAAAATTTTGTCTCTAAAGGGGGGCTGCGCCAATAGGGAGACACCTAGGTGTCTACCTATTAAGCCAGTGTCTCCCTACTATCGAAATTTCTACGCTAACGTGTCTCCCTAACAGTACATTTGTAGGAATAACTGTATTTATATAGCGCTTTTGGCCAGAGGATACAAAGCGCTGGGGGAGAATGCAACCAAAGCCAGGTAAATGAAGTATATGAACATTATGAGACCCATTATGTAGCACCTTTTTGCTAGGTGCTGCGGCGCATAATTGCTGCCACTGCCAGAAACACCGGGGCAAACCCCTCCTCTTAGCGACAAGTGTTACTGGGTTCTTTAACATGCATTACACAACACACGGGACCTACGGCTTTACGTCCCATCTGAAGGACGAAGCAACAATGGTAAAGTGCCTTGCTCAAGAGCACAAGCACCATGTTCACACGGTCAGGATTCGAACCTGTGTACCACGGCACACGAGTCGAACACCGAAACTTCAAGTTACAATGTTCAGAAGTAACAGGGACAGGAAAAATGACAGACTTTGGACCCGAAATGTATAGAATGACCTACTAGTGAGAGGTTCTGTATCATAACAGTTAATAGTTTGTTAATTCCATAAATGATTGAGTTGTTTACTTCCTTGATTTAGCAATATTTTCTTGGTCTGGTTTGTTTGTGAATAAAGATTGAGACAGGGCGTTTAAAGAGGGAATTGCATTTATGCAAATAATGTGTCTGGCACCTGGCCTATACACAGCTTTTCCAAATGTAATTCACACCTCTGGTGTCAGCACATATTGAATAATAGCTTGCAATATCTAATTGATGTAACATGGCTCTCAGAACCTTCTAGAGACAGTCAATTCAAATGGTGTATCTTCAAACTTATAAGTCTCACCTTGCAAAATATACGAGTGTCATATTTAATACAGAGCCGAGTACAGAGAGAGTTGCGACATGAATGGTATCATTTTCAGACGCCATTATAGGTCCAAGAATGAGTAAATATTCTGAAGTGAGATTGTGGGGTTATTTTAATATACAGAAAATTAGAGAAACTGGTGTCTGAGAACAAAACTCCCATAACATTACAGACAATACGCAACCCGAGTTGGACCTAAAATAAATCCAACTTGCTAGTTGTTGCAACTCTCTCTATATACGACTCTGGCTTAATGGGGTGAGTGCACCACCAAGTGTTTGCCAATGGAGAGGCCACTGTTAAATTTAACAATTGACATGCTTTCAGGATGTCATCATCATCATCCTTGAAACTTATTTTTTACATGAATCTATTATGAAAACTCGGTTAATAAAATCAACACTATGCCAACAACAAATTCCAATGGTGCCTACACAAACTAATAGCCAGTTCTTTAAGCAGTTGTTGAAACTATTCTTTAATGTGCTACCAAAAACTTGCTACTTTCTAGAGGCAGTGCATTCGCATGAAGTATGAACCTCCACCGTGCAAGTCTCAAATCTCACCTACATGTACGTTTAACATGTACAATAGGGGTGAGTGCGCCACCGAGTGTCTGACTATGGAGAGGCCACTGTTCAATTTTACAACTGGCATCCTTTCAGTTGAAATACTATCAAGCAGTTATGTGTAATCATCCTCTTTCATTTGTTTCATGAATCCATTATGAAAACTTTGTAAATAAACTCAACATTATATCAACAAAACATTCCAAGGATGCCCATCAAAACCAAATAGATCAGACAGTTCTGATGTACACATTTGTTGAAAGTTTTCTTTACTGTGCTGCAAAAAAAATGGTCTCTCATCAAAATTATTGACAATTTAACATTCGGTCAATAAAGTGTAGTAGATATGCAGACGCATGATCTAGCAACACTTGCAGATTGTAAACTTTCTTGGGTCTTTTCTTTGACTGTGTACACTGATTTCAATTTTGCTACAAGTACCTTCATCTTGATTGTTTGTGTGTGCGTGATAATGGTTGCATAATGACTGCTGTCCATGTACATGTATAACTTATTATTCACATAACTCATTATTCACTGTGGTATACGGCACTTCCCAAGGAACCCCTTTTATTTTTATTTTCACACATTATGCAAGACAGTGAGGCTTGTTTTTCTGTTGGGTGCAATCCCACGCAAAGTTGACATGGCGGATGACAGAACATTAATAACATCTTCAGCATCTTAAAGCATCAATTGCATGCAAATAAAAGGGGACAACTAAGACTTTTATTTGAGTGTTGAGCCAGTGAGATAGAATGTGGTTGAATGTGTTTTTTTTAGGGGGAGGGGGTTGTAGAAAAATGGTTTGGGGGCTAAATTAGAAGTCATTTTGGCATCTTGTTTTCACATACAAAATGCAAGTGCAGGCTTTGTGAGATTTGTATTTCAGGCTGGGGTAAAGGTTCATTTCACACAGAACTTACATGTAGAATATCATGATTCCGTATAATTTTTATCAAGTGTTACAAATCTGTGCTGTGGTATAATTGTAATGTACATTTCCTTACATTTTATTTTCACCTTTGTATTTTTCTGTGTTGACAAAATGGGAGCTTGGGCCTACAGTTATACAGCAACTAATTTTTAGCTTTCCTGGAAAATGGATCAGAATTTAGTTCTTAATTTACAAAATTCAAATAGTCTCAGCAGAAAAAGATATACAAAAGATATGATTTTTTAATGGAAAAAAAATCAATTTGAAACAAAATGTTCAGCTTTGGGCTCTGTCATTTTCCGGGAATTCAACTATATGACAACCATGCTGAAAGGGATCTACTTCAAATTTTATGGTTGGCTTTGCATTTATGTTTTCCTAATATTGTAAACAGATATTGTGAAATGGAAAGTGGCCCTATAGTCACTGATTGGGCAAATTCTACTCAGATTTTAATATGAAGCCTGATTTTCCTTGGGTATTTTCTTGGAGACATTTAATCTCTTTGCATTTGAAAAGTTTAATTAAATCAAACTTTGAAATCAAGAATCATTCCAACACCCTGTAGTCCAACCTGAGTCATTTCTTTTCCTTTTCTATCAATTGGGTGCTTGTCTTTTTTGTCGAAAGGGAAACCAGGAAAAATCTTGAATGTAATAAATTAATGTGTTTTCACCCAATTCATTTTAGAATACATTTTCAACATGTATGTTCTAATGTTTAGGTAACATTTCCATTTTGGGGCAGTTGCAACCTTTAAAAGGCTGTTATTTTGGATTACTTTTGTGCACATACATATGCATAATGCAAGGAGACACATTCCCAGCAATTAAATTATTGATCGCGATAAATTAGGGGCAGCTAGGAAGCAGTTAAACATTTGAGTTAATTATTGTCTGAGGGCAAATAAGTCAAAACGTGTGGGGTAATTTTTCAAGGACTGAACGTGGGGGGGGGGGGGGAAGCAATTTTCTAAGTTTGATGTATCATTCAGAAGTAAGTAATATCTATACTGCTAGAAAACCTTTGTTTTGTAAGTAAAACTTAAAAAAAAAAAAAACCACTAATTTAATCATGCATTTCGCAAAACAAATTTCAGACCGTAAGCCAACAAATGAACCAAAAGTATTTTGAAAAAAGTTCTTATTGTTATAAAGAACCGTACTTTGTCCAATCTGTACTTCTGTTTTCTAGAAATATTGGTGTGTTTTCTTTTTTTGGCATCTCCAACTAGACAAGTTGTGGTATTATAAAGAAATATTCAAAAGAAAATAACCCCATCAGCCTTAATATACCAACAGTAATCTGATTTGAGAGATTCTTACCCCGGGCATGCCAGATAATTATATTGATTTTTTTCTGCTGACAAATTTCCAATTTTGTCTATTGTATTTATAAGCATAAATTAAGTCAACAGACAAAAGCAGGCAAGTGGTATGCACAGCTGGCTTTATATTGATCACCTACAATGAGAGCATATAGCTGCATCAAGTAACATCAACAGTCACGGCCAGTGAATCCTGCTTCATGTAGGCAGGGAGAACTCAACCGTTAAAGACAGTCACTTGACTGATTTTGACTGAAAGGACAACTTTGCACACAATGTATGTTTGTATTCAGGAGGGTTTATAATAAGTTATATTCCATAACTAGGTGAGCCAATTTTTTTTTGGGGGGGGGCGGAGGGGGAGGGGTAGTGATTTATTCAAGAGTGAGCACATACATACATACATGATTGCTGAAGGAAAATAATAAATTGCAACCAAAAATCTTCTTCAGGCTGAATGTGTTAATCACCAGGGCTACTGACACCAAAAATAACATTGGTGACTTCTGATTTAATTTTTGTGGGGGCAAGTCTAGTTTCATGGAATTACTCACTGCCATTTATGAAATTACAACAAAAATCTTCTTCAGGCTGAAATTTGTTAAGCACCAGGCCTACTGACACCAAAAAATAACATGGCAACTTCTGATTCCATTTTTGTGGGGGCACTAGTTTATTGGAAATACTGACTGCCATTTATGCACAGGAAACCTGCATTGATCTGTGCATAAATTACCGTTCAGTACATGTATATACATGGACTCCAACAGCTTCAACAAATAGAACTGGGAAGTTATGCAAATATTTCAACATTCACATACATGTACTGTGCGTGTACATCAAACAGTGTAAACTGCAGACACTGTGCCATCTTTCAGAAGGATAATTTCAAAATTTCCTCGTACAATTACAAAATAACTTCAATTCAGGTTAGTGTGCTTTTTGTTGTACACATATTTAATGGCAGTTGTTAGGAATCATGGAATAATATGCCAGTATGAGCAGCATTGGTCTTAGAGAGAGTAGTCAATGTTCGAATACAATTATTTGCCTGTTCAATATCCTTGATCTTTCATTGAACCTCAACAGGTGCGGTTGTAGAGCCTATATTTTAGGGGGGCTAGGAGGGGTGGATTCAGAATTTTTTGCAGGGAGGCGTGCTGATTGTAGAACGTTCTTTTTTCTCTGGACACTTAAGCATCCAAAATTTAATAGGGGGTGGGGGTGGGGTGAAGGCTCCTATCATATTTTCAAGGGGGAGCACTGATAAAATCCTATAATCATGCAGACTATATACCTAATAGTGTACAAATGGCCCCTTCGAATGACTTCTTTTTTTTCGGGGGGGGGGGGGGGACCATTTCCATGTGACGTCACTGGCTTCTAACATTTGTACTGCCATTTTTTTTAATGGCCCCCCAGCACTTGAACGTCAAATAAAAGTGTAGAAGTTGAACAAACAACTTGATAAAGTGAGATTTGAATTAACCTTTGACCTGCAGATTACCGTACCGACACTACCGACTGTGCTATCCCGGACCAGCCCTATGTTGGCTTTTCCCCAATTTCAAATTGTCTCTGTTTAAGGAGCACTAGTCAGATGCCGTGAATGTGTTTATGACATATGTAGCTAGGGATCATGCCCAAAGTCACATCAGCAATGCTGCAAACGCTGAAAAGAGCAAACCCCAGATCACTCAGAGAGGACACGGCTATTTGATTGAAATTTTGAAATAAACTAAACATTTTGGTAACTGTCTAGGCACATTGAAATAAAAAACTGTGCTAATTAACCAAACTGTAACTAACAATTATACTGGTAAAAAACAACATTTTACATCCACTTTCATTTTATTTTAATGCAGGGGAGTAACTAAGGGTTATTTTGGGTGAGCTCAAAAACTTAGTGCCTTCTCCAGAGAGTGGGGCTGCCCAATTGCAAGTGCCTTCCTGCAAATAGGACCCAAGTTATATCAATGTAGTGACTGAATGATATATTGCAAGCGATACCAATAACCAAGGAAACAAAACATGTTGACAATGTTGCAGATGATTACTAAGATTATCATATATTGAAGTATAACTTTGAACACATCCATCCATTCATAGGTTTAAAACAAAACTCATCTCAAGTGGTCAAGATGGCATCTAATGTCACAGCTCAATCAGTGTTGGAGAAGATTAGTGTGGATCATCTGGAATGCTCCATCTGCACCAACCGTTTCAGGCAGCCCAAACTGCTGGACTGTTTGCATAGTTTTTGCCTGCAATGCCTCCACAACCTCAGACAGAGCCAAGATCCTAGCGGTACAAAGCTGACATGTCCCCTGTGCAGACGTGAAACCATGTTGAAAGGGTCTGGGGTTGCTGATCTCCCTAATAACGTTGCATTCAGTGCCCTGGTGGAGGAAGTTACAATGCAGGAAAAGCTACTGGAAGGTCAAGGGTCAGACATCAAATGTCAGGCCTGTGATGAGGAGAATCAGGCTATTTCAAGATGCATGGACTGTGATCATTTCCTGTGTCAAGAATGTCAAAAGGCTCATGAACGTCTAACGTATCTAATGAAATCTCACAAAATCTATACACTGGCTCAACTCCGATCAGGAGAGATTGTCTACAAGAGTAAACTAAGAGAAGAAGTTCCCAAATGTGGCAAGCATCCAGATCAAAATTTCAATGTTTACTGCAACACAAGTGAGCAAGTCACATGTCTCATGTGTACTGTTCTAGATCATGAAAAACCAAAACACTCTTGTATTGGCTTACCCGAGGCTTTTGAGAAATGTAAGAAAAAGGTAAAAGAACTTGTTGCAAAAGTTGCTCAAAGCAAAACAGAACTGAACACCACCATAGAGAAGACTTGCATATCTCGCAAGAAACTCGACATCATGTTTTCAAACACCAAAAAGAACATCTCAGAAAAGGCTGACCAAGAGGTTGCCAAGATCCGACAGGAGGAGCAGAAATTGTTAACAGAGACTGACAGGATTTATCAGGAAAGAGTCGAAACATTTGAAGCTGCTCAAGCTAACAACAGGAAAGAGGTGACACGGACAGAGCACAAGCTGGAGGAGGTCAAACAACTCATGAATCAAGCAAGTTGCTATGAGATTCTTGAACTTCAACAGAAGCTCTTGCATAACCTCAGTGAATTGACAGGGAAACAACCACAGCAAGTTCCTGACAAGTTGACCTTTATGAACTTTGAAGAAGGTGAGAGGTCACTTGGGAGACTCATTCTGGAAGAAGAGCCAAAGGCTGCAGCAAAGCAATCACCAAGACCTGCAAGATCATATGTGAAGGAGAAATGGGAACTGAAGAGTGAAATCAAGAACTTTAAATTGACACATGCATTTATAAAACATGTTGCAGCACTCTCTAAAAATACAATATTTACATCTATAACAAGTTCTGGAAATATTTTAAAAGCATTTGCTGGCAACAGTGATGCACTATTTACAGTTTCTATTCCCAATAGTCATCTGCAACAATCACCTTTCCCACAAAAGCTACAAATCAATGGCCTTGCTGATGTAAGGTGTATTGCAGTGAGCAAGGACAACAAGCTTCTTGTCGTAGATGGTCCAGAAGTCAAGGTCTTCAACAAGCGAAATCAGCTCCTCCATCAGTTCACACCAGGTAGAGGGCCAAACAGGACACCAAGATGCATTGCAGTGGATGACAGCAATCTGATAGCAGTGGGTTATGAAGGAAAGAATGAAATATCTCTACACAACCCAGATGGATCCCTCATCAGGAGACTGCCTGCTCCAATGATTGGAAGTTATCTGACAATGTATAATCACCGCCTAGTCTACACAACAGACTTTACCAAAAGGTTGGTATGTGTAGACTACTATGGTGCCAGTGTATTCTCAGTAGACATGGCCAGCAACATACAGGAGGATGGGCACCCTAAAGGTGTGTCCTGTGACAGTGATGGCAGCATCTATGTTGCTGTGTTCGGACATCCAAGTGACATTAAACATTACAGTCCTGATGGCAAGTACATTGGATGTGTGATCAAGGGATGTGGTCATCCACGTGGCATCACATTTACATCAGGTGGTGATCTGGTAGTGGCTACAGGACAGTCTGTACAGATCTATCACCGAGTGTAAGGACAGATTAATTAAAGTGGGGCTATTAAGTGTATCCACCAACCACTTTCATCAGATATTAAATAGTGTTATCACTGAAAAAGAACTTTAAAGTTCATTCCCTCGAATGACATCCTACAATGCTGTATTTGGTTTATTTTTAAGGTCTTTGGTCTCTGTATGTGTTGACTCTAATGACTTTAACCACTTCCCTTTGGAAAATTTTGGACTACAACACCCAGCCGACTTCCTATAAAATCTTAGATCTGGTGGTCCAATAATGAGAGCAAAGGAATGCCCCTTTACATTGTTTGCAAATAGCGCAGTGCACATTTTCAAAGAATTACAAATGAGAGGGAAAGTATTATCAATGAGAGCGAATTGAGGGAAAGTATTACCACAAAAGGCAATTTAGTTCAATTTTCTCAGATTCGTCTCAGCAAATACAAAGTCAATGCATGATGTGTTTTCCAAATATAAGATATAACCCTACTCCTGTATAAAATGTAAACATTTACGTAAATTTTTTTATTCGATTTTTCAATTATTGTGAAAATTGTTTAGTTTAAATGAATGGAACTTTTTCCAATGAGAAAGATTTTGCACCTCTGTGTACAAGTGACAAAAGCAAATTATTCAAAAGCAACTGGGGCCAATTTCACGGCGCTGCTAAGCACAAAAATTTGCTAAGCACTAAAAAAGTCTGGCTTATAAAAGCAGGTTATCAGCCAATGCTCCACATGATGTATATTGCTCGTGATTAGTATTCAGTTGTTGTTTGCTTAGCATGAAAATCACATGGAGTTTTGGCTGGTAACCTGCTTTTATAAGCCACACTTTTTTTGTGCTTAGCAATTTTTTGTGCTTAGCAGCGCCGTGAAATTGGGCCCAAGACAAAATGTGTGTAATTTTGAACTAAAGCGATAGTTTAAAAGTAAATCATTTGCAATCCTTTGGTTGTCTCTTTCACAGTGCTTTCTGAGTGCCTTATCAAATTAATATTAGCTTCATTACATTTACAACCAAGTTGAAAATGAAAACCTTGTGCAGTGATACATGGCTGTTTGTAAATGTGGTTAGTATTGATGGATGTACATTTGTAAATTGAAATCTTGTTTGTACGCCTTTGTTAAATGGCGTTTTTAAATAATATAATAGAAGATGCATTGGAACATTCTATGAATTTGGGGTCCAGTTTTTCCTGTCCCCATACATCTGGCATCTAAGATTTTGTAATTAAAGATGCACTCCTTTATGTGTGTACTCTTCCTCCAAGAATGCTTTGGTGAATCAAATGACCTACCCAAGAAATATATAGTTTGAATTCATTTGTTGATGCCACTTGAATGGCAAATGATACATTTCAGAGGTTACAGGGACAAGAAAAATGTCCGACTTTGGACCCTAAATGTATAGAATGACCTACTTGTGAGAGGTTCCGTATCATTACAATAATAGTTTAGTTTATACCATAAATGATTGAGGCTTTTACTTCTTTGAATAAGTATTGGTTTGCTAAATGCTGATAGACCAAGAAGCCTAAATGAAGCAATAAGCATTTGCTTTAATTACAGATTATCTCTCCAAGAGAACGCAGCTTCCATGACAACAATGGCATTTCAGCAAAGATCCAAAGTCTGTTATATTACCAATCAGCATCTCACATACGTTTCAGCTGCATTTTCCACTGGGCATGTGTGACTCCTAGGGTTATTTGCATACATAATGAGGGCAGCCTATTTTACACCGATGAAGCGACTCAAAAACATATATATTTGTATTTTATCATTTATAGACCACTTAATTTGGGAGCCGTTGTTATTGTATCACTAGTTAGTTCATTCACTGTATATTTTGTCGAAGACTTTTTAAAAAATGTTTTCCGAGAACATAGCAACAATGATTTCATGCAACAACCGTCTTTTCTCAGTTTACGTTTTTTACATTTAGGACCATTTTGTTTTTGACAAAAACATAATATCAGTGGTTTCCACAACATTTGTACTTGTACATAATGGTAGAGGGGATTATCAAGTAATCAGATTCGTGAACACATTTTCTTTTTTTTTATCTCCTGATTAACCGCATTTGAATATTGTCCAAATGCTCTCAAAATATATTGAGTATGTAACATGATCTTAGAAAATTAGTCAGGCTTGTTAAGGTCTAGTACCACGTATTGCGAACAAAAAAAACCAAACAAACACTACAACAACACTGTTTACGGTCAGCTTTGAAAATTGCTCATTTTTATCAAAACAAAAAAAATGTAGTAAAGAGAAATCTTTTGTATGTTAAAGATCACCTCATGGGGTTTTATGTTTAGTATTTTATTGTCCTGTGAAAACTTCAAATGTCTAGAAAAAGCGAAAAAGTGACACATGAATGATCAAAATTTGTTGGCACCTGAGCAACCACTTAACAAGGGAAAAATCAAAACATGGAATTGTTTCTCCAAACTGGATTTCTAGCAATAGCATTTTTAGGGCATGCTTATCAAAAAAAAAGTACAGGCGTAAAAACAGTAAAACTTGACATCTAACAAGTGGAAGAACTGATATCGTATGGTTGCAGAGGGTGCAGTCAAGTACCCACCACACCTATAGATAACTTATAAATATCGCACATTCTATGGGAGTAAAATGTATGTGATCTGGAACTTCCTAAAGGTACCAGAGGTGTAACTACGGTTAAACTTCTAGGGGGCACCTGGGGGTTCACCAATTTTTTTTGAAGGGGGGGGGGGGGGGCAAGGAAGGTTACATATACATTTGTTGTGTGTAATTCAAGATTTCAAATGGAGTGGGGGGGGGGGAGGAGACACGAGGCCCATAGTTACACCTTTGAAAGATACACAGAAAGATGGATTTATAACATCAAATCAGGTTTAACAGTCCCTTACATATTTACGATTAAAACTAGTTACGAACCAATAAAGTTTTGAATGGTATCAACCCCATTTAATTGCCTAATGTTGCAGTCCACTCTTTTCTGAATAAAGTGAAATACAAAATGGTTTAGTAAGAGTGAAGCCTTAACACTAGTCTGAGTATCACCCGTTGTATCACCCTCTCTGTCTCTGGCCCAATGTCTGATATATCTACACATGGTAATTTATGCGTTTTCATTTCATTCTGAAGTCTGGACTATAAGCTGTTGATTAGTCAATTTTGATGCCATGTTTTTGTAATACAAAAACGGTCATGGAGATCCAATGAAACCCGACATTGACTTTCAAAACTATTAGCATACGCGGTTGAAACGTTCACTGTGGGCGAGACAAAAATGCACAAGAGGGCATTCACATTACGCGCGTTATTTAAAAATTATGAGATGACAATTCAAGGTCACGTTCGCACATCACGTAACATATGGTTAAAGGCCGTGTGACACATCCTATTTTTCAATTCACAACGTAAAAGCATAATGATGTCATATCTAGGTTTTATGTGTTTTTATGTTTTATGTACATGATAACCGGAAGATAATTACATAGAAGGCGCCTGCTGAATGGTCTCGAGGTCAAGACGCAGTCTTGTTTTGCATAATTAATCGCCGAATCTGCTTGCATATCACAGACCCTTGCTGTGCAAGGCGATATACCATAGACTACCTTGGCACCCATCCCCCTACAATTAAGAACAATTCACAATGCAGTGTGAGTGTGCTAACAAGGGTTTGCCTCAAGAGGCCACTTTTCAACTTAACGGTCTATTTCATAAGTTTACTAACATCTACAAAATGAACTTACCTGTACATGGAAGTACATTGGGGAATCTGTTCTTGTTTTTGCATACAGGTTTCTTGGCTTCCTCTCAGTTGACTGCCACTGACATTTCATATAGTACCTACATTTCAATGTGAACAAATTAAGAGACAACACAGACATTACATTGCTTTTTCTCTCTCTAGCTCGGACTTCAATGACAAATCAAATCTTTGGCTGGCTTAAACGTTTGCATATTCATTCTTCAGCAAGAGCATGGACAACATAGCCATACACCAGTATGGCAGAAATATAGCATTGAGTTTGTGACTCCTACTTGAGTTTGACTTGCGCTGCAAATTCTCAGACTTAACTTCAAGTTACAATGGCTGATGACTCAAACTCGGCTCTCACGACTCAACTCATGACTCAGACTAGACATCGGGGACATGTCACTGGTGAGTCACATTTCACTGACTCAACAAAATATTTTTGGCAAAACTGTCTGGTAATACATTTAGCTATTGCTGATCGAGTGCAAAATTTGGTTTGTTGTCAGTAACAATTGGTTGAAATAAAGCCCTTGTATTCCGATACATTCTGCTTTGCATATACGAAAATGGGAAGATCTGATAAATTCACTTGAAATTCTATGGACTACAAACATTTATACAGTGTTTTCAGACTTTTAAAGTTGTGAGTTTTTGAAATATCACTGAGCCAAACTTTTACCCCAAAGTCAGCTTGAATTCCTCCACAGGGTCTTGCTTGTCTATCTGTTTTTGCAGTGTGGTATAAATGGTGTTTGGTAGTGACTGACCCAATAAGCACCAACCTTAGCCGGTCTGGTGAGTGTCATGTGTCACATCTCGGCGTTGCTGACCACACGGTCTTGGTCCTTCTAGAAGGGATGTTGGTGTCAGAACCCCAGGAGCTGGAATTATCATCATCGCTTTCAGGGACATGAGCCTGGCGGTATCGGGACAACTCGTATCCGGGACAACTCGTACCCGGGACGACTCGTACCCCAAATTTGTGACCCGGGACAACTCGTACCCGAGACGACTCGTACCCGGGACGACTCGTACCCGGGACGACTCGTACCCGGGACGACTCGTACCCGGGACGACTCGTACCTTGTACTTTTCTTACCATTTACTTTTCTGTTCCTTTTTAGTTAGATGTAATTGACAAATCCGAAGATGTGGAAAACCAAAAGCCGTTGAGTTTTGGGGAATTGCCAGTGGTGACAAGCAAGAGATTGTTCTGGAGAGATTCTGGCAGCTGGCCGATGATCGCGGAGTTCGCCGAATTCGCGGAAGGAGCTATAGCAATCATGAGCTTCTTAACTTATTTGATCTTCATACTGCGAAAACTTATATCTAAAATAAGTGGACCGATTCATTAAAATTAGTGAGTAGCGTGAGATGCCATGTTTCACATGTCATTGTGTTCCCGTTTGCAGGGCTATAACGCCAGCTACTAGGGCGGAGTTTGCTCGTAACTTATTTGATCTTCAGTTATTGCATTACTAGATAAGTGTACCGAGTCATTATGAAATGTTACATAATTATGTCACCTTCTACAGTTTTTATGACATTAATTTTGTCTTTTATTTCATGGGGTTTTATTTTACGGGGATAACTCAATCAACACAAATTATCATACCATCAACAATCCGAGTAGCGTGTCAATCTTTGCCTATGTGAAATAATTAAAAAGCCACTTAATTACTATTGTTAGCCTTGTATAAGTAGCGTGAGATGCCACGTTTAGCGAGTCATTGTGTTCTGGCCCAATGGATAGTTCTGAAGACGCCGCTCCCGTTTGATCGGGGCCGCCCACGCCAGCTACTGGGGCGTGCAACCCCGATGCGTGGAACGCGACGTCGCCTATTGGGTGGCGGCTCTTCAAAAAAAAAAGTCGGTCGGTCGGATTTTTTTTTTGTTTTAGCCATTTTTTTTAATGCAGATTTAATGGGGTATTCAATTTAATGCGAAGTTTTTAGCCTGAACTATTTCCATTGCACTACGGAAGTTATACACGAAATGGCAACAAAGAGTGAATAAAAACTACCTTTAATTATTGTAAATATATTTACGTTCGATAATTTCAAAAAATAATGGAAAATTCAGGTCGTTCGCACCATATGCTAGTCGAGACGCGGGGAGCTGGTGTGTGATACGTGCGTGTTTGGCAAGCGGCCCACCATGGGCCGACAGACCTATTTTTATGGTCAAACATTTTGGGAAACACGCGGCATGTATCACTCCAAATACGAGTAGTGCGATCTCAAAATGAACTCTTGAACACAGAAAATACATACACAGACAAGCTAGATCAATAATTTTCTGTAAATTAACTTGCAAAAATGTTCTTTCTTGGCATTTTTACGATGTCGAATCCGACCAGTTGACAGTGGCCTGCACTGCTAGCGTGCTATCGGTCGCATAGCTATGGACTGGTTACCGCCGTGACATCGCATTGCGAAGTAGCTATATCGCGAAGCGAATTTGTAAAATTAACGGAGGTTTCTTTAGAAAAAAAGCGAATGTAAGTAAGAAAACAAATAAATACAAGCATTTTTTTTATAGAAAATGGTTTTATTTTTATTTATTCATTCTTTTTAAATATTTTTTTAATGTCGCAGCCTAAAGATAGGGTCGGTCGGGTAACCGGAAGCAGAACTACTCTGTTTCTCAGCCTAATTGGTTGAAAATAAGTATGATAACAGTCGGCACAAGTAAGGCACAGATACGAGTACGCTGCACAGTGTTTTATTTTCAGACGGGTACGAGTTGTCTCGGGTACGAGTTGTCCCGGGTACGAGATGTCCCGGGTACGAGTTGTCCCGGGTACGAATTGTCTCGGGTACGAATTGTCTCGGGTACGAGTTGTCTCGGGTACGAATTGTCTCGGGTACGAGTTGTCCAACATTCAGCCTGGCCTGGGGGGAAGGATAAAACATCACATTTTACTAATATAATACTGTAATAATGGTCAAGCATGTTTATTTTTGTAAGCATTTTTTGCAGAGCTTTTAATGCAGTGTTCACATCTTTAAACATTTAGCCAACATTATGCAAAGGTTGCTGCTGACAATGCCAAGGACTCATTTTATTATCTCCTGGATTGGAATCTCCTTGTCATTCCTCGGCAGAGTTGTAATGAGTAACTGTTTCTTTGCGACTCGAGTAGAGTTGAGTCATTTAAAGAAGTGACTCGAGTCAAGTCAAGTCATTTTAAAGAAGTGACTCGAGTCGAGTCGAGTCATAGGTCCAGAAGGTTGAGTCGAGTCATTAAAGAAGGGATTCATTCTAGTTGAGTCAAGTTATTAGATCAAGAAGGTCGAGTTGAGTTGAGTTGAATCAAGTCAAGTTAAATATTTAGCTTGAGCCAATTTGAGTCATGAATATTTGAACACTATGTATTAAATAAAGACAAGAGAGAAAGTAATTTGTATCTTATCTTTCAAGAAGTGAAACTTTGATCCCATCTGGTTTGGCTTTGGGTCTAGAATTGTTTTCGCTGATCGCTTACATCAAAACCAAATTTTGTTTACAAAACTGTTTCTGAAAAATGGAAAGTTTCCATTGTAAGGAATCATAAGGTCAAGAAGGTCGAGTCGAGTCGAGTCAAATATTTAGCTTGAGTTAATTCCAGTCACCAATATTTGAACATTTTGAAACCAATAAAGACAAGAGAGAAAGTCATTTGTATCACTCATAGTTTCAAGAAGTGAAACTTTGATCCCATCTGGTTTGGCTTTGGGTCTAGAATTTCATTTCGCTGATTGCGGACATCAACAAATAATTGCGTTATTAGGGGCCGTTCAGAATTTTCGATGTTTTAAAATTTCGATCTTTTATCCAAATTGTGGGTGGGTGGGTCAAGGTAAAAAACTGAAAATCGAAATTCACTTTTCATGGAAAAAAGAGCAAAAAAAAAAAGAAAAAAGAAATTTTGACTTGCCTGAACTACGCGCAAGCGTTCCCATATCCCGATGCGCGTTTCTTTTGCAACTTCGTACCCTGTATATACATGTACTGTACATGTACGTCGTTTACGTGTATGTAGACCCACTGTGGCATGAGGAGGAGGCAGTTTTTCAATAGACTTGGATTTCGGGCGTTTGTAGCGGTTAGGCCGTGCGAGGCAGCAGGGTACCAGGTGTACTAGATTGGCTCTATTACACGCCGCGGGCGTTGATTACCAATCGCTATAAAAACTGGACCATTCAACCCCTGGTGTCCAAGACTATCGCAGCCTGCACTCGCTATACTGCATGCATCATGCATGCGTGAATGCGTGAACGTACAACGACGAGTGCGGCATTTCCACGACTCGACTGTAAACAACATGGCTACCACCATGGATGTCACAACATGTGCCGTCACACTCACAACATGCGAAATACCTGCCGATCTTTGCAGTTTCTGGAAACAGCAAAAGTTAATAATGAAAAACCCAAGTTCACCGTACGAAAGGTTTGTTTGTGCCTCATGTTTGCTGTCGAAAAGCTGCAAAGAGACAGCTTTCGCCTCCGCCCAGCAGCAATGGATTTTGTTCCGCAAGGACACGCAACCCGCACAGGCCCGCCAGTGGGATGTAATGATGAAGGTTGAATTCTTCAAAGACAAACTACAAAAACGCGGATACAACCAAGAAGATTTAGCCCTTCTTCCCCAAAAAGGCGAAACTCGCGTGAACTCTAAAAAGCGTGCAAAAACCGAAAAGAATATCCCGCTGGTCTTTGTTGTACTCTACCACCCACAAATTAAACACCCAGCTCTTAAGCAGGCCCTTCTGAAACACTGGAATCTGATCAGCGATAATGATTTTCTCAGTGCACTCAACATAAAAGATGGCCTGGTCCGATCAAGGATTAACCCATCTCCACCATCCAACCAAGAAAAAAACTTGGATGAGGAGAACGTTCAAATCCTTTTGGAACTTCTTGAAGAACAGAACTAACATAATGGTCATTTAGGCATGGATTTCGAAATAAAAATAAAAAATAAGGAATCCACTTAGTCTGATCATTACAAGAAAAGCTAACGCGTAAAATATTCTTTACCATCATTAGCAATAAAAAGTAAATACGTACAAAAGAATTAAACAAAGGGTGACTGATTAAGTGCGTAAAAAGGGCACAGAAAATATGCACTGTTTCCCCCGACACACAAAAAAGAAAAACAGGTGGGACGGCATATTATCACCGGTATAAATCAAATCATTAAGTGAACTAGAAACAAAAACCACCTGTACACAAACCAGTCCCTGCGTCGCCTAAACACCGGATGGGTTTTTTTTTAAACTCCCGCTCTCCGGTTATCACCAATCTAATGTGCCCGCTGGCGAGGTATGTGTTGACAAGTTATAACCCACCCATCACCGCAACCCAGCAGTGGAACTGATTTTACTCCCTATATGCGTATTGAATTTCCAAAAAAGGAAAAATAACCTTAACAAATACGCTCTAGGCAGTTTAGTCATATAACTACACAGGTATCCATACCAGTGCTTGTAAGTCTTAAATAAACGAAAATCTTCCCTAGCTGGTTGCAAACACAATGTTTTTTAAAAAAAAGATTCATCAGCTCGCAGAGCCCCTCGTACTCCAATGTTATCATACATCCCATAAAAAGAAAAGAATGAGGAACGGCCCTGCTGATGCTGATAGCAAATCCCATCCCCCTCCCATGTTTTAAACCCTAATTCACGGCGGCAACTTTCTTGGAATGACCTTGGAACTTTCCAACAAGTTATTAATATCAACAGATTATTCCCTGAATTTTGCTTGCACAAAACCGGTTCTTCCTTGCTATTTTCCTAGCCAGAAAACCACTTCTTTTTAAGAAAACACAAGTCTGATAAAAACTTAAATGCATGGTGGCGGCCAAACTCCATTCCATTTAACTTAAAATGTAGTGGCGACATGTATGATTACGCCCCTTCCTACTAAACACATCTTTGCGGCTTCCAAGACTGCAACCTGTCATTCCCAACGACGGCATATCAGCTGGCGAAACACAAGAAAACTGAAGGCCACCAGTGCAAGCGAGGAAGACAGACAACATCACGCCGTCACTGAAAAGTTTTCTGGATGACATGTGACATACATGGGTATACATGTACATGTTCAAGTATAATGTACATGCAAGTGCATGTACATGTTTTGTTTTTTAACTTCTGCATATTAACAAATCAGTTTTTTATTAATCGAAATTAGGGGTGGGTGGGTGGGTCAAAATAATTTGGATAAAAAGTCGAAATTTTAAAACACTGAAAATTCTGAATGGCCCCTTACAAAACTGTTTTTAATTAGATAAGAATGAAATTTTGCGTGGTGAAGATAACAGCAGGGTAATAAGTTTGCGGTGGCACAATGTGAAATTATTCCCGTTTGCGAGTATGTGGTGGTTCTGTCCATGATCAGGAGACTTGAACAGAGTTAACCCCAGATTTCCCTCCCCAAAAACCTGCAATCTGTCTACGACATGGCTGTTTGTTCCGAATGTGACACAACAAGCAACTTACAAGTAGATTGTGTTCAGCCATGGGGAAAAGTGTCCTAAACTTCACAATCACACCAAAATAACAAAAACAATGGCTGTTTCAGCAAGTTGCCAAAACAGCCAATAATTTAGGAGTTATACAATTTAGAAACTATTCTACTCTATACAGTGTGCTGCATGAAATGCACAAAGCAATGGAAGTAAGGGCAACACTTGTAATTGATGAGCTCACAGTCTTCTAACCTGCAGTCCATCCAGCTTGCCCACCCAGCTGGTCTTTTTAGTCAGGTGCCCTTCCCTCCAGACTGGTAAGTGGGAAGACTGCATGATCGGGGCACTAGACGTGCAGACGATGACATAACCCGACGCTTCGTTGTCTTTCAGCATGACTGGTCTAGCAGCTCAATCAACTGATCACATCCAAAGCAAGACAAAGAAAACATATTTGTGAAATGGAATTGGCGTTGGGGAAATGAAAATTTGTTACATCTTAGGAGTACCACCAACCTATTTATTTCCCTGCAATAAGTACATGAAGCCCTCAAGGGAATATACAAAATTAGCAGACATCAAAAACCAAAACTACCAAATTATTATGAAATACCTTACTAGACTGTCATTTTCAAGATGAGTGGTATTTTTTATCCATATCCAACACTGGTCGGCTGCCCAGCTTTGGGAGGAATTTTTTTTTTTTCAAATACTGCCTCCAAGTTACCAATGAGAACTTTTTGATTTCTAACACGAGCCACATTGTTTAGACCTGCAAGCTGAATGGCACTGTTTACCTGTGACTTGTTGTAGGTGTCATAGAGTCCCAGCACCGCATCTCTGTTGAACCTTGTCCACGAGACACGGATCTCATGCACCACCAGCTTGTGAATAAAATCCTAAAATGACAGAGCAATATCAAACAAATTCAAGAAACACAAGTTATTAACAAAGTTGTTGGCAGTGTGTGAATTAAACTATGTAGTCTATTAATTTTGCAGTTGTTTTATTTTGAAACATTGGATGAAACAAAGTGGATTGATATTTTCTGTTATTTCATTTCAGGAGGTCATGGGTTTGAATCCAACCTGAGTAAGCATGTGATTTTTTTCCCGACCACCCTAAAATAGCACAGTACTTATTATGAAATATAACGTCATTATCAAGTATAGTTGTGCTAGATAATGTCTGGTGGTATTCTTGAAATGCTTCACATTGAATAGAAATTTATTTCGTATTGTTCAGAGATGTCAGGAATCAAGGGAAACTCCCTTGGTCAATTCAGTGTTTAGATTTTGGAGACAAAAAAAAATGTATAGGAAGAAAAGAAAATGGGAACCAAAATATGCTGAATTACAGTCAATGTTGTAGTGAGTCCATCACAAGTCCATAGTTCTTTCAATAGCAATGTCAATAATGTTTGAAAATTCCACAAGTGCAAACTCACTCCAAGATATTAATCATTGATTATATCTCATCCAGTGCTATTCGTTTGTGTTGTTTCTATTCTGCAACCACATGCCCTCTTTAAGCTCAGATCAGATTAGTTCTGACCAAGATTTGATAGGTCATATAAGCCCAAGGCTTCAAGTCGGCCCTCAATTACAAGCAAGATTACAAACAAGATCACATGTCCTTTTATTAGTAAATCACAAGTCCCTTTACAAGTTCAGTCACAGGTAACAGGGGTTGAACAATAACAAAGGAATGCCAACACATTGTAAACGCATTGCAATACCACACATGTGTACATGATATGTATGTCTACTTTGAACTTACAATTCATACAATCATGTATCGAGCTATAGCATGGCGTTGATGATTTTTTTTTCTGGCCTGTGAAGGGACGGATTGCCTGAGTTTGTTTTTCCAAAATATGAAAAAAGCCTGACTTCAGGCTATATCCTGAAAACTTGCATCACTGCCCTGCACCCGATTTCACGAAGCGCTGCGACGCGTCGCAACTCGCGATGCGTCGTATCATCCATTTCACGAAAGTTGCGATTTGTTGATGCGATTTGTTGATGCGATTTGTCAAGTTCCTTGACAACGGCTTAAAACACGTCGCAAGTTACGACATGTCTAGTTGTCATCGCAAAATAAGAAGAGTCCCTTTCTTAGCCATTTTCATGCCATAAATATTACAAACACGACATTATAATACCGAGGCAATATGTGTAAAGTTGTAAATAGAACATTCATTGAATATTTATGAATTACACTGGAATATTGCAGATGAAATTTCAAGCTATACATTCTACTGAGAGCTTGTTTCCCTTCAAAATTGCATCGCACGATCGCCATTTTGTTTTACGTTTTAACAAATTTTGAGCGGAGATCCGACGACTAATTTGTTGAATATCAGACGACTATTTACTGTACGCTGATTTAATACATAAAACAGTGACCGAGTTGTGCTATAAATACACCTACGACGTGTCGCACGAACGACGTGTTTTGTGAAATGGATCGCAGGACGCGTTGCAGCTGCGATGCATCGTAAGGATATGACGAGTCGCAGCAGATTAAAAATAGACTGACACCACATATTGATGTTGTGTTACCTGTTTATCAGTCTGTGATGTGTAGAGGTAGGCGTGGCTTGATCTCTCTTATCTCAGCATTCATCTCAGCAATGGACCAATCAGTCTACGGAAGGCACAAAATATGAATGAATATTTAAATTTAGTTCTGCATGAATTTAGTAATTGGGATGCATGTAGCTTATTGATAAAAGAGAAAGCTTTAAAAATGTGAGTTTTGGAAATTTTGTAAAGAAGCACTGATGCCGAATCACTGAAAGAAATAACAACTTTAGTTATGATGAATTATGATAACATAGATAAACTATGCAAGCACAGTGCCGTTAAGTGTAATGTAAAACACCAATTGCACACTTGCTAAAATGTGGATAAATATAAACAAAGTAAACAAAAAACAATCAACAAAACAAAACTAGATTCCAAAACTATTTACTGTCGGTTCATTTCATGTACCTCTTTCTTATTAATTTACTCTTGTCTTTCCTACAGACTTGAGTATCCTGACTTGCGACATATCAAAAGATATCTACAACAAACGTCATTTGTGATGAAATTCAGCTTGCCCTGTGGCTTCTAAATGTTTACTATTCTGATAAACCTGTCTGGCAAATTGTTAATATTAACAGCCTATAGACCTTTGGATCCGTTAGATGTAGAAAACAGTCGCATGCTGTGTTTGATTTTACTCGTACAGCATGTACCAAAGAGCTACATAAGTGGAATCCAGGGACTGCACATGAGTGTACTCAACATCATGTGACATGGTCTGTGTTGATACAGAGGGACGTATACATGTACATACAGTAAATCGCCATCTTTGTTCATTTCAACCATTGCCGTAAGTGACATCAGAATGGGAAGATAGCAGTGGCTCATTTCATGTATACCTGAAGGTGAGATTTTTATTTAATGGGTCTACCTGTAAGTCTTTCTATACATCTGATATAAATCACCAGCATCACATTATCTCATATGAAGTACATGTATGTAATAACTCAGTTTTTGCCGATTACAAGTGTATACGTATTTACTGGAAATTCAGGTGGATCCATCAAACCTGTTAGAATACAGACATGTGGAATACATGAATCTCCTTGAATTCATGACAGAAATAAGTGACGTATTGTTTGTACTTTCATGTAGTCTTACAAACAAGTGTTAGACCTTTAAAAAGATTCGGCACAGACGTAGCTTAGGGAATCACAAAATAATAATAAAACAACCAAAAATAAAACCGAAGTGACTGGGGTAAATGTTTTTTATGAAATTTCTTAAAGGAAAGTGGACTTTGAGTCTACGATTTGAAATATGAGCTAGTTAAAGAACTTGAAATATTTTTTCTTCGGTGTTGACAATATTTGGTTGCAGACTCCTGCCCACCTCGACTCAAACCACCCAGATGACCCAGGCAAGCTCAGAGGTGGAGTGATAAGACGTCTCCACTAATAAACAGGAGGTACTGGGTTTGATCGAGTCCCACCTGAGTATTTAACAGTAAGACTGGCCTATTTTAAAACAAGTGCCCTTTTGTTAAACCAGAGTGCCCTTTTTGTTACCAGCAGCCTTTTACGAGTGCCTAGCTTTTTGGAATTTCATGCGACCGTCAGCAATTGTGCTGCCCCCCCAAAAATGTTCGGGACAAAATATGTTCTTACATTAAAAATGTAACCCTATTACACATAGGCATAGCCAACAGGGGAGGGGGGATTAGTAAGGGTGTTATTAATCCCCCCCCCCCTCATTGAAATGCCGTTTTTTCACCAGCGCTTACCCCCCCCCAAAAAAAAAAAATTTGTGAAGAGTGCCCTTATTTTGTTAACAAGTACCCTTTTGACAAAAAGTCATGCGTTTTGTGTGTCAGCGGCCTTACGAGTGCCTTTTTTCTTTTATAATTTAGCGCATGTATTGCCCTAAAAAGTGCTATATATGTTGTCCAAGTGTGCAAACTCGTTGGTTTTGAACAGCGCCCCCATCATAAGATGATACCAGCCCCCCCCCCCACTATGTATGGGATAATTTTTATTGGGGGGGGGGGGTGTTAAACATTTCTTTTCAAGAAATGTTTAACACCCCCCCAATAAAATTGACCTTGCTACGCCCCTGTTACACATTTTGTTGTCACTATTTGCTATTTTCTTCTGGACAAAAATATAACATCAGGTTTGAATCAAGCATGTAATAAACATTGAATTTTATGAATACTCTACTTGACAAAAACATTTTAACTCTGCATCTAACTTAGGGGCCGTTCACAATTATCAACATTTTCACGAGCGTACAAACCGTACGCTGGGGGGGAGGGGAGGGGGTTAATGGCCGCTGTACGTTTTTTTTTTTTTTAAATGTCGATATGTTTTCTCGCCCGCTAATGCCCGCCTAACGTTTTTTTTTTTTTTTAATGGCGATCTGTTTTCTCCCCCATCGCCACAGCCGACAGCCGCAACCGATGCCGATCGAGCGCTTGCCGAGTCGGTCGCGCCCTGCACCAGGCCCCGCATTGCATCCATGATGAACGTATTGTGTACAGCATGCGCGGCATTGTCCTACACACGTACATGAAAATGTACTGTATGTACATGTACATGTACATGTATAGTCTGTATCCACTGCGTGTTTTTAACGGCCGGTGTCACATGAAAATCGGATTCCTATGAAAATCGGACCCCTTTTTCCCTTTTATTGGTTAATCCCTCGCACGTGACAGGTCACTCTCCCCAAACGATCCTAAAAATAGCATAGTATCGTACTCACGCGTGCGCACTACTACCAATGAGTCCACATTTCATGGAGTCGGATATTCACGCTACACCGGTTGAACAACACCGGCACTAGCAATGGCGGACAATAAATATTCTAGCCACGCTGTTGACTTGGATCAATTGTTGAAATTCATCATTCGACAAGGATGTATTGTCCACAAGAATCCGACCAACAAATACACGGAGTTTGTTAATGCTTTTGTGTTTGTGAATGATCAACGCAAACGAGCAGATGTCGTGTGTGAGGGCCAGAGATTGTGGCGGAATGCAGACCGTGAAAAGCTGTTCGACGAAGTAGTTGATCAAGCGTTATCAAAGATGAAACGAGGGTCAAATCAGAAGGGGACGATAAGGTCGTTCTTCAAAGCTGTTCCAAAGGTAGTTTTTCTTATATTTTAAACATGAAAATTATGCCCAGAGAGTGCGAGTTTGTGAATTGCAAACACAGGCATTTGTTGTTAGTCCCACTAACTGGGGCGCTAGAACTCCTTTTCTGACATTTGTTGGGTTGAAAATCCGTGAAATTTAACCACTATTGAACAGACATCATACAGAGATCATTCAAAAACACATGATGGCTTTTATCTACTTGCGCATTTGTATAAATACTTTTGAGTATCATTAAAGCCCCATTACTTCATCTTTGAAATGTAGAAATGCCAGTAGGTGCTTTTAAAGGTATTTTTGTCAAGTATTTTGCGTGATTTTTGTGGTGAACTTTGAAATTGTCACTTTGACTTTTTTTTCGTTGTGGGACGCTAGTGCGACAGACCAACATCCCAAATGTCAAAATTGGAGTTCTAGCGCCCCAGTTAGCGGGACTAATTTGTTGTGGTATTTTACCAATCGAACACAGTAGGGTAGGGGGGCCTATGTCAGTGGAAATGTTTTTGAATTATATACAAATCACAATGATTATTGTTTGTTTGTTTATAGGGCCTATAGATTTTTTGCAATCAGGTGATGTCTCAATTTTAGAATTATTTTTTGCAAGTCCTGATAAATAACATTGCAGCCATCCTGAATGAAACTGAAAAAGAACATTGGCAAGTTCATTTCATTTTTAAATATTTTTTACTCAATGAAGATTGTCATGTCAGTTGTGAAAAGTACCATACATTGTAGGTTCTTGCTCTATTAAAGCCTACTTGAATTCTTTTCATTGTTCCACATTATTCCCTCTTTTTCAAATTTCATGCTATTATGTCTGACCTTTGTGAATGAATTGATGAGAAAATATCTGGCCTTTATAGGTCAGTTCCAGTACACATGATGTCAGGCTGAAGGAATCTTTAATACACACAATTATTAATAGCATTATTTTTTATTTTTCATTTCAGACAACAGCTGTTGATCAAGTTACTGATGACACTGGCCAGCCAGAACCAAAGCCAGTTTTTGTGACAGCTAATTAGGTGCCAGAGGAAAAGGTTGCGTCTTCACTTTGTTCAGAGTCAAGTTTTAGATGGGCAGATACACGCAGTTTCGTATATCGGCCATAAATGTGCCCCCTCGAACAGTAAAGTGCCCCCTCAAGATACAACAAAAGTGCCCTTAAAGAATCTTACTATTTCTTAGAAGTAACGATATCCCAATAATGGTATAGAAATTTTTGATATAAACGAGGAATATGAAAACGAAGTCCCAAAGCCAATACAATACGGCCTGAAAATGGGCACATAATGCATATTTAGCATATAATCATTGGTTTTGAAGAGCGCCCACTATGTTGGAAGATGGTACGAGACATGGTGTTCCAGCTGGTCGAGCTGGTGTTCCATCCAAATCTTGTGTATGAGCTCCTAACCCTAGATTTGGTCAAGAAGACTGAGGATTTGCCAAACACTCCACAGTCTAATAGTTCAGATGATGGAATTTTTTTCTACCAGAAACCAGGCCCTACACCACTGCAAGAAAAATACCCCCAGCTGCTTGATGTTATGATGAACTTTGTATGCATCCATGGTTTTGGTGCTCACGTACGCAGACAACTGGTACTGCAACATCCTGTGGAGGCACCCGGAACGATGTTCGGAAACACCTGCTTGAGAATGTGGAGGGCCTAGATAACATATCTCGCACCAAAGTGTACTATCTGATGCAACCTGCACGATCCAACTCGCATGAAGCTGCCCGACACAAGGACACACTTGATATACGGATCAGTACCAAGTCATGTGATGTCAGCAAAGACAATCCGAATGCCCATGAATATTTTGCGACCATCTTGAATGTGCGACAGATGTGTGCCATGTACCCGGACGAGTGTGTGGTATTTTTATGCGATAGCAAGGCCAAAATCCATATAGGAGGACAGGCTGTTTCAAGGTACTACCAGTTGAGAACTTTTTTTCCAAGTGATGATGTCCCACATTATGCTGATCATGACTTCCAAGTCCTAGGTTACTTGATCGAGCCTGATGGCTACCTGCAACTCCAACCGAAGGATGCTGAAGCACCCCGTACCAAGGACAGATGTGGCAGAGATGTGGTGGATGTCCCTGCTACTGGTCCCCTGTGGGTTTTCAATCGGTGTGTAAAAAATACATCCACAACTATCGATGACCATGTCAATGACCTGAAAGTGATAATGAAGGACAATCCTAGTGTAAACAAGCCTGTCCTGGTACTTGTTACTGATGGCGGCCCAGATTGGACCCCTAAGTCCAATGTGAACGAGTTCTTCCTTGGGAAACTGTGGAAGGAGGGGAAGTATGACATGCTGATCAGCACATGCATGCCAGCAGGACTCTCTCGCTACAATCCAGTTGAACATCTCTGGTCTCCATGCTCAAAGTTTTTGTCAGGGGTGTCACTACCAGCATGTCTCCCTGGTGAAAAGGACCCACCAGCACTCCAGAACATTCCAGCCGCCGAGAAAATGGAAAAGAGCAGAGAGTCTTTGCAAATGCACTTGACCGCCTGAACATGTACTGAGATGGGAGGGTCCACGATAAATTTAGGATCACTTCAAAACCGGTGTTACCTGATGCCAACGGTGAAAATGGGACTCATGCCGTTGTTAGAAACATGTTCAAGTCAAGTCTCCGTGTGATCCGATAGGATGCCGAATTGTCGGACGTCCTTGAAGAGTTGAAGTTCCTTTCCAAACATATGGACAGGAGAAGTGGTTTTGTATGCTTCCGCAAGGGCAGCTGTGGAATTGCCGCATGTGAGTGCAGAGAAGGTGAAATCAGGGCTTCTAAAGTGTGGAAGAGACCAAGTGGCGACAAGTTCCCTCCTATAACCCAAGACCCTGAGCACCCAGGCCATTACCAGACGCTTCACCAGTTGAAAAGATCCTTGGTCTTCAGCAGCCCAGATCGGCACTTCAAAAACTTTGAAGCAAAGAGCAGTACTCATTGCAGGTAGGTGTAGCTCTGAAGTCTGTTTAAAATTTATTTCAAAGCAGCATATATGCACATTGCCTTTCAGACGTGTACATTATTTTAAAACACAGAATTCTATATGGAGCAGAAATGACTGGTGGGCTAGAATGTTTTCATTGCTAATTTTTATCCCATCACAGTTTGCTCTTGGTGTTAAAAAAACTGTCTTCAAGTTTAATATCATACATGCTGCACAGCAATACACTGATTCACTCTTTGTCTTTTCTGTACTTTTAGATATATCTTCACCAGCAACGCGGATGAGAGAAGCACGTTAAATTTATTCATGGCGGTTTACATGCCCTGAGACTGAAGGATGCCACCAATCAAGACAAACCAAACCACAAGTGTCCAGTGTGTGATGCCCCTTTTCCGACTCGATATCAACTACTGAAGCACCAGAACCAGGCCAGCCACAAACTCAAGAAAGGACGACCGAGCACGAACTGAACCATTTTAACCTCCACACATAAACTTACACGGTTTTAGACAATAATGGTAGAAAGCTTCCCTTAAAATATTACTTGCTGAGGTGCTGTAGTTTTTGAGAAACAAGTAAAACAATTTCACGCAACTACTTTTCGTCTCATGAGAAGAAAATTATGTACAACGGATTTACGCGACTCTCCTGAAAAAATTGCTCTGTGATTTTCACTTTTTTCTCAAAAACTTGACGGCTTACATTGTATGAAACTGGAACTTCTACAGGTAACTTATAATACATACATCTTCATTCACACTGAATAGGGGTTCATGTCATGGCCAAAAACTTGATCTACAAAAGTTACAAAAACCCTTTAAATCACATGCAAGTGTCTATATATAGACTTGTGTGAAAAAAATCAACATTTTTTTTGTACACTTTTAGGGGGGAGGGGGGGGGGTCTCGAAAAAGTGTACTCTTTGTACACTTGTGAAAATGTTGATTATTGTGAACGGCCCCTTATTTCAACCAAATTATCATTTGAAGTTAAAATATATGTAATTACAAACATTTTACTTAATGTGCTTAATTTGTAGGTTAAAGGTCTCTCCTTTCACATCAAGTGAAGATGGCATCAAACGTTACAGCGCAATCAGTGTTGGAGAAGATTAGTGTGGATCATCTGGAATGCTCCATCTGCACCAACCGTTTCAGGCAGCCCAAACTGCTGGACTGTTTGCATACTTTTTGCCTGCAATGTCTCCAAGAGCTCAGACAGAGCCAAGATCCTAGTGGTACAAAGCTGACATGTCCTCTGTGCAGATGTGAAACCATGTTGAAAGGGTCTGGGGTTGCTGATCTCCCTAATAACTTTGCATTCAGTGCCCTGGTGGAAGAAGTTACAATGCAGGAAAAGCTACTGGAAGGGCAAGGGTCAAAAATCAAATGTCAAAACTGTGATGAGGAGAATCAGGCTATTTCAAGATGCATGGACTGTGATCATTTCCTCTGTCAAGAATGTCAAAAGGCTCATGGACGTATGACTTTGATGAAATCTCACAAAATCTACACACTGGCTCAACTTCAATCAGGACAAATTGTTTATAAGAGTAAACTAAGAGATGAAGTTCCCAAATGTTGCAAGCATCCAGATCAGAATCTTAATGTCTACTGCAACTCATGTGAGCGAGTCATATGCACAACTTGCTCTGTACTTGATCATGCAAAACACTCACTCACTGGATTACCTGAGGCCGCAGAAAAATGTAAGAAGAAGGTCACAGACATGGTCCGAAAAAGTGAGAACAGAAAAACAGAAATGAGCAGCACCATAGAAGAAACGTGCAAATCTCGCAAGGAGCTGGACACCATGTTTGCCAACGCTCAAAAGAAACTCTCCAAAAAGGCTAAAGAGGAGATTACAAAGATCAAATTGGAGGTTGCAAGGATAGAACTGGGGATTCCAAAAATCCAAAAGGAAGAACAGAAATTAAAGCAAGAGATGGACAGGATTTATCAACACAGAGTCAGAACATTTGAAGCTGCTCAGGCTACCAACAGGAAAGAGGTGACACAGACAGAGCACAAGCTAGAGGAGGTGAAACAACTCATGAATCAAGCAAGTTGCTGTGAGATTCTTGAACTTCAGCAGAAACTCTTGCATAACCTTGGTGAATTGACAGGGAAACAGCCACAGCAAGTTCCTGACAAGTTGACCTTCATGGACTTTGAAGAAGGTGAGAGGTCACTTGGGAGACTCATTCTGGAGGAAGAGCCACAGGCTGCTGCAAGATCATGTGTGAAGGAGAAATGGGAACTGAAGACTGAAGTCAAGAACTTTGAATTAAGAAATGCATTCATAGCACATGTTGCATCACTCTCTAGCAATAAAATATTTGTACTATCTAAAAATTATACTGGAAACAGTGGTGCACTATTCACAGCTTCAATTCCCACTAGTTACCAGGAACCATCTCCTATCCCACAAAGGCTACATATCAATGGCCTCACTGATGATGTAAGGTGTATTGCAGTGAGCAAGGATGGCAAGCTCTTTGTTCTAGATGGTCCAGAAGTCAAGGTCTTCAACAAGCAACATCAGCTCCTCCATCAGTTCACACCAGGTAGAGGGTCAGACAGCCAACCAACATGCCTTGCAGTGGATGACAGCAATTTGATGGCAGTGGGTTACAAAGGCCAGAATGAGATATCTCTACACAACCCAGATGGATCTCTCATTAGGAGAATGTCTGTCCCAATGATCGGTAATTATCTGACAGTGTACAATCACTGCCTGATCTACACAAGCTGGAAAAACAAAATGTTGGTATGTGTAGACTACTATGGTGCCAGTGTATTCTCAGTAGATATCAGCATACAGGGGGGTTGGTACCCTAATGGTGTGTGCTGTGGTAGTGATGGCAACATCTATATTGCTGTGGGTGGATATTCAACAGGTTTTATTCTGCATTACAGTCCTGATGGCAAGTACATTGGATGTGTGATCAAGGGATGTGGTCGTCCACGTGGCACCACATTCACGTCAGATGGTGATCTGGTAGTGGCTGCAGAACAGTTAGTAAAGGTTTATCACCAACTGTAAGGACAGATTAAACTGGGCTTCCATTGTAACCACCAACCACTTCCATCAGATATTGAACATGGCTATCACTGAAAAAGAACTTTAAACCTAACCAAACTCAGCCCATCAAAGTTCAACAGCAGGTTTTGTTTCAATATGTTGGGATAGGTACACTACCCCTAAACTGATGGTCTTTTACACTGGGGTTGGCATACCTCCAGAAACTGTTCAACAGTGTGTGTGTGTGTGTGTGTGTGTACAATGTCCCACGTGGGTGTTAAAATTTGCCAGAATGGGTATGTTCCTTAAGTAAATTAGGCTGGGGAGTGACGGTTTCAGTTCATCCCCTCAAATTACATTCTACAATACTGTATATTTGGTTTAATTCTAAGGTCTTTGGTCTCTGTATGTGTTGACTCTAATACCTCAACCACTTTCCCTTTGGAAAACCTTGGACTTCAACACCCAGCCTACTTCCTATATAATGTTAGATCCTGTGGCCCAATAATGAGGGCAAAGGAACAGGCGCGGATTCCAGGATTTCTTTAGACGGGGGGCACACCTTAAAAGCATTTGCTCTGAGGACTAATGCGAGCGTGGAGCACGAAGTCCTTACGGCGTGGGGTTCGGGGCCCGCTGAAGGGCCCCGGGAAATTTTGAATTCTAGATGCTCTGTGGCGCAATCTGACGCAATTCCTGGTCGCTTTCCCCCTGAATTATTTGTGCAAAAGTTGATGGTCTTGTATGGATTTAAAAAAAATATACATTTAAAAAATGTAGCTTAAAATATAAATTTTAAGCTACTGTGTACTTTAAAGTTGCAAACCATGTATTTTCGTCTTCATAATTTCTTGCCTTGTATTTAAAAAAAAAAAAAGGAATTGTATTGACTTAGATTGCAAACTGTTGCAATGGGGGATGCGCTGAGGCATTTGCTCCAAGGACTAATGCGAAGGTGGAGCAGTGTCTTACGGTGTGGGGTTCGGGGCCCACTAGCTGAAGGCCCCGGGAAATTTTTGATTCTATAGAAGTTCTGTGGTGCAAACTGAGGCGATTCCTGGCCCCATTTCATCAAAATGTTGTGAAGATTATTAGGGTTTTTTTTTCATTATTGCTTCGGTTTGCGGTAACACTATGTCTTTTATTAATTTTTTGTTCATTGGTTTGAATTGTACTCTTGTATTTCTTAATACAGGCCCAGTTAAGTTTCTTTTGTTCTTCACTTGATAAGCAAGTATTTTCGACTGCATAAACAATTTCTTGCATTTTATTTTTGTAAAGGAATCGGATAAGCTTAGTTTGTAAACTGTTTTAAGGATGCGTCGGGAGATCTGCCCCGAGGACTTACATGTATAATGCGGAGCGCAATGTCTTTCGGCGTGGGGTCCGGGAATTGTTTTGATAATTAGATGCTCTGTGGTGCAATCTGAGGCGATATCTGGCCCCTCTTTCCCTGAGTTATTTGAGCAAAATGTTTTAAGTTAAATAAAGATTTTTTTCATTGGTTTAATATACACGTATACTCTTTCTTTAACAAGCCTTTTAAGTTTCTTCTATTTTTCACTTGATTTTTCGTCTGCATAATTTTTTAGTGCATTTTATTTTTGAAACGGAATTGTATAGACTTAGTTTGTAAACTTTTGCAAGGATGCTTTTACTAATGTTTTGTATCAAGTATAAATTTTCAGTTTATCAATAAGATAAATTATTAGGTAATAGGGGAGAAGAAAGACTCTCGATGTTTATCAGCGGTTAAACCAAACGAAAATGGTGTTTCGTCAGAAAAAAAGAACCTTGTATAATAATTTTTATATTCAAGGACTCCACTATTTTATATTTATACTTTCTACGATGTACTACAGGACTTTTAAAGCTCCCATCGATCTCATGTTATTTATTGGTCACTGTTTATTGACAGATTCGTACCCTTAATTTAAGTGGAACGGTCCCAAGCTGAACACGTGTAGCTCGGCTATACAAGGCTTTTCAAGGGTCATTTTTGTAAGAAAAGTGCTTATTGGAAGACAACTTTGAGAGAAAAATGATCCCTGGATTTAACACAATGAATTTTACATGGAAGAAAGAGGGACTCAATTGTCAAGTGTCTCAATTCGTCACCGTTTTCATGTAGAGCCACATTTGTAGATTTGGAAGAAAAAGCGCAAAAGAAGTTTCGCATATTTCAAAACTGCCAAAAATACCACTTTGCAACCACTTTGTGCAGCAAGAAAACCATCACACGATTCTTCGAGAGCTGAATTTTTACATGAACCCAGTAATAAGACTTACATGTAATACAGCAGTTAATTGGTGAAAGTTAATTAGTAAAGATATGTGGCTCTTCGTGAAAATGCAAAATCAGGTTTCCGACATATCGGCCCTTTCTGTTCAACGTGTATTTCCATAGGCGCGCTTGAGTCATAGTGAAAAGTTTGGGGCCCAAACGCGCAAAAGATCACTGTGTGTGAGACAGCTCCACAGCTTGTCCAAATGACCTTGCGGTTTGCATACCGCACGCAACACGCTGACCAGTACCACATACATGTAGGATCCCCCACAGGTACATCATGCAAACTGAGGGACACGTCCATCCGTCCTCCATGCATATAGCAAGCAGCCTTTGTATAACTGTTTTTGGCATTTCAACGATCTGTTCACACATATTTTGTCACAAACCACGAGTGTTCAAACACATAAAGTATGCATAAAATGACATTGTTAAATGAACAAGAAAACAAACTAGACTAAGGTAAACAGGTTATAAAAACAAAACATTCAGTGCCAATGACAAGTTGCATTAAGTATATAGCTTCGACAAGTCCACAAACATGTCACAAAAGTGAACATTAAGGCCTGAAAAATACACGTCAACTACTTAAACGAAATCAGTGGTCCTCATGTGCATGTACATGTACATGAGGACCACTCATAGAGCTGTATGATACAGCTCTATGACATGTGCATGTTCATACTGCATGATAATCCACTGCAAACATTGTAATAACCCCCGAGTCAGTGGAACGGCCCAACACAACAATGCAGACTTACATGTAGGTCACGTGCACTCACAAGACTGACCTCTGCAACAAATCCAGTCAATTGGGGGAAAACTTTGACGAAAAAATGATCAGTGGTTTCTTAACCAATAAAATCGAGCTTTATATGAATAGAAAGAGAACTTCATCCTCTTTACAAAACCGCTACCCCCAGTGTGCGGTGACATTGGGTTCTCGAGATACGTTGAGATAAACAACCAAAGATCTGTCACAAACGGTCATTTTCGGTTCCGCTCCATAGGAAAATCATACCCCACATTTTCAAGAAAAAAATGATCAGTGGTTTTTCTGCTTTTCCAAGCCAGATTTAGTTAGACTTACAGCCAGAAGAATGAATTTTCATAATCTGCAACCCCCAGATTTGTGCGACCGTCCGTTCTGAAGATACAAGGAATTTAGTGTAAAATATGGGCTTTGTCGTCATTTCCCACGTTAAAGCTTGTGTGGAAATTTCCGGTTGAGCAGTTGCTTGCTACTTTTTATTATGACGCGCGCACAGCTGAAAATGTAACAATGATATGTGGCTCTTCGTGAAAACTGAAATCTCATTTGACCTACATATTTCAGTGCAATGGGTTTTGTACGCGTTCAAAGCGCCAAAATGTATGTGGCTCTTCGTGAAAACGCAAAATGCATTTTTCAAGATTTTTTCACCTTGCAACATTAATGTAACTTGGAAATTAATGATGTGTTTCTTACAGAAACATGTCAAAATGGTTAAGTACATATTGTTTTAAAGCAAAATATTGAAAATGGTAAGTTTGGACATATGTGGCTCTTCATGAAAACGGTGACGAATTTTGAGAGGTTTGACCGTGTTAAAGCTTCGTGTAGAAAATCCAGGGAGCAGATGCGCGCTAGTTTTCATGATTACTCAGTGTGATTTTGAACCAAAGCGATATTTTTAAAAGTAAATCATAATGCAATCCGTTGGTTGTCTCTTTCACAGTGCTTTGTGAGTGCCTCATCAAATTAATATTAGCTTTATTACATTCACAACCAAATTGAAAATATAAACCTTGTGCATTCTACTGCAATGATACATGGATGTTTGTAAATGTGGTTGGTATGATGGATGTACATTTGTAAACTGAAATCTTTTTTCTTTGCCTTTCTAAAATGTGAATAGTTGAATACGACAATAGAAGATGCATTTGGGACATTCTCTGAATTTGGGGTCAACTTTTTCTTGTCCCTATAGGTATGTCTGGCATCTACGATTTTGAAATAGCAGATGCACTCCTTTATGTGTGTACTCTTCCTCCAAGAATGCTTCTGTGAACCAAATGACCTACCCAAGAAGTATTAATTAGTTTGAAGTCATTTGGGATGCCACTTGAATGGCAAATGATACATTTCAGAGGTTACAGGGACAGGAAAAATGTCTGACTTTGGACTCTAAATGTATAGAATGAACTAGTTGTGAGAAGTTTCCATATCATTACAATAATAGTTTAGTTTACTCCATAAATGATTGAGGCTTTTGCTTCTTTGAATAAGTATAATTGGTTTGCTACATGCTGATAGACCAAGTAGTCTAAATGAAGCAATGAGCATTTGCTTTCATTACAGAATATCTCTCCAAGAGAATGCAGCTTCCATGACAACAATGGCACTTCAGCCAAGATCCAAAGTCTGTTATCTTACCAATCAGCATCTCACATACATTTCAGCTGCATTTACCACTGGGCATGTGTGACTCCTGGGGTTATTTGCGTATGTAATTACATGTAGGGCTGCCTATTTTACACCGATGATGCGACTCACAAAGATATCTTTGTATTTTATCATTTATAGACCACTTAATTTGGGAGCCGTACGTTGTTATTGTATCACTGGTTTAATAGTGCATTCGATGTATATTTTGTCGAAGACATTTTTAAAAACTCTTTCTGAGAACGTAGAAACAGTGATTTTTATGAAACACCGTCTTTTCTGAGGTGTAATTTGTTTACATTTAGGACCATTTTGATTTTCAACAAAAACATAATTTCAGAGGTTTCCCCAACATTCATACTTGTACACAATGGTAGAGGGGATCATCAAGTAATCAGATTTGTGAACAAATTTTCGCTTGATGTCTATTATTTCTTGATTTGACCGCATTTGCTCTCAAATATTGTACGATCTTAGAAATTGGTTTGCTAGGTGCTGATAGACCAAGTAGTCTAAATGAAGCAATGAGCATTTGCTTTAATTACAGAATATCTCTCCAAGAGAACTCAGCATCCATTATGATGGCATTTCAGCAAAGATCCAAAGTGTGTTATTTTACCAATCAGCATCTGCAACTTTCTAAAGGTACCAGCGACATAACTAGGGTTGGAAGGTTTTTGTGGGTATGAGGATAATTTCATTTTTCATGGGCTTTTTTTTTTTTTCAAAGACTTTGGAATAGTACTTTCTATTGAAAAGGTGGATACAATGAAAATGGAATGTCATCAGTATTTTCTTGCACTCCGATTTACAGTATTTCAGGGGGAACACTGGGGCATTAAAAACATCTCAATAAACTGTTTATACTGTATATGATTGGCTCAATAGATTATAGTGGGCAGCTATTGAAAACATACATTTGTACATGTACAAACTCAACTACCCAGAATGTAATCAAGTTGTGTGGTTCTTCTAATACTTTGTAGATTAAATGAGATTAAAAACATTGTTAATTTGTGAAATAAATGTAAAAGTACAAGTCAAAGACAGATTGCATAAACGAAGGTCATTTTTTTCATAATTCAGGTTTCATTCTACATGTTTTGGAAAATATGCAAACGAATTTACAATTTTTTTAGTTTGAACACGTAAACATCACATCCTTAGCATCACGTAACATAGGCCTATCGTTACAGCCCATGTGACACAGCCTAATTTGCTAACATAATTCACAACGTAAAAGCATGATAGATGTCGTGTCTATAGTTTTACTAGATGTACATGACAACGGGTTTAAGAACCAATACAGAAGGCGCCTGCTGAATGGTCTCGAGGTCAATTAGACGCAGTCTTGTTTTGCATAATAATCGACGAATCTCTCGGATATCATAGATCCTCGCTGTACAAGGGGATATTACATAGACTACCTTAGCACCTATCCCTGTACAATTAAGAACGATTCACAATGCAGTGTGAGTATGCCAACAAGTGTTTGCCTCAAGAGGCCACTTTTCAACTTAACAGTCTATTTAAAAGTATACTAACTTCTACAAAATGAACTTACCTGTACATGGAAGTACATTGGGGAATCTGTTCTTGTTTTTGCAGACAGGTTTCTGTGCTTCCTAATACAGTTGACTGCCACTGACATTTCATACAGCACCTACAGTTCAAAGTGAACAAATTGACAACATACTACTTTTTCTCTCTCTAGCTCGGACTTCAATTACAATTAACAATTGTTGACAGGTGTGATGTGGGATATGACAACACCCTAGGTGTGCATTTCACCTCTGGTTCTATGCACCCTGAGGGGGTTAAAAACGGCATATCCCACATCACAGCGGTCAACAATTGTATTGTTACATCGTATCAGTAATTCAATATGATAAATGCTTGTAACCATCTATGCAAGAATTATTAGAAATCAGTGCGGTGTAACCGGTGATAACTGCAGGCTTACCCGCCGGACATGAGACTGAGTGGTTGTGTGTACATTGAACTCAGCTCAGTCCAGCGCGCATACAGGTCCTACACGCCCGTGCAACACGCATTGTACATGTATATGAGGTTAGCCATTGTGCGTATGTTTTTATAGACTAAACATGAGGCCGTTCTCGACCAATGACATTACAGTATCCGAGCACACGTTATTAAACATATCAAGTTATGTTTTGCTGGCTAATTAAACATTTAGGCCATCAGCTGGATGTTAAAATTCGTTCGTTCACTCAAGCAATCGCGGTTCTAGATTTTCTTGACAATTCTACTGAAATACACTACCAAAGAATGATATTGTAGAAGTTCTCCACATTTCGTCCTGCAGTTTTTTGATGTGACTCGAAAAAGTGAACTATTTGTTTATTGCAAAAGTTCAAAGACGTACCGCGCTACGTTAAAAAAAATCCTTCACGTATGATGCAATCGTACCATGTGACGTGAACTGTCCAATAAGACATCAGATAGGAGGTCGTAGGTCATGACACCCAACAAATGGTGGCGTCCATTGCTCATGGTGCGTCAACGTTTAATGTAAACATCAACCGATTGCAAATGTGTTTTAATGCATATAGAATCTGTCAAGTTTGAGGGAAAAAAGGATCTTATGTCCGGAGATATTTGAAGTTCACTGCCAAAGAGGGGCTTGCAGAGTTTCGACGTCCGTATATAGTTTCAAATTGCACCTCACAAACATTAATTTGTGATGACTACATGTACATGATGATGTCAAGAATTCCTACTACAAAAAAGAATTTAGAATTCAGCATGTTCTGTTTGCGAGATATGGCTTTAGGTTTAAAAATTCATAAATTCATTACAAATCATACAATCATGTCATAGTGACATCACATCGATCATGTATCGCCTAAAACACATCCCAGTCTAGTGTCTACCAACATACCAAATCTGAACCAAATCGGACTTGTAGTACTCTAGATATACACATGTAGGAACTTAAAATGTGCACCAATAGAGATGATGTCACGTGACCCCTGATGATGTCATGATGACATAACTCTTCTGGAGACGAGTTCACAATGGAGTCTATACAGAAGTTGAGTTTTATGGGAAAATGACTTTGTCTTTATTGTACCAAAAGTACTTGGTGGAATAAATCATGTACAAAGTATAGAAAGTTCGAACATAATTGATCATTTTGTTCAAGAAGTAACAGGTGAAAAAAGATTGTCATTTTTTTCAACGAAAATTGCCTGTACATTGTAATTTGACACCCGTTCATGTCATCCTAACAGAGTAATATGCACTACTAGGGATGAGGGTTGATATATGTCAAAAGTTACAAGTTTGTACCATATACCGTTAAGGAGAAAACCTGAAGTGAATTATTGTCCAGAAAAAAAGAAATAAAGAAAGAAGATTTATCAGAAAAATAAACAGTCGTCAGGGTGTGCGCGGCTACTCAATAAGTCATTTTTTTCACTTGCCACCATGACTGACCTCGGGGCATATACAACCATGGAGCTATAACATGAAACCAGTGGCGTCACCAGACTTTTCAGTCTGGGGGGCACAGGGGGGCACCAGCATTTGATGGGGGGGGGGGGCACTTAGGTGGATACGGATCGCCGTCCTGGGGGAGGGGTCTAAGGGGAGGGGGAAAATTTTCGCATACGGAGGATGGGCTAGATGCAAAATGGTGCCACATTTGATGCTAAATTCGATCTGAAGATATCTCAAGAAATTGCTATTTTTGAGGTAATGATTTTAACAACGCGCAGAATTTTGCAGAGGATAGGGGGGCACCAGCATTTGATGGGGGGGGGGGGCACTCGGGGGGGCACTAGGTTTTCCAGGGGGGGGCACGTGCCCCCCCTGGCCCCCCCTTGGCGACGCCACTGCATGAAACGGATACAGGACAACTCGTTCGTGACAAACTTGTACGCAGGACAACTCGTACGCGGACCAACTCGTTCACAGTCCAATTCCTACACGGGCCAACTCATAGGCATGAGCATAGACTAGCGTAGTACGCACTGTCCTGGCCCACACCGTGTGCTATACAACAAGTCAATACCACCCGTAGTGTGAATTTAAATCGTGTATCAAAAACGGTCTGCTGCATTTGTAGACTTTAACATACACTGCTAAATACAGTGCCCTTCGTATGTGTAAATCAAATCAGTGCATGTCTGGACAAATTCTCCGTGCTAGTCGGTGCTTGTTGCCCAACTCACACTAGGTGGTCATTTAGCCTACGCATGGTGTGCGCGATTGTGTATCGCATTCTCCTGCACTCTGGAAACAAACAGTTATGTTTGCTTTTGGAATTCCAAAAATGTATTTAACTAAAAATTAAGTGCCAATAAAACTATTTGTGGTCGATGATTACTGACTCTGTCCAATCTGGAAAAGGTATCGTTCAGTTTATTTAACTTGGCTTATTTCATGTTAGCCCCATAAATGTGGCCTATTTACTGGACTGCCTCCGTAAACATAGGCCACACATCCACATGTACAAAAATCGTGTCGACAAATGCCAAATTTTGATTTTCACATTTAGGCTTAGTTTGTAGGATTTTTTGGCTTTAGAAGCATACTCACCCTCTTTATAGGCTAGTCAGAAAGTGCTGCCTTTTTGAGATGTCTAATTTTTGTGAAATTTCATGTTGAAATTTTGATACGCAAACGTGTAAAAATGAATCTGGAAATTTCACGAAAAATATACATCTGAAAAAGGCAGCACTTTCTGATTAGCCGATAAAGAGGGTGAGTATGCTTCTAAAGAAAAAAAACCCTACAAACTAAGCCTAAATGTGAAAATCAAAATTTGGCAAAGTCGACACGATTTTTGTACATGTGGATGTGTGGCCTATGTTTACGGAGGCAGTCCAGTAAATAGGCCACATTTATGGGGCTAATTTCACGTATGAGTTGGCATGTGTATGAGTTGACTAATCTGTGTACGAGCTGGCTTGCATACGAGCTGACATTTTTTGGTTCCTGCACACTCTTTAGGCCTTCTTCAAAAAATGTGACACAAGACATCAGATAGCCCCAGTAGTGTGGCCGCGGTAGTGATGCGCTCCACCTCATGGCCACATGCCAGGTTCCCTAAACTATCGAGGAGTTTGTCCGAAACAAATCACAAATCTTTTACATATGGTTGTATTCTGTTATGTCTCAGCTTCTTTCCTCCGGGTTGTTTAGTTGTCCTTATATCAAATTTTTCGAGAAATTAAAGCATCTTTCTGAAGCCCATATGCAACCAAAAATTGTCTGTTGATGGCAGCCATTTTTAATGTAAGAAGCGATGACCCAAAAGCTGTGACGTCGCATATATGCAAATCAATCTTGTCACTCAGGCATGCAAGTTGCGATTCAACAGCTGTTTCTTGTACAATGGATTCGGTTGAGAATGAGGGATTGTACAAGAAACAGCCGCAGCCACACTATTGGGCCTTTGTATATTGAACTTTCGGTATTGGGGCTTATATTTCTGTGGAATTGCCCATAACTGTTTGGTTTAGAGTATTGAATAAACCAAGGTTTCACTCACCTATATTTTTATTCACATGTAGACTGCGTGCAGATTTTGCTCAAGTCAAGCAGCAAACCTCCAAATTGTCACAAAAGTCTAAACTCGATCTTTGCAGTTCATTTAAATTCAAGTTCATGATGAAATGAACCCGTGGCAAGCAACTCATGGGGCAACTAAGTTCCAGTTCAAGTGACCAGTCAAAACTCAGTTCATTGGTTTTCCCGTGCATCACTTGATTTGCCGAATTGAAGTGCGGTCTCAGCAGGCTCGTCATGCAGACTCCGCTGGGCCTGTCGGAAGCTGTGCCGATTCGGTGGTCGGTGGTGAGGCCACTCTTTACCCGGAGTTAATCCTTTCAAGACTAGTTTTTTGTAAAATGTAGCTCACAACAATTTCCACTCGCCAAGCTGGTGCAGAAGACTCACCCAGCACTCAGTAAGTTGCTGAAAAGGATGTAAACATGTAGCTAGCTGCAGAGAAGTAGAAGTTTGAAGTACAAAGTAAATATATCCTCGGCGCGACGGAGGTACAGAAAAAGGCCAGATTGTGTGGGCGAACGGCGCTGCAAGAAGTCCCAGCCAGAGTACAGCGGCGTGTTTGCACGTACATCACGATAGTCTGGTTCCCAGGCCAAAAGATTCTGACTATTTCTCACGAGTTCTATTTCTGATTATTTGTTTATTGTTGATTTTACACGACTTACATTTGTACTTTTGCACGTCGCATAGAAACTTCGACTCAATTCAATAGCGCCCTCTGTTGAGCACTTCGGCATAATTTTGTTGATATAAAGCGCGCGCCACGTGTATATTAAGTAATTTCAAATTACAGGCAACAACCAGTGTACACAACGCCCCCATTCCCTTGATTAGATTTTGTTTTCGGATATAGCGCCCTCTATACGACCAAAAAAAAGCAATGTAGCGCCCTCTATCTATTGTGTTGAATGAACTTTGCTGACAAGAAGTGAATATCTAATAAAAGTTATAAAGATCATGGAACAAAACCAAACACTGTGAAGTGATTACAATTTTTAGTAATTGGATGAGGTTTTTATATTTCATTTAAATAAGGCTCATTTTAGCATACTGCTGACGTATTTCAGAGAGAAAAACAAAATCGTTTCTATAGATATGTTTGGCTTATTTTAACACTACTGAACATCTAGTCAGCCAAGGAATTTCGGTGTTTTTTTTTCTCTGAGGTGGAGTTCAAAGACTCCGTTTATTCTGATTTATCTTTGCATATCACAACAAAGAACAGATAACAAACAAACATAATTAACAAAGTAAAGCAAAAAAACAACAAAAAAACAACAAATACAATCATGAGGTAATGGAAAAAAATACAAAACAATTAACATATATCAATATAAACCCAATAAACCTGGAAACATATAAACAGGAAACACTTAATAGGCAGTACATTAATACGTAAACAAAATTCAAAAAAAAAAAAAAAAATATTTAGCAAATAGAATCATCAAAGGACAATAGACACAGATAGACATGCAAACATTATATCTAGGCGTGTCACCTTTTTCTGTGGTCGATCCCTATATGTTTGTGTTCTACAAAAAAAGTCACATTTTGTGCTTTTTAAAGATCACCTTTGACCTCATTCACATCCAGCAAGAATTGGAGCTATTTCTGGTATAGCAGCTGCATTGTAGCGATAGACACGCCAAGTTTATAATAAACTTAATACGACTAGAATTAAGCCCAAGTGACAAATCTTTTTGATATTTCATTGAAAATTTCAGATATTTCTTGAGAAAGGTAAACGATGATTATGAACATTTTACCCTATAATTCCAACATGTTCTTACCTAGAATGACTTAAAAAGCACTTTAACAAAAATAAATAATGAACATTCATAAAGTGCAACAATCCGTTTAAAAGACACTCAAGGCGCTTTACAAAATCAAAAAATAAACCATTATAATAATAATCAATGAAGAAACAAAATTGTAACTGTAACGTAACAATGTGTGAAAATATCAATACAAAGAATTAAGATGTCAAAGATAAAAACAAACAAAAAAGCTTAATAAACACACAACCCAATAAACGCAACAAAACATGAAAAATGCACTAGAACCAAATCAACATACACCCCCTTAAAAAAGAAAAAAACTGCAATTTTTAAAGAAAGGAATCAAATACGAAAAATATAAAGTATCCAAATTAAAAACACCTATTATATACACATACAAAAATTATACAAACACACATGCAAATTACCAATAAAAACCCATAGAGACCTTGAACGAAAGAATTGATGATAAAACAGAAACAATCAAATGTTTGTCTGATCGCATGCCAATGACAAATCCAATACAATTTAGAAGGAACCCTGTCCCATTCTATTAAAGCTACAGGTTGATCTGTACTGATAACATATCGTTTCATACAAAAGGAAAAATGATCACTGCATTCTGAAAGAACAGGTATTATAACGTGCTTTACAACAGACCAAAAGTATCTGACTGGACCACACAGAATGTGCATGAATGTATATTTTAGTATGTGATCACATCGTGCCATATTATGAGCATAAATTTCGTCAGGTGCCTGGAAGAAGGTCGTAATTGGGCCAAGTTAGTCAAAAGATCAAATTCGGTTTTTTCGGGTAATCGATAAAGCTTGGAAATATCTTTTATTTGATATACGTATTGTCTCAAGGGGCTACTTCATTCTGACATAATTAACAATAAACAAACGACGGAAGGAGGTTTCCCATTATTTGTGCCCAGCAAATGGTCGTAAGCGTGTAATTATAATGTAACAAAAAGTTCCAAGCAGGCTAACATCCCACTTAAATTGGTACGCAAAGCCAAGTTTCTTCCCCACAAAAGGATCTTAGGATTCAACATGCCGCTTAAGCGCAAGTTTAATGCAGGGTGAGTTCACATTTAAGGCAGATGGAGTTCCTGGTAAAAGGTTGTAAGCAGAACAATTTAAATAACTTCAAAATTAAGTAATATTTTGAAATATGAATGTTCAATATGATTTTCAATATTAAATACTTTCATGGGCCCAAATTTCAGCCTGATGTGATTTTTCATTTAGAAATGGAAGCACAAAACCTTTCAACTCGATTATCTCCAAAAGTGCGTTTTGCGTGCCTGGGCTGCTTACGTCATTTTCCTTGGCACACAACGATTTCAAGATGGCAGCACCCCATGCAGGGGGTCATAGCCAGGTCAACTTATTCCACTTCTCCAAATCACTACCTCCAGCTTGGGGTGGGGGAAACTCAAACGAGACCGGATTCAAAGGCGGGGACCAATCGAGCGAGGTCTTGTAGACTGGATTGAACAAGTTGATGGTGGACTTTGCTGTGGCCCCGCCCACTGCCCAACCCACATCAGCGTAACATTTGCCATCACTGGCACTGATGGTTGACTCTACTGTGGCCCCACCCACAGCAGCGTAACAACTGTCATCACTGGCGTTGCCGGGCTGATCCTGGAAGCACTGGTTTGGGGGTGGGGAGGGAGGATAGTCATCTGGTAGGAGGACTGGCTCCTTTTCCTCTTACCCTTGACCTTTCTGATGACCAGAGTGATGAGGACGATGACAATAATGAGGAGGACTAAGCAGCGGTAACGGCAATCACTGCGATCATCAGTCCATTTGCCAGGCCTAAAATAATAACATATTTTATAAATTATATTTTTAGCTTTGCATTTTATACGTTGACAATGCGTTGCTGAAGTTTCCATGGTCTTTAGAGCCATCAGATACCGAATTCCAACATTGTATTGCTGCATTGCTGGGGAAGTGTCCAATTCTTGGTTTTTTTTTAATATAATGTTGCACGGATTACAAATGACCCAGGAATTAGTGTTGCATTCCCCACATAAGTTCATGCATGTCAGTGAAATATAACATCCATGAGAATGTCACATGTGAACCCAGATGCATAAATGTCAGGTGAATATGAATATTAATCGTCCTGATTCATAGCCAATCAGAGTGCTCCATCCTGTTTTGGTAGCACGTCCATGCCGTGTGTACAAGGGGTTGCAGATTATTGAAGTTGGCAATTGGAATCAACGTACACACATATGAGGTCAAGGATGTAGGAATCGTTCCTGCGTGTTATTATACCATGCACTTCACATAACCCCGGGACGTTATGAGGTAGTCAACGCCGCTGGTACAGTACGGTATGCCATGGTGCAGGCGGACCAAACCCGGCCAATTACCGACTTGATTCAAGTCTAGGCTATGAGATTGGCCCATTACCTGAGTGAGTTCTGTAGCTGCATATGGTTCCTTCAATGCTTGAAAGCTCCAAGGCAAAGCGCATGTGTTGCATCCCGGGATGGCTTCCTGAAACGTTAATGGAAAGAAAAGCATACATAAGCTCAATGACAGGACCTCTCATACCCTTATGGTTCTACGCCCTGCCCTTTTTGAGCCAATACAGATTTCAAATAGACTGACACCACATTATTGCTGAACATACCTGTTCATCTGTCTGTGATATGTAGAGGTAGGCGTGGCTCTCCCCAATCTCAGCATTCATCTCAGCAATGGACCAATCAGCCTATGGAAGGCAAAAAATATAAATGAATATTCAATTCAGTGCCGAATGAACTGAACTTGGATGCATACAGCTTATTTAAAAAAGAGACAGCTTTAAAGAATGTCAGTTTTGTTATTAACTGACATCACCAGTGCTGGGGTTGGGCAACAGGAAAGCTAGGAACAGCTAATCACTGAAAGAAATGAATTTAGTTATGATGCAGGCATAGTGCTGTTGAATGCTATACATGCATGTAAAACACAAAATGCACAATAGCTACATGTAAAATGTTGACAAATATAAAGAACGTGAAAAAAATATATAGATTTCATAAGTATTTACTGTTGGTTCATTGTTTACTTCTTTTATATTCCATTTTTTGGTCTATACAGCAGACTTGAGTATCCTGATTTGAAACATATCATCGCAGAGCTGACATACTGACGAATATTTAAGCCAAAAGCATGTTTGGAGTAATTCGCGTATGAAGTTGGACATTTTTCAGGGCGTTGTGTTTTACCCCTTAATAATAACCTAATCGAAATAAAATAGGAAACGTAGTATCAATCAGGTTACCTATTTAATCAGAGAAGTTGTCAATTGTATTTGATCGTAAACGTATTCCTCAGTTTGTCAAAAATCTCTAATTGCCGGTTGATCTTCACACTGTTTGTATGCTATTCATCAGTTTGTCGGATCGTGCATGCACATGCACGCAATCTGACAAACTGACAAATAACATTCGTTGGTACTTTGAATGCAATCCTTACATAAGCTGGTTACCAGCGCAACTCAATATTTGTCACTATGTCATATTATGGATTTGTTATTGTGACTGATTCGCCACAGGGAGTGGGGGTGGGGGCGAGTCCAAATCTCAAAATCGAGACAAGAATTAAGAATTTTGGCTTCCTGATGTTTACCTTTCTGATAAACTTGCCTGTCATATTGCTAATATTACCAGCCCAGGACCTTTGGATCCATTTGATATAAAACACAGTCTACATGCTGTATTTGATTTTACTGTGAGCACGTACCAAAGTGCTATATTATCGGACTTTGGGTACTAGTGCAAATATTACCAGCCCAACACCTTTGGACCCATTTGATATAAAACACTGCATTTGATGTTACTATGAGCATGTACCAAAACTCTACACAAGTGGAATACAGGGACTGCAAATGAGTGTACTCAAAATCAGGTGACATGGGCTGTGTGAGAATATAAGCCGTTTTTGTGTAAGCGACATCAGAATTGGCAGAGCAGTGGCTAATTGTATGAATCCATAAGGTAAGGTTTTAAGTTGGTTTATGTGTAAGTCTATCTTTATTAAGCAAACAGTTGATTAACATCACCAATGACACAAAACATATTGGAAATTAAGGCGGATCTGTAATGTAAAACATGTCAGAGTTAATGCTACAGTAGAATATGTGAATTTACTAATTGTATTCATGACAGAAAAACAAGTGACTCCATGTTTGTACTTAGTTAAAAAAAATAATGTAAAACTATTTGGCACAAGTTTTCTACTGATTAAAAAAATCAAATCAAAACTGACTGGAGGATGAGTTTTCTTTCAACAAAATAGTACACCTTTCTTTATAAATATGGACTTGTTCTAGCAAGTGTACGCTTTAAAATACAGGCCAGTTAAAATACCTAAGACATTATTTTATGCTATGTGAACTGTCTGTTATGATCTTTATTTACAGGTGCAAGTTCTATCTACATGTAGGCCGACCCCAATCACATTAATTCAACCAGTCAGAAGATGGCATCTAGTGTTACAGCTCAATCAGTGTTGGAGAAGATTAGTGTGGATCATCTGGAGTGCTCCATCTGCACCAACCGTTTCAGGCAGCCCAAACTGCTGGACTGTTTGCATAGTTTTTGCCTGCAATGCCTCCATGACCTCAGACAGAGCCAAGATCCTAGTGCTACAAAGCTGACGTGTCCTCTGTGCAGACGTGAAACCATGTTGAAAGGGTCTGGGGTTGCTGATCTCCCTAATAACTTTGCATTCAGTGCTCTGGTGGAGGAAGTTACAATGCAGGAAAAGCTACTGGAAGTTAAAGGGTCAGAGATCAAATGTCAAGCCTGTGATGAGGAGAATCGGGCTATTTCAAGATGCATGGATTGTGATCATTTCCTCTGTCAAGAATGTCAAAAGGCTCATGAACGTATGACTGCCATGAAATCTCATAAAATCTACACACTGGCTCAACTTCGATCAGGGGAGATTGTCTACAAGAGTAAACTAAGAGAAGAAGTTCCTAAGTGTTGCAAGCATCCAGATCAGAATCTGAATGTCTACTGCAACTCATGTGAGCAAGTCATATGCACAACATGCTCTGTACTTGATCATGCAAAACACTCACTCACTGGATTACCTGAGGCAGTAGAGAAATGTAAGAAGAAGGTTGCAGAAATGGTCCAAAAAAGTGAAAGCAGAAGAGCAGAATTGAGCACCACCTTAGAAGAGACGTCCGAATCTCTTAAGGAACTGGACACCATGTTTGCAAACACTCAAAAGAAAATCTCCAAGAAGGCTGAACAGGAGATTAGGAAGACCGATCAGGAGATTAGGAAGACCAAACAGGAGATTGTAAAGATCCAACAGGCGGTTGCAAAGATCGAACAGAGGATTTCAAAAATCCACAAGGAAGAACAGAAATTAATGAAAGAGATGGACAGAATTTATAAAGACAGAGTCAGAACAATTGAAGCTACTCAAGCTACCAACAGGAAAGAGGTGACACAGTCAGAGCACAAGCTGGAGGAGGTCAAACAACTCATGAATCAAGCAAGTTGCTATGAGCTTCTTGAACTCCAACAGAAGCTCTTGCATAACCTCAGTGAATTGACAGGGAAACAACCACAGCAAGTTCCTGACAAGTTGACCTTCATGGACTTTGAAGAAGGTGAGAGGTCACTTGGGAGACTCATTGTGAAAAAAGAAGAGCCACAGGCTGTAGCAAAGCAATCACCAAGACCTGGAAGATCATGTGTGAAGGAGAAATGGGAACTGAAGAGTGAAATCGAGAACTTTGAATTAACACATGCATTTATAAAACATGTTGCAGCACTCTCTAAAAATACAATATTTACATCTATAACAAGTTCTGGAAATATTTTTAAAACATTTGCTGGCAACAGTGATAAACTATTCACAGTTTCTATTCCCAAAGTCATCTGCAACAATCACCTTTCCCACA